>NC_064860.1:19750000-20075000 GCF_024139225.1 Suncus etruscus
AACTCACAATGATATCATATCTGATTCTATAGTAAATTCCCATCCAGTTAATTTTTATACCTGCTGTGACATTCATTGAAGATGAGCCTAACAAATCTTTACCTATTGAAGAAAGGTCAAAATCTGCCTTGCACATTTTTCATTGACATGATGTCTGTGTGTGCTTATCTTCTTAGAAGGTCAGCCATGTCTACATTAGGAATACAAAACACACAGACAGCCTTAGCAGATTGTTTACCTAAGTACATGTAATGAGATCTTTGTCAAATTGACAAATGTTTTTATTTCCCTTAAAAATGCAATAGTATTAAATTGGAATGTCTTGTCTCCAAGATTGAAATCTAACAGTGTAACTACTGCTTATACCTTTTACTTTACCATTAAGGTTTTTACTGAGATATAATAATAAGCTTCTTTGTGGTGGGGATCACTGAAGGTCTTGGGGATCAAATTGGGGCTGTTTGATTGTGCGCAGAGCAATCTCCTTTTCCCTTACAATCTATCTAACCCCTGTCTATCTAACCCCAAGATGCTTCTTTTAAAAGTACCCTTTGATATTTTTATAGTACATATCTATGACACTAACACTACAGCCAAGACAATGAATCTATCCATCTTCCCTCCAGAAGCCTCTTCTTTATAATTTCTCAAATTCTCCATCTATGCCCATCACAGGCAACCACTGATGAGTATTCAGTCCACATATTAGTTTCTATGTTCTTTGATCATTTATAATTACTTAGAAGTATAAGTTATCTGATTACTTAAAGGTATCTACAATATATCTCATGTCTGTGTTTTGGTTGTATATTTCTCTGTGGCAAAACTTAAATAAAATTAGTGAACTAAAATAACTATCTACAATGTATCTTTTTCTAAAATTATTTTAAGATTCTTTTAATCTGTTGTATCTACAAATGTTTTATTTCACTACATGCTGAGTAATATTCTACTGAAATAAAATACAATATATTTGTCTAATTACTTTTGAGAGGCATGTAGATTGATTGCCATTTGAGACTGCCTGAAAATAAAGCAGTTAGCATCTTCATAAACAAGCTTCTGTATGGATCTATGCTTTTGTTTTCATTTATTTGGACCACACATATTGGTGCTTGGGTTTACTGCTGGTTCTGGAATCATTCAAGGCAAGAGTTGAGGAACCCTATGTGATGCCAGCGATCGAAACAAGATTAAATAAATTTATGGGGCCGGCGAGGTGGCACTAAAGGTAAGGTGTCTGCCTTGCAAACGCTAGCCAAGGAAGGACCGTGGTTCGATCCCCCCGCATCCCATATGATCCCTTCAAGCCAGGGGCAATTTCTGAGCGCTTAGCCAGGAGTAATCCCTGAGCATCAAATGGGTGTGGCCCCAAAACCAAAAAAAAATAAATTAAATAAATTTAAAATAATAGCTTAACCCCTGTTCAATCTCTCCAGTCTTGGATGTATGTTTTTATTGGGGGGGGGCAGGGGACGTAGTAAATTATATGATAAATATACATTTAATTTTAGGAAATGGTCACAAAATTTTCCAAAGAAGTTGTCAATACTTTATCCCTGTTCTAAAATGGAATGAATTCTAGTTCTTCCTGTGATTGTTGTTTTTAGTTCTATTGAATTTAGTTTTGATGAATGTACTATTATTTAATTTTAGTTTACCTTGCATTTTTCCCAAATGATCAATGGTGCTGGTCATGTAATTATTTGCATATGTATGTCTTAGTTGTTATTGATAGCATGTTAAAATATTTTTACTATTTTAGTAATTGAGTTTTTTTATTTTTAAAAATTTTAGGACTTCTCTAAATGTCTAATAGAAATTTGTAATTAATATATTATGTAAAACATTTTTTCTAGATGTATGGCTTATCATTTTAATACTATTGGCAGGATAATTTAACATTTTAACCAAGACTATTTTAAGATTCTATGTTTGAAAGGTCTAATGGCAACACAAATTGAGAACTGGTCTTTATAGTATGCTTAACATGGCTAGGGGATTGAGGAGTAGGCAATAGGATGTGTTGACTGATGGATAGAAGGATGAGGGAAATGGAGAGCCTGTTTAGAGTACAGGCGGGGGTCGGGTGGGGAGGAGGGAGACTTGGGACATTGGTGATGGGAATGTTGCACTGGTGATGGGTGGTGTTCTTTACATGACTGAAACCCAAACACAATCATGTATGTAATCAAGGTGTTTAAATAAAAAAAAATGAATATCACAAAAAAAAAAAAAGAAAAAGATTTATTTGAAAATCCTCAGAACGGAGGGGGAAGAGTTGCCAGAGTTAAATGTTTTCCTGAAGATAGTTCAGCTCTAGTTGAATTCTTTGATAGAAAAGGTAATATCTTTAGGCTGAACTTTTAAAATATTACCTGGAGTAAGCTAAACCATTTTAGTTGATCTTATTAGTTATCAGTAAATTCTATATTTTATTTTTATTCATGTCTGTATTGAAAATGCCACAGTAATCCTATTTATATAAACAATGATGCTTAAAAAAAAAGAAGGATGAGGAATAATGAAGGAAGGAAGCAGACACTCTTGTTAAGATGTGGTGCTGGAACATTTTATGTATGAAAATTTATCATTAACAGTATGGTAAATCATGGTGCCTAAAATAAGTCGAATTCTAATTTTAGACTTTTAGGGTATATATTGTTTATTATCTCTTGATTAAAATATTATCTATTACATGAAATATAAATTCCAGTATTTTAAACATTTTTGCATCTGAAAGTTCAGTAGTTTAATTTCCTTAGCTTTAATGAGTGCATAAAAACAATCATAGACTACCACATATGTGGGACAATCTGTTCTGTTTCATAATTAATTTGTCCCTCTTGATGTCATAGTAGAAAATTTATTTCTCTAGCTCTAAATCAAATCTTGATATCAGGTATATAAAGCTGCATACACACATTGATATTTCAACTATAGTCTTCTAAAAATATTTATTTATTCTTAGTTATTTCCATTTCCATATACATTTTATATATATATATATTTTATATAACAAAATAAATGTTCTATTATTGCTTAACGACATTTCTAATTCTAAAGATCTATTTGGGAAGAATTGACATGTTATTAGCTAATGAGTTTCCTGTTCCTTTGTATATTGTACTATATCAAAGGGCCTACCATGCCCTTTTAGTTTATTTTGCTCTTTAATTCCCTTCAGCAATATTTTATGGGTTTTATAGTAGAGGCCTTCTATACAAATTTATTTGATTCATCTATAAGTATTTTTATTTTTTATTATTTCATTTTTATTTTTTGTTTTCATTATATATAAATATAATTAATTTTTGTATAGGTTTATTCCTTGCTAACTTTAAACTCACATTTCAGAATATTTTTATTATCGTTTCCATTTTTTATGGTTTTTGGGACACACCTGGTAGCATTTAGAGGTTATTCCTGGCTCTGCACTCAGAAATCATTCCTGGCAAGCTCAGGAGACCATATGAAATGCCAGGAATCTAACCCAGTTCCATTCCGTGTTGGCTGTGTACAAGGCAAACACCCTACCAATGTATTATTGCTTGGGCCTCTCCATCATATTTTCTACATAAACAAACATGCACATGTGAATAAAGATTTGGGGGATCTTTTCAATTATTTTAAAATTTATCTTTCTTGACTTGATTTTGCATTCAATAATCATACAACGCTGAATAAAATAGCTAGGTATGGACAAGCGAGACTTGTTCTTTGTTTTTTTTTTTTTTAAAAACACTGATGAAAGGAGGTGTTCTTTTTATGACTGAAACCCAACTACAATCATGTTTGAAATCATAGTGCTTTTCTTTATTTTTAAATCATGGTGTTTAAGTAAAGATATTATTAAAAAAAGAATCATTTTATTTTTTTAACATTAAATGTTAGACTCATTGTATTTATTTTGTAGATGCCTTTTATTCAGTTAAGGAAGTATTATAGTTTTCCTTTGCCTAGAGTCTTTATTTTGCAATGAAATACCAATGTTGGATTACTTCAAATATTTTCTCCATGTTTGAGAGATGATCATATGGTTTTTTTCTTATTCTATCTATGAATGTGGTGATGTGCAATGTTGATTGAATGTTAAATTTGAAACTGTTCTTCAGATAATTCTTAGTTATGTCAAGTCAGGACACACCTTTTTATTTGTCAGTTTGTTTTTGTTTTGGGGCCACACCCTGTGATGCTCAGGGGTTACTCTTGGCTAGGCATTCAGAAATCTTTCCTGACTTGGGGGACCATATGGGGGCACCTGGGAATTGAACCTTGGTCCGTTCTAGGTCAGTCGTGTGCAAGGTAAATGCATGTCACACCTTTTTATGCATTGCTCAACTCATTTGCAAAAATAGTCTTAAGATATTTTTGGGGAGGAGGGTCACACCCAGAGGCTCTCAGGAGTTACTTCTGGCTCTGTGTTCAGAAGTAGCTTCTGTTTAAAAAACAAAAGTGATGGGGCCGGAGAGATAGCATGGAGGTAAGGCGTTTACCTTTCATGCTGAAGGTCGGTGGTTCGACCTGCGGGCGTCCCATATCCATATGGTCTCCTGATTCTGCCAGGAGCGATTTCTAAGCATAGAGCCAGAAGTAACCCCTGAGAGCTCCCTGGTATGACCTAAAAACGAAAACAAAAATAAAACAAAACAGACAAAACAAACAAACAAACAAAAACAATAGAGATTAAAAAGAAAAAAAGAGGGGCCGGGCGGTGGCGCTAAAGGTAAGGTGCCTGCCTTGCCTGCGCTAGCCTTGGATGGACCGCGGTTCGATCCCCCGGCGTCCCATATGGTCCCCCAAGCCAGGAGCAACTTCTGAGCACATAGCCAGGAGTAACCCCTGAGCGTTACCGGGTGTGGCCCAAAAACCAAAAAAAAAAAGAAAAAAAAAAAAAAGAAAAAAAAGAAAAAAAGAAGTCGCTTGTGGCAGGCATGGGGGACCATATGGGATTCTAGGATTAGAACTAGGGTCCATCCTGTGTTGGCTTCGTGCAAGGCAAACGCCTTACTGCTATGCTATCACTTTAGTCCCATTTTGAGATTTTTTTTTTAATGCATGCTTATAGAAGCTGTTGGTATACCATTTTGTTACATTATCTAATTTTAGAGTTAGAGTATGTTGGTCTCATAAATTGAATGACCTTTAACATTCTGGAAGAGTTTGTATAAATTTTATATTATTTATTTCTTAAGTATTTGGGGTCTTTTTTTTTTTGTGGTTTTTAGGTCACACCAAGCAGTGCTCAGGGGTTACTCCTGGTTCCATGCTCAGAAATTGCTCCTGGCAGGCACGAGGGACCATATGGGACGCTGGGATTTGAACCGATGACCTTCTGCATGAAAGGCAAACACCTTACCTCCATGCTATCTCTCCGGCCCCAATTTTTTTAAGTATTTGTAAGAAATTTTCAGAAAAATAAATGTATCCAGACTATAAAAATATTTGACTATAAATTAAATTAAAACATTCTTTATCTATATTATAATTTTAATTATTATTCTTACTATCTTTTATCAGATATTGACTTTTACACTAAGTGATCTTGGGCAATTTAGTCAGATTTGTAGTCATAGTTACAGCTATTCACTTCATCTCAATTGTCAAATATAATGGCCATAGTTGTTCATAGTTTCATCATCATCTTAATATATCTTTAAGATATTTGCTAATGTGTCACTTTTGTTCCAGGTACTATTAATTTATATCATTTATTTTTTTCTGTTCTGTCTAACTAGAAATTTATCAATTTAATGAAGTCAGAGGAGCTACTTTTAATTCTATTTTCTTTATTGATTTTCTGTTATATTTGCCATTAATTTACCATTTAACCATATTATTTCCTTTCTTGTACTTTCTTTGGATTTCATTTATTTCTTTTTCTATCTTTAAAGTAAAACATGAAAAATTGACCAGACCTTTCCTATTTTCTAACATGAGAGTTTAGACTAATAAATTGCTCTTAGCTTCTTTCTCTAAATTTTGGTATGTTAGGTTTTAATTTTTATTCAGTTCAAAATACTTCACATTTTGATCTGTGACTTATTTTATAATATTCTATTTTATTTCCAAATATTCAGGTAACTTCTAAATGACTTCTTAAAATTAATTAGCAATTGAGTTCCTATGTGATCAGAAAATACCTTTTGTAGTTCCAATTATTTGTACAGTAATACTTGTGTTATTTTAAATTTATTGAGATTTAGTATTGGGGTCCAAAATATGACCTATCTAGGAAATGTTTTTTTCTCAGAAAGAAATGTATTAATAGTTATTTGGATGAATTTATTTAGAAAAAATAAGTGCATTACTTTTCTTGAATAGTCATTATATTTGGTGACTGTTCAAAAAATTAATGGGCTTCTTTTCTTTTCTTTTTTTATCTAGGAAACTTTTATTTACATTTTAATGTTTATTTTAATAAACATTTTAAATGTTTATTTACCTTTTAAAGGCATGCCAGTCTGGGGCCATTGTCTTGCATGGAACCTATATAGATTTCATACTCTGCACAGCCTCTGGTCCCTGAGCATAGCTGACAGTAATTTCTAGGCACTGCCCTACAGGGTGTGGCCTTAAGATAAAAGAAAAATAAAGTATTCCAGTAGATTAAAGTAGAGTTTTTATAAGTCTATTAGCAATTAAACCTACTAGGTCAAAATAAAGTGGTGTTCTTATGTTTGAAATCTTTTATTTTCTGTATACTTCAGAAATTTAGATTTTTTTAAATCAGGTACTTACATTTTAAAAGCAGAACAGCCTTTTGAACTAATCTCTTTAACATTCCTTGCAAATATTTTTTGTGTATTTATACACATACATACACTTTACTTACACACATTTGAGCATATATTAACATATATCACAAGTATAAACATACATTCATTATGATAAAACCAATCATTTTAGGGGGGGAATGACTCCCAAGTGGTGCTCAGGAGCACTGAGGGGCCCTTTCTTCTCAATCCCAGGCATTCTGTGCTAGTGGTTTAATATAAGGACTAAAAATGCTGTGTTGCTTAGTCCTTGAAGTGTTTAGGACACTCAGGACACCGAAGCAGTACATAAGAATAAAAAGGTTTACCCCTAGTGATGCCTGGGCGAGGGAAGTTGGGCACATATGCCAGGGATAGAACAAAAATCAATTGCAAGCAAAGCATGTGCCTTTACCTTTGCACTGTCTCTCTGGACTGATGCTTAACATTTTAAACTAATACAGAATTTTAGGGTATTTTTGCTAAACTATCACCACTATTCCCAAAATTTTCACTACCTCCAAACATAAACTCTACCTATGAAGCAATAAATTTTCTTTGTTCTATTTTCTGTTCTAGCTTTAATCTATTTCTGTTACTATGAATTTACCTACTGTAGATCTTCTATTTGAGCTGAACCCTCTGATATATTTTCTTGAGGTTGGGCTTTATTTGAGCAGCATTATGTTCTTAGACTTTCTTCATATTGTGACATCTGATAGTTCTTTATCTTTTATATGTAAAATGTCACTCTTTGGCAAGAATTTGAAATGGAACAAAGAAAGTCTATTCAACTAATGGTGTTGGTACAACTAGAAAACCACATGTACGAAAGTGAAAATTGACCCATACCTCACTCCTTATACAAAAGTCAATTCAAAATGGATCAAAGACCTTGAAATCAGACCCGAATCTATAAAGTTTATTGAAAATAAAATAGGCAGAACACTCGAAGACCTATAGATCAAAAAGGTCTTCGAGGATGGAGCACCAATGGCAAGAACTTTAGTGTCAAACATAAACAAATGGGACTACATAAAACTGAAAAGCTTCTGCATGGCGAAAGAAACCCTACTTAACACATCAGATAAAGGGCTGATCTAGAACATACAAAGCACTCAGAAAGCTGAGCCCCCCAAAACCAAATAAAGCCATAAAAAATGAGGAGATGAAATGAATAGACACTTCCCTGAGGAAGACAGAAGGATGGCCAACAAACACATGAAAACATGCTCACCTTCACTCATCATCAGGGAGATCCAAATCAAGACAACAATGAGATACCACCTTACACCAGAGAGGATGGCTCACATCAAAAATAATGGGAACAATCTCTGTTGGTGAGGATGCGGTATGAAAGGCACTCTCATCCACTGCTGGTGGGAATGCCCCCTAGTCCAACACCTATGGAGAACAGTCTGGAGAGTGCTCAAAAAACTCAGAATTGAGCTGCCATTTGACCCAGCAATTGCTCTTCTAGGTATTTACCCCCAAGTTGGAAGTACATTCATTCCAAAGTACATGTTCACCCCACTATTTATCGCAGCACTCAGTATAATAGCCATAATATATAGTATAATAATAGTATAATAGTTGGAACCAACCTCGATGTCCAACAACAGATGAATGGATCATTAAGAATTGGTATCTATACACAATGGAATACCTCATGGCAGTCAGAAATGATACAATCACAGACTTTGCAGCAATGTGGAACATATAGAACATGTTATGTTAAACAAAGTAAGTCAGAAGACAAAAGATAAACACAGAATGATAGCACTATTCTGAAGCACCTAGAACATACACCTTATATACAACTAATACTCAACAATCAAGTAACAGGGTTTAACAGGGTAGAAACTCCCAACACTGTAACAGTCAACATATACTTGGGAGCAGTGTCCAAAACACATGAAAGAGGAACAATACAAACAACACAAATACATTATATCACAAAGAAACCAGCAACAGCAGAAACAGCAGCATAGAGAAAACAGGTATGTAATCAGCCTTCTACTACAAAGGCCAATAATAATCTCTTAGGGATCTTATACAGGATTACAGGTAAAGAATACCATGGGAAATCACTGAATCCAATGGAAACATCTCATAACAATATGTTTTAATGCCTTAATCTTACTATATTTAAAATAACCTCTCAGCTTTTCTGTCCACAGGCATTCTTGGATACAAAAGGTGGACAAACTAAGATGGCATCTCGGGGCTCAGTCACACGAGATACCATACCCAGCTTGCACTATGAGAATGTCCCGAGAAAACTATTTAACATACACTTTATCTCTAGGTTATACCTTCTTTTAGGATTTGAAGCACATGACTAGTCAGACCACTGAAGTAGCAACTGTGACCTCCAGACTTATACTACAGGCCCTACTCATAGAACACATTCAAGCAAACTAGCATTTCCCTTGCTATATTCTCCTCTCTTCTCACTACTTTCTCTTTTTTTCTTTTCTTTTTTATTTTTTCTTCTCCTTTTCTTTTTAATGTATTTTCCCTTTTCTTCTTTCCTGCCCCTTTCATATACTTTCTCCTTTCCCCCGTTTGAAAATTTGACTATCCCTTCACCCCTCAATCCCATCCAGACCTCCCAACTTATTAAAACTCTTCACCCTCAGTTTTTAATCCATTAGGCATCAAGACTGACCTCCTACCCCAATGAACCAGTACCCAGCACCTAAGCAAAGGGACACCCAGTCAAACCCACACCTCGTCCCCGGCAAGAAAAGGCAACCAACTCCCCTGCTGACTCATGCTGCGCGGCCCTCCCTACCAACTCCCCCTAACATGGACTGTTACTTGAAACCGGACTTAGCTCTAAAAGTATCCCCAATGCAAGAACTCTTCCAAGACCTCCCTGCTGCAAATCTTTTGCCAATCTCAAGAAGGTTAGGTTGTGTGATGAAAAGGCACCCAGGAACCCACACACCACAAGAAAATCTCAAAAGACAACGTGGAAACCTATACTTCCGTCATAAGTATAAGACCTGTATTACACCACCTCTTTACCTGCTTTTCCCCAAAAGTAAAGTAGTCTCTTGCATCACTTTGTTCCTTCAATTACTTTGTTATTTCATTTTTTAAATGTTTGTTCTTCATATACATGTGTGAGCACATATATTTTTATTCCTATTTTTCTCTTTTTTGGGTGTGTAACCTGTTTCTGTTTTCTTCTCTTTCCACCCCCAAATGCACCAGCAATATAATGTAGCACCATTTCTCCCTGCAAAGACACATTAAAAAAGGGGGGAAAGTATAAAAACGAGCTCTTATCTATTAGGTATAAAAACTCATTTGTTTATAATACAGGAATATCTCCCACCTTGAAAATATGTCATGTGGACCCAACTTAGACCCCAGGTGATTAGATGCCATCCATCCAGCCTTGAACCCTGGATCCCAGACAGAAACGACACAGTCCTTCACAAAAGCTACAGGAAACAAATCCCATCTGGGACAGCCTTAATACTGCTGGGACACCAACAAGTGCCAGCTCTAATATAATATCCTGACAAGGAAAATGGGAACAACTTGACCTAAGAGCAGGTTATCCTACCTCACCAGCTAATGATAAGACAATAACAGAAGACTTGTCACCCTTTGGTCTGTCCAAAAGCCAAGATCATGATTTACAGATGACTGGCTGCTAGAACTATGACCGGATTGTATGTATCCTGGGACCAATAAAAAAGCCCTAGTCTAGGGTTTGATCTACGACCTGCACAACAACTATGATCTCCAGTTCCAAAGGTCTGGCTGAGACAATTGCAACGGAATTTGTCTTCTGGAACACAGCGGAAGATGCTATCCTAGGTTCCATCCTTGGATCAGCGCAAAGACCAAGACCACCAACCACAGAAGACGGATTAAAATGACACTGAGGGAACAGAACTTCTAGAACCACAAAGAAAGACTTCATCATAAGTTCCACTCCTAGGCCTGTGCAGATACTAAGATTTCTGGATACAGAGGTCTGATTTTATCACCCAGGACAGAGCAGAAGTCTTCCAAACACCACAAAAGCACCAAGGAAAGAGTAAATGAACCTGAACGGAGTCTATAGTTAATCCCATGACAATATACTCCAAGGGTGGAGAAACCCAGTTTCTTTTAGGCCAAGAGAATTCCTTTTTGAATGACCCCAATATTTACTGTGCCTGTGCAGGAGGGGAAAAAAAAGAGGCAAAAAACACAAAACATTTTTTATTTTTATTTCTTTATTTTTTTTTATTTACCTATCTACTTTTTGTAGATTTCTTTGCTTTGGTGTGATTATTGAAGCTGTTGTCTCCATTTATATATTTTTTTTCTTCTTTTCTTTTCTTTCTTTATGTGCTCTGCCATGTTTTTTATCTCAAGGCCATGGCTTTTTTTTGTGGTGCTTATCTTTATTGTTGGAGTGCTCACTGGATTTTTTATTTGACACTTCTTTTTGTACTGTTGGGGTGTTTCACCTTCTTTTTCCCTTCGTCTCTCAAACTGATGATGAGAGCCTCTAGAAGGATTCTGCCCATTTTCGGCATATTTGATTTATTACTTTTCTCTTCTTCAAACAAAACCACATAACTTGAACTATCTAGTCCTGCCTCCCAGTTAGAAGGGGAAATAAAGGAAGGTACCAAGACCAAACAGGTGTAAGATTACTAAGTAGTAAGCTAGGTACAGAGGGGACCACATATTCTAGCAGCCCCGGGGGTGAGGGAGGAGGATATGGGAGGTAGGAAGAGAACGGAGGTGTAGGGAGGACAAATCGGTGATGGGAATCCCCCTGATTTTATGTAAATATGTACCTAAAATATTATTGTCAACAATATGTAAGCCACTATGATTTATCAAAATAAAAATTATATTAAAAATAAAATAAAAAGTCACTCTTTGTGTATTCACTCATTTGATTGTAGACAGATTATTTGCTGACAACACACTATGCTGTTGTTAACAATATTGCTAGAAAATTAAATATACAAGCATATGCAACGTAAATATACATTCATTTAAGTCTGTGTTTTCTTTTATATGGTGTTAATATGTAGCCCTAAAGTTTCTGAGCCTTTGGTAATATTCTCCAACTTTGTGAGACATCAAAACACTTGTCTTTGTATCTGAAAGATTTTTATTATTCATTACTTCACTATTCACTGTACTTTTGTTTGGAGCCACACTCAGTGATGTTTAGGGCTTATTCCTGGCTCTGTGCTCAGAGATCAGATGTGGGAAACATCTGGGTGGCTGGTATTGAACCCAGGTTGGCCAAAAGCAAAACATGTTGTAGTAGTATCCTTTTGACCCTTGAAAGAAATTTTAACTGAGCAATATTTTTTGGTTGATAGTTTTGTTTTGTTCTTTTCTTTTACTTCCCTTTGAAAATCTTTCCTGTAATGGAAATATTGCTCCATTCTCCTCTGGTTGGCATTCTTCCCTAGTTGAAGTTTTTCATTTGTTTTGCTCCATGATGTGTCCTTTTGACTTTTTTGTTTTTGTTTTTAGGTTTTTTTTCTTATTACTTTTAAATAATTGGATTGTGCTTTAGTTTAGGTTGTTTAATTTGTGTGTGTGTGTGTGTGTGTGTGTGTGTGTGTTTTGCTTATAACTTGTACTTAGGAATATTCTTCTGGATCTCTGCACTTCATGTTCCATCAAAATTTCTGCCATTATTTTTCCAAGTATTTTTCCCTTCTCCCTTTCCAGTTATTCAAATACTCCAATTACAAATAAATTAAGATTCTTAAAATTTTCTTTTTTTAAACTAATATATTGTCTTCCTTGGGAGTTAAAATTTTATGAAGAAGGGATTTTGGTCCACACCCAGTATGTTCAAGAATTAATCCTGGATCTGTGCTCAGGGATCACTCCTGGCATTGCTCAGAAAACTATAATGCTGGTCAGCCATGTGTAGGGAAAGTGTATTGTCCTTTATGATCACCCTTAGGTCCATATATTGTTATTTTGTTTTACTCTCTTTTAGTTGTTTTTAAATACAATAAAATTTTTCCTCTGCAGTATGTGATATGTTATTAGTATTTTTGGTTTGGGGGCAATGTATATTAGTGCTCAGGGGTTACTTCATTATCTATATTCAGATACCACTCCTGACAGTGCTCAGGGGACCATATGGAGTATCAGGGATTTAACCTATTTCAACTGTTTGCAAGGCAAGTACTCTACCTGCAACTCCAGCTTCTCTGAACTATTCTTAAGAGTGTACAATTTAATCTTACACATTTTCACTTCTATTCCTAGGAAATCAATTTAGGTCTTCTTTAGAAAGACTAGTCATAGCTTTTGTTAGTTTCTTGACTATGTGGAATTCTGTTTTCAATTCCTCATTTAATCTTGCTGACAAATTCTGTCATCAGTGTCATTTCTGAGTTTGCTTACATTTACTACGTTCTATTTGCATTATGTGTTCTCTTTATCTGTTTCTTTCACACCTAAACTTCATATTTTGTGACAGACATTTGTAGGTCTTGTTCTGTTACAATTTATTTTGTGAGGTGGTCTGGAAATAGTTTTATTTTGACAGGTTTTGTTTTTACTTTTATTAGGTGGAATTCAAATAAAGTTTAGTTTCATGTTAATTTTGTTCTATTATTCAGACAAACCCTTCTCAGGACTCTAAAAACTGGTGAAAGATTTTCACTCAAATAGAATAGGTACAGATACATTTCCTGGCATTCTAGCATCTTTGAAAATTGCTACCTTTGAATCTTTTGTTCTTCCCTCTCTCTCCTTTCATTTCTGTTCCTGACTTCATACTCTCATACTGATGAAGATCCAGTCAAATACTGAAAGGAGATTGCTCTTCTCTGGAGTTTTCCCCCACTCCTTTCTCCTAAGATGACCATTAAATTCCTAGACCTCAACAAGCTCTTGCAAACAGATACCCGCTTTACCAGCTTTAGTTGTTTTCCCCTTGGAAACTTATTTGAAGCCTGGGAACATTTTCCTGATAATAAGCAGAGGGATTCATAATATTATTCTTTTTCGCTTTATATTTTCAAAGTAACAATCACTGCTTTCCATCATATATTGTTAAATATCTGAGAAATATTTGACTCTGAATTTTGTTCAGTGTTTTATTTTAGTTGAGATTGGTAAATCCAGTTCCATCTTCCCATCTTTTTGGTTTATAGGTTTGGTTTTGAGGCCACACCAGTCAGTGGTCAGGGCTTACTTCTGAATCTGCACACAGGAATCTCTTCTGGTCATGCTCTGAAAAATATATGGGAGCTGGGATCAAACGCAGGCCAGCAGTGAAAAAGAAAAGAGCTCTACGCAGGTACTATTTCTCCAATTTCCAGTCTCTTGATCTTGGTTATAAACTAGATCCATATTCCTTTCTTTTGAAGGATTTAATAAAAATGATTTCTAAAATGTATGTGTAGGGGGAAAACTCTTGATATTAGAATGTCTTTTTTTTTTTTTTTTTTTGGTTTTTGGGCCACACCCGTTTGACGCTCAGGGGTTACTCCTGGCTATGTGCTCAGAAATCGCCCCTGGCTTGGGGGGACCATATGGGATGCCGGGGATCGAACCGCGGTCCTTCCTTGGCTAGCGCTTGCAAGGCAGACACCTTACCTCCAGCGCCACCTACCCGGCCCCGATATTAGAATGTCTTAATAAGTCTCACATACAATTTAGTATGATTCTTTATTAATACATTTTTATAATAGGATCTTGAATATTTAAAATTTAAGTTTAGACAAAAGTTTGCTAAATTATGAGTTAGTCTTAAATTATGAGTACCTACTCTATTGTAACAGAACTCATATCTAAAATTTACTCTAAAATAATTATTTTGTGTTCATATCTCCAGATTTCTACTTCAACACTAGCCACAATAGGAAAGTTACTTTTGAAAATTAATCTACCCGTTATTGGATGATTAATCATTGAGATATTTTTAGCAAACCTTTATTGAGTGTCTAGAATTGACCAGGCGCTGTCTTGAGGTTGGTCGTTACAAAAATAAGTAAAATGTATCTACTCTTTGTAGGGTTTTTGTCTCATATTTCAATAGTCAGGTATATAAGCTAACTGTAATAGTAAAATTATTTAGTTCTATGGTCTACACCTGTCTACATAAATTTTATTTAAAGGTATCGAGGGTTAAATACATGAGTAAACTCTAAAATATTTAGGTAAACTTTAATTTAAGGAATAAAAGAAATAAAGCATAAAATGAGATTGTTAAAAATAAAAGAATCTTGAATATCAATGTAGATAATGTAAGTAAATTATAACAAAGTCAAGAATCTTGAAAGCTATGAAATATAAATATACTATGAGCAAACTTTCAGATCATATTTATCCTTTGGAGGAAATATCAGATAGATGATAAAGAGTCAGTAAATTATAGCCCATGGTCTAAACACAGCCCAATATGCTTATTTGTGAGTGTAAAGTGTCACAATCATTTCTATTTGTTTACATATTGTGCTACAATGATAGCATTGAGCAGTTTCAACACAGACCATATGTCCTGTAAAACAGAAAGTATTTGCAGTGCAAGAGTTTATAGAAAAAGTTTGCCAAACCATGGATTAGAGTAAGTCAGAAATTATTTTAGAAACTAATTAGAAAGGTTCTAGCAATAATTCTCATGAGGCACCATAAAAGCTTGACATTCAACGGGGCTTCTGAAATGTTTAGCATCATTGGACCACAGTTTTTACCATTTCCTTCAGCACTAAATCAAAATGAGGAGGCATTTTGTAAACCACCAACTGATCTCTGCGAATAAAGCAGTATGTGGGCAAAGCAGTGTGTGGATTGGCAATGCTGTTGTGTTCACCCAGCAATCCTTTCCTCCATTGTGCGGTTTGCTATCCTCAGAAAAGAACCTGGAACTCCTTCTCCATTCAACGTGAAAGCTTGGAAAATAAGTATTCTTCTATACTATAATGAATGTTTGGAAATAAATGCAATTATAACCTATTGAGTTTACATATTTCCTTACACATATATGACAACATGGATTTCTGTTTTATCCAAATATAATGTCAAAATCTCTTCCCACCCACCCAGTGTTGAATTTTTCTTCCCATTGTGTGCTATTGACAGACACAGGCAAATGGTGTCATTTGATAAAGGAATTTTGCCAACAGCTTGCATTGCTTTCTTTCGAGCATAATATTTGTCACTTTGCAGATGGTCTTATATGCTTCTTGGCAGTGTGTGACTTGAAAATGGTTTTACTCTAAAGAAAAGAGTAAATTTTGAAATTCTGTTTTAGCAGGAAAATGTCAATTTCATGCTAAAAATATGATTTTGTACTTGTTCTGGAGGTGCTCTGTAGGAATATGATTGTTTTGCTTGTGAGGTCATGTTGCTTCTTAAAACTAGCATTGTAGCTTTATGTCATTGTTTGTTTCTTTCTTTGGAGCCACACCCAGTGGGGTTCAGGATTTATTCTTCTTGGCTGTATGCACAGGGCACCATATTAAGTGCCAAGGATCAAATAAGAGTCAACTGCACTTGAGATTTGCAAACTCAATCTTTATTTTATCTCTCCAGCCCCTCAAGTTATTCTTTCAAACAACTTTATAAATATGCTATTCTGAGGGTCTCTATATGGTTATCAAAAGCTGAATATTACATTTTAAATATTATTTGTAGCAGTTTGTTTTCCCAAATGCACTGCACCACTTTCTTCAAAGACATCAGGGTACACTCATTAGTCTTATACTCATGGAACACGTATACAAATTTATAGGCAGCATTGTTCAATATTTAAACCAGTGTCATTATTCTGAATATCTTGGTGATTTTTCAGGAATTTTATAGCTCAGTGACCAACTATGGAATCATTCATCATTTTAAAACATTACAGATACGATTTAACTTAGTTGACATAAAATATGAATTTAGCGTGTATAAATATAGCATGCCTTTCTTTAAAAATTTAGTTAGAATCAGCTATATTGATGAGATTAATACAACAAAGATAATATTTCAGTGATTTTAGCAATAGTAAAACTTATTAAGCAAATTTCAGGTTTATTTCAATAAACTTAAACAGTTTATTTTTCAAATTCCTAGGAATGGATGGGGAAAATAATGTTTTTTTTAATCCAAATTACTATATTATCTGTAGGCTACATGATCAATTGACCATTTAGGTAAGAAAGTGCTTTGTAATCACATTTAGTAAGATATAGTATATTTTAAGGTAAAATTAATTTATAAGAATAAATGTTATAAGGATTTTAAGGATCAAATGATGTATAGTCATTGATTGTTTGTAACATTCTTTATACTTATTTTCCTATTTATTCCTTAGAGGATTTAAAGAAGCTTAAGTATACTAGTAGAATGACAAAGCATACATTGCCAATCAAATCTGGAGGAAAATTGTAATTAAGAAAAAATGTTAAAGATAAAATGCCCATTAAGTACTATAAAATTTGGCTCAAACTTTCTGGTAGCTGAAAGCAAAATCATGGCATTTTTATCACTTGGAAAAATTCCTACTAATTATCCAATTTCCAAATGTGTGTGGCACAAATTTCTCATTGAGTTCTGATGATGAAAACTTAGGCTCAAGGCCTAGGATATTTGGGTTGTTTTTATATTTACTCATTGTCTATTACAACAGGGTACAACAAATAATAAATGCATAGTGATTTATTCATTTGCTAATGCTTTATTAAAATAGTTTTCCAACTTTTCAATTATTTAGTTTGAGGTATATTCAGACAAATAAGTCTCAAAAGTATATATAACTTATAAAAGATTCTCTGGCAAAAAATTTCACATGTGTTTTGAAGTATAGAACTCTTTGTTTTGAATCACTTCATTAAATTATGAAGTAGTAATATTTCCCTGTATATGAGTACATAATAGTCTTAGAGTGATATGTATGATTAAATATTTCCTTATTAAGAAAAATTTAAAATTAAATCTGTGAAAAATTAGATTTTTAGACTTATTATTGGTAACTAATTAAAATATTCTCTCAGTCAAAAATTGATCTACTTAAGTACTTTTATTTTCATACCTTAAAAATAGCATACCATAACACATTTTTTCTTAATTTCTCTTATGTCCAACATAAAGAAGAATACACAGAAAATTTAGCACATGGTACAGTAATAGGCAAAATCAGAGATTAGAATTACTGATATCTAATTGTTTATCTGTTAAAATGAAGCACACAATACTTAACTACAATAGAGTAGAAAGAGTGATGCAGAAGTAATGAAATAGAATAAACTTGATTATTATTAACTCTCCAAGTCTGAGGTACCTTTAGTTTGTTCTAACAAAACCTCTGATGCAATACTATGTCTATGTTAAAATGAAACTGTTGAAACTTCAGAGCTGAAAGAACATGCCTGAATATTGGAAACATGCTCTTCTAATGAGTACCACAGAATTATGAGATTTGGAATGCAAAGTTTTTTGCACTGTGTTTAAAGTATCCCTTACCTTTATGTTTGATATATAACTTACCTCTTCAGAACATTAATAATTAAGCGAGTATAACCTTAAAGTCAGAACATAGCCTAGTAGACTTTTGTAGGTGTGTTGTCCCTTTTATACTAAAAGCAAGAAGCCATACATATAGTAATTAAATAAATATTATAGTAAGTGTAGCTTATAAGTGAAGCTTATCACTCCCCAGGGAACAGATATTTAATTTGTGGTCATGATAATAACAATCTAATGAACTTCACATCTTTCAGGAGAGCTTAATAAACTTCAAAGAAGACAAAACAAGAATGTATGAGGAAAAGTACATCCTTAGCTTTTCATTAGGCAAAATGAGCATGAGTCTTGGCCCAGCATGGCTTCCAAAGTTAGCACTCCCAACTACAAAGCAAATGTATGCAGAGAAATGTACAACAAAAGACATAGCTTTTAAAGCTCCAGTAGAGTTTCCACAAATGTTGCTTACAAAAGCCACCATTCTCCGTATTAACAAAAAGTTGTGGATCGGTTCTTCACTAAATCCTCTTTTCTTGCATAATCCACCTTGTGCACTTTAGCTTGAGTGTGTTTTATTTGATCTAATCCTGGACTCATTCATTCTCACATAGAAGCAACAGGATTATTTCACACTTAAACGAAGTCCTATCTTTATGTGATCTGTAAGAGGACACCTGGCTGATACAGAATTTAAGCAAAAGATTAACCAGGTGCTCAAGACACATAATGATTGCAAATATAATAACAGTTTATGATAAAAAGAATTATTGTCAGACCATATGAAAGTGAATTTTAAAATGCACCCAGAAAGACTAAGCAAGTCCATTTTATATATATTTTAATGCAGTGTTTACACACCTATGTACATGTGTATTCATTTTGAGACCTTCTATTAGGGAAATTATGATTCAAAGAAAGTGGTCTCATTTTCATTAATGTCTGCCTTTCATATTCAGTACATCCACAGATTAAAATGGATTGAGTAGGTCTAGGCTTTAGTGGCTTAGCAAATTAGCCTATGAAGCTTTTCTTTTAATGCAATGGACAAGAAAGCTTGATAGAAAATAATATAAGCCCTTATGAAGCTAGAAAACATGGATTAGTGTGAAGTAAATCTAGCTTCCTAGTTTGCCTCTATGGGACCTTATTATTTTATGTGTGTGTGATATATGCATGCATATGTATGGTGGGCATATATATTTAATATTTGGTGTATATATGCACACACTTCTTCCAGTAGCTTTTGAATATTGTTTCTTAACTTGTTATTACTAACAAGTTAAAAAATATGCTGACTTTTAATAAGACATCCTGGTTCCAGAGTGTGCCTGTAGTTCAAACAAAAAAGCCAGTGGAAACTTTAGGAAAATATCTGTTGCTATTAAATACAAATGAAATTCCATGTCAGTCGATTGTCTTGCCTTTGAAATGTATATAGAAATTTAAAAGGAAAAACTGTCTTAGACTCTGATGAAAAGGAAAGGATAATGATACTGATAAATATGTCTTGTACAGTACTTTTTGGTCTTTACTTCTGCATTTAGAGAAATGGAGTGTGAATGGTAGGTGAGTGTGATTTAAATGTATAATAACCGTGCTTTGTTAGGTATTTTAATACATCAAAATTTGTTAACTTAATTTCTGGAAGCTTTAGTTACTGTATATTCAAAAGAAACATTATCGGTTTGATTTAAATTAAAGTTCTTGAGTTGAGTGGATGATGTTTTTTAGAAGGACCTCTGTGAACAAAGAGCACATCTGGTAAATTTTGAATTTATTCCCGTCCTGTAGAAAATCATGGAATATAGTTAAGGATTCTGGGAGCTAAACATAGTTATTTGTGCCATTATTTTATTCACCAAAATACGCTTCTTTGATTTGCTTCTTCTTGATTGCGTGTGTGTGCCTGTGTGGGCTGCATGCGCACACACGTGTGCGTGATGATAGTTAACAATGTTTTATTACACACCTAACATTTTATTGAGGGTAGATTAATATTACATATTTTACCACAAAAAATCTTGAAATAAAAATCTCTAAACTGTACTCTTATTAAATGAACATACTGAAGAAGCTAAGTCCTTTAGTTTTAAATAAAATTTAGAAATCTTACCCTGCTGTTGCTTACTGTTATGATCATTTGTTTGTCAAGAATCTACAGTTTAGGGGCCGGAGAGGTCTCATGGAGGTAGGGCATTTGTCTTTCACGCAGAAGGATGGTGGTTCGAATCCCGGCATCCCATGTGGTCCCCTATGCCTGCCAGGGGCGATTTCTGAGCGTAGAGCCAGGAGTGACCCCTGAACACTGCCGGGTGTGACCCAAAAACCAAAAAAGAAAACAAAGAACAAAGAAACAAAACTTCTAAAAAAAAGAATCTACAGTTTATAGCTCCTACTTTTAGATGAGATGATATTGCATTTCAAATGTGTTATTTTCTTCTGAACTATAAATTTTCATTGAAATTTATGTAAACAGTAATATATTAAAAAGAGCATTTTAATACAATTTAGAAAAGTACTTTGCAAACTATTTACAAAAAATTATTAAACTATACACACTTTTATCTGAAAAACATTAAAGCATTTTCAGCTTTTTCATATCTGATTGTTTTATACCTTTCACATACACACTCACATATGCATATGTACATAGAGACATATGCTATTTTTGAAATATGTTTTTAACTTTGGAAGGAGAGAATGATGTATTTTTGACTCATATAATTCTTCTGTTTAAGATAAACTCAATAAATCAAAGACTACAGGATAGTTTGAGATAAGAAGATAAATCATGATCTATTCTTGCACAATGATATTGGAGCTTTTTTTTCTAGAGATTCCTAGTTATATTTCAGGGTATACAGTTGAGAGTTGACTTGAAGAAGTAGCTAAAGAGGAATATGATATTGATTTTATTCTCTCTTTGACAGAGATGTTGAATTGTTTCTGAAACTCTTCTTCCTTTACATTAGTAACAAAAAAAACAAACAAAAAAACAAACAACCAAAATGTAGTGAGGCACAAGACCCTATTACTAAAAGAATCATTTAATGTGCTGTAGGTCAGGCCTCTCTCATCCATACCCATTAAAAAACTGAAGAGTCTGGGAAGGAACTGGTTTACCAATTACCATAGAACAATAGTAGTATTGTTCAGATTCTCCTCCAAAGGGGCAACTGTTAATACTGCAGCACAATACTTGATACCTGATATCAAACACAGTTGGGCCTTCTGCTACAAACTCACAGTCTGGAGTGATTTGACTGCCCAAACCATATAGTGCTAATATTAGCATAAACCTAGTTCTATATATATATATTACTTTAAAAATTGAAAAACGTAACCCTGGTAGTAAGAAATCATATAATTCTAAGTTATTCTTGGAGGGAAGTCAGGGCCATTGACATTTAAAGTTGTTGTATACCCTCCCACAAAACTCCGAACAACTAGTTATTAACAACAAAATTGGGCGAGACAGTTCTGGAAAGGAAGGAAAAGACCAACACTCATTTAATTTCTTGGGAGCCCCCTGGAATAAGGTAGGACACTTGTATGATGAATTAGAAATACTTTCAACAGACACAGTGGGAAAACTGTGTAGAAACTCTACCTAGCTTAGTGAGTGAAGATAGTAGCACCATCGCACCGGCCCCTTTAACATTTTCTTTTTTCTTTTTGGTTTTTTGGGCCACACCCGGCAGTGCTCAGGGGTCACTCCTGGCTGTCTGCTCAGAAATAGCTCCTGGCAGGCACGGGGGACCATATGGGACACGGGGATTCGAATCAACCACCTTTGGTCCTGGATCGGCTGCTTTCAAGGCAAACGCCGCTGTGTTATCTCTGCGGGCCCTAAGATTTTCTTAATAGAACTTTATATGTCAAGTATTTTACCATGATATATTTCATTGCTGATTTTTATTGAATTTATATTATCTGTATTTTTAGAGTGGGGTTTGGTACAGAGAGCATACTAACTTCAAAGAAATCTACATTAATGTAAACTAAAAATGCTTTTTGAAGTATGTTTTCAAGATCCTAATAATAGCTTCACATGACTATATTGTATATTGACATAATTTACTATTTGTCACTTAAAATTCAAATCATTAAGTTAGTGTTTGACATTTTTGCTACAAGTAAAGCTGTAATTGACATTCTTTATGATACCTATTGATCCACATAACTAACTCTTAGAAGTAAGTTTCTAGAAATTCTGTCTTATAGATGATATATTTTTATACTTGGAAGGTTAAAAGTTTATGCAGATGAACAGGATTAATTTTGTTTTAACCAATAATTTGATAATTTGATTGATTAAAATTATTTTTATTTTAGTCTGCATTTCTCAACAGAGCAGAGTAAAGTTGAAACTCATCAGATCTCACTGGTCTTTTGGTCATTTAAATTTCTTCTAGAATAAATTATCTGTTATTGATTTTGTAAATTATTTTTGTTTACATTACCATACCAAAATATTCCCTCCATCTTTCTGTCTCATATAAATGTCTATTTATACTCTCAATCCTGTATGATGAATTTGTACCTTTTCCTTGATTCTCATTCTCATTTACCATTCATGTATATTTAATATTATCCAAAGTTCCATATTGTGCCTCCTCCCAGAAAACTCGCAAAAATATTCCCACATTTTTATTGCTATTTATCTAACTTAAGTGAACTGCTTCCCACCCCCTGTACACAGCAACTACTGCAATTTGGGGGAATTGGGGGAGCTTAAGCTATGTCAGGAAGTCCTACACTAGTAATTTTTGTCCAGCTGGGCCCAGGAGTCCAGTGGAAGGGTCTAAAAATGCAATGTTTGGTTCCTGCAATGCTGAAGATATGTCAGTGCTTGTGATGCTCAGGGGACCATAGGGTGATGGGAATAGATAGATAAGACCTTGCTAGGTATGAATCTTAACAATTGTACTATATTTTGGCCCCTAGCAAGTTTTCAGTATGCTTCTCTTTCTATACACAGACTACCTTTCTTGGACACAAGGATATTTCATTCTTTTATTATACTTATACTTTCACTGTATTTTGATGTGTTTTCCATAAATTATCCCCATAAATACAGAAATTCAGATTTGCATTCTTCTATTGATATAAAAATGAACTTTTGAATATTTCCTTATAAGAAAACATGTTTTTTATTATTTCTAATTAAGTTCTTATTTCATTGTGTGATAATGCTGAATATATTTTAGCTACTTGAGCCAAATATATAGTTTTAATGACATATACTTGAATATATGGTATTTCTATGCTATTAGTATAAAGTACTTATATCTATAGACCCCATCACAGGTTTTTCAGGTCTTCTTTGCCCTTGCTAACATTTTGTTCCCTGATTTATCTTGATCTGAACAAGGTTTGCTAAATCTCCTATTTTTAATATGTGCCCGTTTCCCTTTTATCTCCTGTCATTTCTTCTTTATGAAAGCTGTTCTTATATTTGGTGAATAGATATTAATATCTTCTCTGTGAGTTGTAGCCTTTAGCATCATAGTGTCCTACTTTGTATTGTTTAATTCTTCTTGGCCTCAATTCTACCTTGTTTTAGATCAAGGTCATAACCCAGTCTTTTTTCTCTAGTTGCCTTACCTGATATATTTTGGCTTAAGCTTTTATTGTTAGTCTTTTCAATTCAATTTTTTTAGGTATGTCTTTTGCATACAGCATAAAGTTGAGTTCTTCCTTTTGGTCAAACTAAAAATCTTTTTTCTGTTTTATAAAACTTAAGCTCCCTGACATAAATTAATCCAATTTCTACAATGATTTTGGTCTTATTTATTTTTAAATTATTATTATTAATATATGTATTGAAGCACCATAATTACAACATGTTTGTAGTTGGGTTTCAGTCATACAAACGTATACTCCCCCTTCACCAGTGCAACTATCCCACCACCAATGTCCCCCATATCCATCCTCCCAGACCCTTTGCTTGTATTCTAGAGAGGCATTCTATTTCTCTCACTCACTACCATTATCAGGATATTTGTTGGTGCAGTTGTTTCTCTAATTGAACTCATCAACCTTTGTGGTAAGGTTTGTCTCGAGGGCCAATACTTGCAAACCTCATCTCTATTGTCTCTGGGTATTATTACCATATTATCTTTTATTTTTCTCAAATACCACAGATGAGTGTGACTATTTTGTTTCTATCTCCATCTGACTCTTTTCACTCAGTTTAATAGTTTCCATATCTATCCATGTTTGGAACATTTCATGCCTTTATTTTTCCTGACAACTGCAAAGTATTCCATAGTGTATATGTACCACAGTTTCTTTAGCCACTCATCTGTTGTTGGGCATCTAGGTTGTTCACACATTGTGGCTATTATAAATAGAGCTGCAATTATCATAGACATACAGAGAGACCTTTTTCTTGTGTTTTTGTGTTCCTAGTGTATATCTCTAGGAGGGGTATAGCTGGATAATATGGGAGATCAAATTCCAGTTTTTTGAGAAATCTCCATATTGTTTTCAAGAAAGGCTATATACTAGATAACTTTCCCATCAGCAGTAAATGAGAGTTTCTTTCTTGTAGTGTTAAATAATTAATGATGGGGCTGGATGGCGATGGATGGAGGTGGATTTTTCTGTCTGCCATCCCAGGCCACGTGGCTCAGCAACCCCATGAACCGGCGAGTTTCAGGCCCAGGTGAAACGCGAAATCACTCACTCACAGGCAGGCTTCAGGAAGAATCATCTTTATTTAGGCCCTAGCCACCACATGTGTGTGGCCTATCTCATAACCTTTCAAGCATACAGCCATTCTAGGCTTGCCCTGCGTCTTATCCTCTTTCAGCCATCTCCCTCAGAGAGCCCAGCAGAGCCAAAAGGCAAAAGCCCTTAATCCCCTGGCTTCCGGGTTTATCTACCTATTCCAAGACCCCTCCCAGGAATGGGCCCGGTCTTGCAGGTAAAGTCACACCTATTATCCGGTTCCCAAGACCCCTCCCAGAAATGGGTGGGTCTCAGATAAGTACCCTACACTTTCTCTCCACAACTCCTTCAGCAGTGATTGTTTTTCTTCTTTGTGATGTGTGCCAGTGTCTATGGCATAAGATGTTACCTCATTATTGTTTTGATTTGCATCTCCCAGATGATTAGTGATGTGAAACATTTGTTCATGTGCCTCTTGGCCATCTGTATGTATTTCTTCTTTGAAGAAATGTCTATTCTTTTTGATGGGGTTATTTTTCTAAGCTCTGTCAGCACCTTATATATATATATATATATATATATATATACATATATATATATATACATATATATATATATATATATATATATTAGACGCTAGCCCCTTATTGGATAGGTATTGGGTAAATAGTATCACCCATTCTGTGGATGGCCTTTGTATCCTAGTGACTGTTTTCTTTGAGAAGAAGCTTATCAGCATGTGTTTATCTCTTCTTCCACTTGTCTGGACAATGGTGATTCCTCCTTGAAATATCTTTGGTCTCAATATCATGGAGTGTTTTAAACTATGTGTTCTTTTATATACATTATGGTTCTGGTTTTGATATCAAGGTCTTTAATTTATTTGGATTTGACCTTTGTGCATGATGTTCGATGGAGGTCTGAGCTTGCTTTTTTGCATGTGGCTGAACAGATGTCCCAGCACCAGTTGTTGAAGAGGCTTTTCTTGCTCCATTTGCATTTCTTGTCCTTATATGAAAGAATAATTAAAGTTGTATATCTGGGAAAATTCTATGAAAACTCAAGTCTATTTCTTTTATTTATTTATTTATTTATTTATTTATTTATTTATTTATTTATTTATTTTTTTGGTTTTTGGGCCACACCCGGCGTTGCTCAGGGGTTACTCCTGGCTGTCTGCTCAGAAATAGCTCCTGGCAGGCACAGGGGACCATATAGGACACTGGGATTCGAACCAACCACCTTTGGTCCTGGATCGGCTGCTTGCAAGGCAAACGCCGCTGTGCTATCTCTCTGGGCCCACTCAAGTCTATTTCATTGATCTGATGGTCTGTCTTTATTTCAATACCATGCTTTTTTAAAAATAATTATTGCTTACAATTTAAAGTTGGAGAAAGTGATTCCTCCCATCTTCTTTTTTTCTAAGGGTTACTTTAGCTAATCATGGGTGTTTATTGTTCCAAACGAATTTCAGGAGTGTTTGATAGACTTCTTTAAAGAATATCATAGGTATTACTAGGGGAATTGCATTAAAACTTTATAATGCTTTGGGGAGTATTGCCATTTTATGATGTTAATACAATCCTTGAACACATATCCATGTGTTTCCATTTCCTTGCATCTTCTTTTATTTCTTAAAGCAGTGTTTTGTAGTTTTCTTTGTATAGGGCCATAACCTCTTTAGTTCAGTTGACTCCAAGGTAATTGTGTTTCTGTGTCTATATTGTGAATAAGATGTTTTAAGCACCATTTCTTCGCTATCATTATTTTTGTATAAGCATTGATATTTGTATGTTAATTTTGTAGCCTGCTACTTTGCTATACAAATTTGTTGTTCTAGAAGTACTTTGATAAAGTCTTCAGGGTTTTCTAAATATAGTAGCATGTTATCTGCAAACATGTGAGAGCTTGACCTCTTTCTTTCCTATCTTTTCCTTGCCTAATTACTATGGCCAAAACTTCCAGTACTATGTTAAATAGGAGCTATAAGAGGGGAAAAACTTGTCATGTACCATATTTTAGAGAAAAGGCTTTTAGTTTGTCTTTATTGAGAATAATTTGCCATGGGCTTTTGGTAAATGGCCATGAATATATTCAGGAATTTTTTTCCATTTTCATCTTGTTGAGAGTTTTTATCATAAATTAGTACTGTACCTTCTTAAATGCTTTCTCTGCATATATCGATATGATTATGTGGTTTTTATTTTTATTTTATTGATTTGGTGTATTATGTTGTTTGATTTATTTTAAACCATCCTGCCATTTTTGAATGAAACTTACTTGATCATGGTGTATGACCTTCTTGATAAGGCATTGGATCCTATTTGCTAGGATTTTGTTGAGGATCTTTGCATCTGTGTTCATCAGGGATATTGGTCTGTAGTTTTCTTTCTTTGCAGAATCTCTGTCTGCTTTTGGTATCAGGCTGATGTTAGCGTCATAAAAACTATTTGGAAGTATTTCTGTTACTTAAATTTTCTGGAAGAGCATGAAAAGGTTTGGTAGTATGTTTTCTTGAAAGGTTTGAAAGAATTTGTTAGTGAACCCGTCTGGACCTAGCTTTTGTTTTTGGAAAGACTTTTGATTGTCATTTTAATTTCCTCAATAGTGATATATATATATATATATATGCTAGGTCATCCTGATACAACCATGGAAGAGTACGAGTTTAAGAATTTATCCATTTCTTCTAGGTTATCTTTTTTCTGTTGCATATTTTCTCAAAGTAGTCTCAGCCTTTAAATTTCTGTAATCTGTAGTGATCTACCCCTTTTCATTTCTAATTCTGTTTATTAAAGTTTTTCTCTCTTTTTTGTGAGTTTTGCTAGTGGTTTACCTGACTTGTTTATTTTTTTCAAAGAACCAAATTTCTTTCTTTGATCTTTAGGATAATATTTTGGGTTTCCACTTCATTAATTTCTGCTCTAAGCTTTGTTATTTCCTTATACCTACCTATTTGGTTCATTTTATTGATCAATTTCTAATTTTATAAATTGTGTTATTAATTTATTTATGTAGGCCCCTTCTTTCTTCCTGATGTGTGCTTGTAAAGCTATAAATTTCTTCTTTATATGACTTTTGCTGTGTCCCACAAATTCTAAGAATTTGTGTCTTCATTCACATTTGTTTCCAGGAATCTTTTGATTTCCTCTTTGATTTCATCTCTGACTCACTGTTTGTTCAGTAATGAGCTGTTTAATTTTCAGGTGTTAAAGTTTTTCTTCTGTGTCCCTTTATAGTTTATTTCTAATTTCAGTGCACTGTGATCTAAGAAGGTAGTCCTAACAATTCCTATCCTCTTAATTTCCTGGAGGAATTTTTATATATTTTTCTATCCTCTTAATTTCTATATATTTTCTATCCTTTTAATTTTCTGGAGGTATTGTTATATATATTTACTTGGCCATTTTCTTCCATTTCTCCATTCAGAGCTAGTATATTCTTGGTGCATTTCACCCTGGTTGACCTATCAATGGTTGACAGGGAAGTGTTGAGATCACCCACTATTATTTTCTTGCT
Source organism: Suncus etruscus (assembly GCF_024139225.1). Classification (NCBI taxonomy): domain Eukaryota; kingdom Metazoa; phylum Chordata; class Mammalia; order Eulipotyphla; family Soricidae; genus Suncus; species Suncus etruscus. The sequence continues at coordinate 19,778,404 of NC_064860.1, forward strand.
ATTTATGTCATATTTCACATTTGTCAGCAATTGTACTAAATATTTTCTGATTCTTCATTGGGGACCACAAGTTAATGATTTCTTTCTGTTGTACATATCCCTTGATTATTACCAAATGTCCATCTTTGTTATAACGTTTTTATAAAGATTTTTATAAATCTTTTATAAAGTTTGTGTCATCTGATATTAATATGACCACTCCAACTTTTTTATTTTGGTTTTTGGTTTTTGATTTTTGGGTCACCACAGTGATGCTCAGGGGTTACTCTAGGCTATGCACTCAGAAATTGTTCCTGGCTTGGGGGACCATATGGAATGACAGGGATCAAATTGAGATCTGTTCTGGATCCACTGCATGCAAAAAAATGCCCTACCACTGAGCTATCACTCTGGCCCCACACTCCAGCTTTTTTAAGGAAGTTGTTTACTTGGATGATTATCCTCCATACTTTGATTTTGAATCTATGTCTGTTCTGAGTATTCAAAATGTATTTCTTATAGGCAGAAGAATGTTGGATTCAGCTTTTTGATCCATTTTGCCATTCTATGTTTCTTAACTGGTGCATTAAGTCCACTGATTTTGAGAGAGATAATTTTTGTGGGATTTAGTGTAATCTTTGTGTAGGTCTTTGGTGTGTCTCTTGGTCTGTCTTGTCTTAAAGTAGACCTATCAGTTTTTCTTTAAGGCTGGTTTTAAGTCTGTAAAGTTTATGAACTATTGTTTATCCATGAAGCTATGTATGCTTCTTTCAAACCTGAATGTGAGTCTGGCTGGAAGAAGTACTCGTTTTATTGAGTTTTGCCACTATTTTATACCACTACCTTCAGGATGAGGGTTTCCGTTACAGGTCTGCTTTAAATATTAAGGATGATCCTGTAAATGTAATTTTCCTTTTTGATCTTGCTGCTTTTAATATTCTATCCCTATCCTTGACTAATTTGTGTCTTGTGGTGCCTTTCTTTGAATTTCTTTTAGATAATACTCTTCAGGCATACAGGATTTTGTTGAATACAGTATATAGCTCTGTAAGTTTCTCTGCAATGATGTCCTTGACTGTTGATTCTTACTGGGGGTTTTCTTCCTGGATCTCTGGAACTCTCATAATTGTTATGTTTTATCTGTTGAGTTTATCAAAGAATTTTATTGTTATCTGCTCACATTCTTTGAGGATTTTTCATTGTCTGATCATTTGTTTTAACTCTTTTTTCCAATCTCTTCTGTTTTTTGTAGTTGTTATGCTCACTAATTCCAGCTCACTAATTCTGACCTCAGCTGTTATTACTCTGTTAGAGAAGCTTTCCAGTAAGGTTTTCATTTTGCCTACCAAGTTCTTTACTCCTATTATTTCATTTTGTAGGTTTTCATTTTGTTTCTTCATATCCGCTTGAATCTTATTTGTGGTTCATTCAGCTCATTCTATGCTTTGATTTCAATGAAGTTCCTTCATATTGCTTCTCTAAACTTACCTGAGAGTCTAAATAAGTGGTCGGTACTTATTAGGTCATCAAAACTGCCATATTCATTCTCTATAAAATGTGAAACCTTGCATTGTTTTTCCATTGTCAAATTTGTAGTATGGTATTATCTAGTTTTTGTGCTGGGTTCATTGGCTATGAGATATATTGGGCCCTAAAGCAAAGCAGAGCCACATTGTTCCTCTGGCTCCACCTTTCCTGGTGAGGTCAGCTCACTTCTTTGAATTGCCTTCAGGACTCTTCTGGGCATCCTGGTTCATGGCCACAGCAGAGACAGTTCAAAGTGATCTCTGTGTGCAAACATGCATATCAGTGTTAGGTTCCACCACCCTTCATGGGTAGGGTAGTTTAGCTTTTTTGATGTGCTTTTAGGAGCTCTTCTGGACAGGGTGGTTCATGTCCATAGCAGAGACATTTTCAAAATGGCCCTCGTATGCAAGAAAACATGGCAGCCACACAATCTTTCTAACCAATGAACCTCACCACAACATGCAGAAAAAAAATCACACTACAAGCGTGACAATGGGGAAACCTCACAGGCAAACACCATACACAGAGAAGGAAGACAATAGCTCAGATGACCTAAAAAATCCCAACCATCTGATTAACCTCTCAGATAAGGAGTTTCGAATAGCAATGTGGAAGATGTTTGTAGAACTCAAAGAAAGCATAGATCAATCTGAACAGAATACAAAGACAGAAATCAGAAAACTCCAAACTTAAATAACAGATCTGAAAAACATGGTAGCTGAACTGAAAAACTCAGTGGATGACCTCACCAGCAGGGTAACAACAGCAGCTGATGACATAAACAGCGTGATAGAAGATGAGATGCAGAAAAACTCAACACAGCAGAAGAAATTGGAAAGGAACTTTAAGGCAAATGATCAGGCAATGGAAAAAGGCAAGGAATGTGAAAAGATGAAAATAGAAGTTTTTGATAAACTCAATAGAAACAACATAAGAATCATTGGAGTCCTAAATTCCCAGGTAGGAGATATCCAGGAAGAATCAACTGTCAAAGATATTATCAAAGAGATACTACCAGAGTTAAAGACTACATGCAATCAAATCCTGCATGCCCAAAGAGTACCAGCTCAAAGAGACCCAAAGAAAAACACCCCAAGACACATCCTCGTTACAATGACAAATCTCACAGATAGAGATAGAATACTGAAAGCAGCAAGATCAGAAAGGGAAATTACATTCAAAGGACCATCCCTAAGACTTACAGCAGACATTTCACAAGAAACTCTTAAGGCCAGAAGACAGTGGTGGGATATTGTGACAAGACTGAATGAAATGAGTGCCTCACCAAGAATAGTGCACCCAGCCCGACTCATGTTCAGGTTTGAAGGAAGGATACATAGCTTCATGGATAAACAACAGTTCAGAAACTTTACAGATGAAAAGCCAGCCTTGAAGTAAAAACTGAAAGGTCTACTTTACGACAAGAGAGACCAACAAACACAGCAAACCTATCTACAAAGATGACATTAAATCCTATACAATCATCTCCCTCAATGTCAATGGACTAAATTCACCAATTAAAAGACACAGAGTGGCAAAATGGGTCAAAAAGATGAATTTAACCATCTGCTGCCTACAAGAAACACACCTGAATAGTCAGAACAAACATAGACTCAAAATAAAAGGCTGGAGAAAAATCACCCAAGCAAACAACACCCTTAAAAAATCTGGGATGGCTATATAAATATCTGATGACACCAACTTTATACTCAGAAAAGTGGTAAGGGACAAAGTTGGACACTATGTACTAATCAAGGGATATGTGCAACAGGAAGAAATCAGACTATTAAACATATATGCACCAAAAGAAAGACCAGCAAATTATCTAATACAATTACTAAAAAATCTGAAAGAAGAAATCAATAATAGCACAATCATTGTGGGAGACCTCATTAACGGCCCTGTCAACACTTGATAGGTCAACCAGACTGAAACCCAACAAAAACATACTAGCCCTGAAAAAAGTAATGGAAGAAAGAGGACTAGTAGATATATATAGGACACTCCATCCCCAAAATCCTGGATACACATTATTCTCCAATGTACCTGGGTCATTCTCCAGAATAGACCACATGCTGACACATAAAACATACCTTCATAAAATCAAGAGAATAGAAATCTTGCAGGCTAACTTTGCTGACCACAAGGCACTAAAATTAGATGTGAACTACAAAGCCACACAGAAGAAAAACTTTAACAATTGGAAATTAAACAGCCTGCTACTGAACAACCAGTGGGTCCTAGATGAAATCAAAGAGGATATCAAAACTTTCCTGGACGGGCCCGGAGAGATAGCACAGCGGCGTTTGCCTTGCAAGCAACTGATCCAGAACCAAAGGTGTTTGGTTCGAATCCTGGTGTCCCATATGGTCCCCCGTGCCTGCCAGGAGCTATTTCTGAGCAAACAGCCAGAAGTAACCCCTGAGCAATGCCGGGTGTGGCCCAAAAACCAAAAAAAAAAAAAAAAAAAAACCTTTCCTGGAAACAAATGATAATGAAGACACAAACTGCCATAATCTATGTGACACAGCAAAAGCGGCCCTGAGAGGAAAATTTATAGCTTTACAAGCACACATCAGGAAGGAAGAAGGGGCATACCTTAATAAATTAATGATGCAGTTCATAAAATTAGAAAATCACCAACAAAAGGAACCAAAAATAGGGAGACAGAAGGAAATAACAAAACTGAAAGCAGAAATCAATGAAGTGGAAACCCAAAAAAAATCCGAAAGATCAATGAAAGCATAAGTTGGTTCTTTGAAAAAATAAATAAGATTGATAGACCATTGGCAAAACTCACAGAGAGAAACCTGATAACCCGTATTAGAAATGAGAAGGGGGAGATAACGACAGATACTGAAGAGACCCAAAGGGTAATCAGAAACTACTTTGAGAAAATTTATGCTACTAAACATGAGAACCTAGAAGAAATGAATAAATTCTTGGACACTTATAACCTTCCACAGTTATAAGGATGATATAGCATATCTAAATACCCCTATTACTATTGAGGAACTTGCAACTGTAATCAAACATCTGCCCAGGCCCAGATGGATTTACTAATGAATTCTTTCAAACCTTTCAAGAGGAGCTACTACCAATCCTAGCCAGGCTCTTCCATGAAATTGAAAAAATGGGAACACTCCCAAACAGCTTTTCTGAAGCCAACATCACCTTGATACCAAAACCAGACAGAGATGCTGCCAAAAAAGAAAATTACAGATCAATACCCATGATGAATGCAGATGCAAAGATCTTCAACAAAATCCTGGCAAATAGGATCCAATGCATCATCAAGAAGATCATACACTACTACCAAGTTGGTTTCATCTCAGGAATGCAAGGATGGTCTAACATCCATAAATCTATCAACATCGTACACAACATCAACAACAAGAAAAATAAAAATCACATGATCATATCAATAGATGCAGAGAAAGCATTTGATAAGGTCCAACACCCATTCTTGATCAAAACTCTCAGCAAGATGGGATGAAAAGAACCTTTCTCAATCTAGTTAAAGCCATCTACCACAAGCCAGTGGCAAATATTATCCTCAATGGAGAAAAACTAAAAGCCTTTCCTCTAAATTCTGGTACAAGACAAGGCTGTCTGCTCTCACCACTCCTCTTCAACATAGTACTGGAAGTTCTTGCTATAGCGATCAGGCAAGAAAAAGATATCAAGAAAATCCAGATAGGAAAGGAAGAAGCCAAGCTCTGTTTGCATATGACATGATATTCTACTTAGAAAACCATAAAGATTCTACCAAAAGTTTCTAGAAACAATAGACTCATATAGCAAGGTGGCAGGCTACAAAATTAACACACAGAAATCAATGGCCTTTTTATACACCAATATGATAGGGAAGAGATGGACGTCAAGAAAGCAATCCAATTCACATTAGTGCCACACAAACTCAAATATCTCGGAGTCAACTTGACCAAAGACGTGAAGGACCTATACAAAGAAAACTATAAAGCCCTGCTCCAAGAAATAAGAGAGGACACAAGGAAATGGAAACACATACCCTGCTCATGGATTGGCAGATTAACATCATTAAAATGGCAATACTCCCCAAAGCATTGTACAAATTTAATGTGATCCCTCTAAATATATCCATGACATTTTTCAGAGAAGTTGATCAAAAACTTATGAAGTTTCTCTGGAAAAATAAACACCCTCGAATAGTTAAAACACTCCTACAAAAAAGGAAAATGGGAGGCATTACTTTCCCCAACTTTAAACTGTACTACTAAGCAATAGTTATCAAAATAGCGTGGTATTGGAATAAAGACAGACCTTCAGATCAGTGGAATAGGCTTGATGCTTCAGACAATGTTCCCCAGACATACAATCACCTAATTTTTTGAGAAGGGAGCAAGAAATCCTAAGTGGAACAGGTAAAACCTCTTCAACAAGTGAAGAACTGGTTAGCCACTTGCAAAAAAGTGAACATAACATCATGTACGAAGGTAAAATTCAAATGGATTAAAGACCTTGATATCAGACCTGATACCATAAGGTATATAGAACAACACGTCGGTAAAACACTCCATGACATTGAGACTAAAGGCATCTTCAAGGAGGAAACTGCACTTTCCAAACAAGTGGAAGCAGAGATCAACAGATGGGAATACATTAAGCTGAGAAGCTTCTGCACCTCAAAAGAAATAGTGCCTAGGATACAAATGCCATCCACCATGTGGGAGAAACTATTCACCCAATACCCATCAGATAAAGGGCTAATATGCAAAATATACAGGGCACTGACAGAACTTTACAGGAAAAAACATCTAGTCCCATCAAAAAATGGGGAGAAGAAATGAACCAACACTTTGATAAAAAATAAACACTAATGGCCAAAAGGCACATGAAAAAATGTTCCTCATCACTGATCATCAGGAGATGCAAATCAAAACACAATGAGATACCATTCACACCACAGAGATTGGCACACATCACAAAGAATGAGAACAGTTTGTGCTGGCGGGGATGTGGAGAGAAAAGAACTCTTATCCACTGCTGGTGGGAATGCTATCTAGTCCAAACTCTATGGAAAGCAATATGGAGATTCCTCCAAAAACTAAAAATTGAGCTCCCATATGATCCAGCTATTCCACTCCTAGGGATATACGTTAGGAACACAAGAATACAATGCAAAAAACCCCTTCCTCACACCTATATTTATTGCAGCACTATTCACAATAGCCAGGCTCTGGAAACAACCAAGATGCCCTTCAACAGATGAATATACATATACATATACACAATGGAGTATTATGCAGCCGTCAGGAGAGATGAAGTTATGAAATTTTTCTATACATGGATGTACATGTAGTCTATCATGCTGAGTGAAATAAGTAAGAGGGAGAGAGAGAGCCGCAGAATAGTCTCACTCATCTAAGGGTGTTAAGAAAAATAAAAGTCATCTTGCAACAATCCTCAGAGACAATGAGAGGAGGGCTGGAACTTCCAGCTCACTTCATGAAGCTCACCACAAAGAGTGGTGAGTGCAGCTATAGAAATAACTACACAGAGAACTACCATAATCATGTGAAAGAATGAGGGAACTGGAAAGCCTGTCTGGAGAACAGGTGGGGGTGGGGTGGGACGGAGGGAGATTTGGGACATTGGCAGTGGGAATGTTGCACTGGTGAAAGGGGTGTCCTTTACATGACTGAAACCTAATCACAATCATATTTATAATCAAGATGTTTAAATAAAGAAAAAATGCAAAAAAAATAAATTAATTGAAGACCTTAGTAAATATAAAATATATTCAATTTTAATAAACTAAAATATTCAATATTGTTAAAAATGACCATCCTACCTAAACTACTATATATATTCAATGCAATTCCCATTCAAATTCAGGCAAAATTCTTCAAGTATTTAGAGTAGTTTTCAAGCATTTAATACTTATAGTGTTTGTGTGTAATCATAAAAAATCCCATATAGTCAAAACCATAATAATAAAAAAAGAAACAGAAAAGTATTTTATTATCTAACTGAAAAGTCTAAAGTCTTAATGATCAAAATGTGGGGTACTCGAATCAGGATAGACTCTCTGATCTGTGTCAGAATATAATACCCAAAGATAACCCCCTATATATATGAGCAGATAATTTTTGACAATGAAGCTCAGAGCATGAAATAAAATAAAGACAGCCTCTTCAACAAAAATTCTTGAGATAATCACACATAAGAAATTAAAGTTGGATCTATATTGCACACCTTACACAAAAGTTACTCAAAGTAGATCAAATTCCTTGAGATCAGACCTGAATTTATAAAATACACTGAGGAAAACATAGGCAGAATGCTCCAAGACCTAAATCTCAAAGGAATCTTCAATAATATAATTAAATTGGCAATGACTAGAGTAAAATTAAACAAATGTAACTACACCAAATTAAATGGCATAAGATAAAATTTTTATGCATAAAATCTGTATGAAGAAAAAACACAGCATGAAGTAAAATGACATCTGAGTGGTAAAAAATATTTGCACTGAATAGAAAAAGGATTAATATATAGGATGTATAATCACAAAAATATTTTTAAAAACACTTCAATAAATGAAGAAAAATGAACAGTTATTTAATGAATGGCCAATAGGCACATGACAAAATATTCATCATCATATTGCTAGGGAAATCCAAATAAGACAGAGATATCATCTTACACCAGTGAGAATGACACAACAAAAATAATAGGAACAATTTTTGTTGGGTAGGATATGGTGAAAAAGGAACTATCATTTACTGCTTGTGGGAATATTGTTGAACCAATCCCTCTGGAAAATATTATGGAGAAGTCTTGGTAAATTCAAAATTGAGGTGCTCTATGACCAAGCAAACCTAATTTTAGGTATTTCTCTCTAGGACAAAAAAAAATTATTCAAATGGATATCTGCACACCATTAATCATTGCGGTACTCAATACAATAGCAATGATTTGTTTCCAACCACAGATAGTAGACTGTGAAGATGTTGTATTTACATAATTAAATATTACACAGCTGCAAGTAATGATAAAATTATTTAATACACTGTTAACATTGATGGGCTGGAAGATATCATGTTAAATTAAGTGAGCCAGAAAAAGGACATATGCACGATGATATAATTTATATGCGGTACCTAGAGTAACTGATTGAGAAAACGCAATTGTTTAAATTGTGCCTAGATCGCAATTAACCTCAGAGAATAGGAAGTATAGACATAGACATAGTATAAGGAGGAAAGACAGAGAGAAAGGGAAGGTGAAAAAAGATAGATGAGAGGCTATGGGAGAGACAACAGGGTACAAGTGGCAAAGCAGTGCTATTAAGGAATAGTAGAACAAAATATCCAAACCAAAGAGTCAACAAAACTGAAATAATGAAACCTAAGCTCTAACAACTGAACTTAAAAAAGTGCCTATTAAAATGGTAGTCTAGTGGTGTGGGGAAGGAGAAGGAAACTGGGACCTTTGGTGTTAGGAAGCTGACACTGGTGGTGTGATCAGTGCTAGTTTATTGTATGTCTAAAAGTCAACAATGAATAAAATCATGTTTTTTAATAAAATAAAACTTAAAAAAACGACATAAAGACAAAAACTGAAAAAAAAAAAAAGCCAGATGTGGGATCAGGGAGTTAAGAAGAGGCCGTTGGGATGTAAGAGTGACAGGGGTAAGAACCTCTGGCAGATCAGAGGTATAGAGGTGTGGCAAATGTATATGTGATGTATACCACTGAGCCAAGAACTCTGTAGGCATGATATTCAAGCTACAACAATTAAAATACTAAATAAACAATTAAAATGCATTGTCCCCACCCTCACCCCCCAGGCTGCTAGTGTGAGTGGTCCCCTCTGTGTCTAGCTTACTACATAGTGATCATATATCTGTTTGGTTCTGGTACTCTCCCTTATTTCCCCCTCTATTTGATAGGCAGAACTAGATAGTTCAAGTTATGTGGTTTTGTTTGAAGAAGAAAAAAGCGATAAAGTGGGGTAAAAATCAAATAAGCCGAAAATGGATGGAGTCCTTCCAGAGGCTCTCAACCTCAGTTTTAGAGAGGACAGGAAAAAGAGAATTGAAATATCACAGCAATGCGAAAATAAATATCAAATAAATGCAGCATGCAAGGCAACAAACAATCTATCCGCTTTTCTATTGCTCTGGACCCAGACTGGATTTTTTAGTGCAAAAACAAATAAATATGAAACTACTATAGTATAAAATATATTTTGAAAGTTCTGAAAGTTTGAGCATATTGAAATCAGATTTATTTAGTACCTAGGTCAGTAACTTTGTGGGTTTTATTTAATATTTGTCACAATAATGTTTATTTATTTAATTTTAAAATAAATAAATATTTTATTTTTATTGTAGCCCAAGTAAATTACAAATATTTCACAGTAATATTTAAGATACATAGTACAATAAATCAAGGGCATTCCCACCACCAGTGATGTCCTCCCTCCACCCCAACTGTATTTTTTTTAAACTTTTTTAACTGAAACCCAATTACAAACATGTTATAATCACAGTGTTTAAACAAAGACACTATTATAAGAAACTAAATTAAAAATAAATCTTCAAAAAAAATTCTAAATGTGCCTGTCAAAGAGATAGGTGAGTGTGTGGTGGTGGTGGTGGTGGTGGTGGTGGTGGTGGTGGTGGTGTGTGTGTGTGTGTGTGTGTGTGTGTGTGTGTGTGTGTAGAAGTGAGGATGGGTATGAGGAGAAAAGTGGTGTTTGAAAGTAACCTGAGGTAACTGGAAATCGAGCTCCCATATGATCCAGCTATACCACTCCTAGGAATATACCCTAGGAACATAAAAATACAATACAAAAACCCCTTCCTTACACCTATATTCATTGCAGAACTTATTACCATAGCAAGACTATGGAAACAACCAAGATGCCCTTCAACAGAAGAATGGCTAAAGAAACTGTGGTACATATACACAATGGAATATTATGCAGCTGTCAGGAGAGATGAAGTCATGAAATTTTTCTATACATGGATGTACACGGAATCTATTATGCTGAGTGAAATAAGTCAGAGAGAGAGAAAAACGCAGAATGGTCTCACTCATCTATGGGTTTTAAGAAAAATTAAAGACATTCTTGCAATAATAATTTTCAGACACAAAAGAGAAAAGAGCTGGAAGTTCCAGCTCACCTCAGGAAGCTCACCACAAATAGTGATGAGTTTAGTTAGAGAAATAACTACATTTTGAATACATACACAATCATGTATGTAATCAAGGTGTTTAAATAAAAAAAAAAAAAGTAACCTGAGGACAGTGGGAGGGAAGTTTACACTGGTGGTAGAACTGGTTGTGGAATAGTGCATGCCTGAAACTCTACTATAAAAAACTTTGTTAATTATGACCCTTAATAAATTTTAATTCACAGTATATAATGTACTATTTTTGAAATATGATAATGAGCAAGTCCATTTATAAAATCATACATAGATATCTACAAAAAATTTAAGGTTCTTTAAGAAAATAACTTTCAGTTATTCAACTGGGTAATTTTTAAATACATTGCTAGTATTAATATGCAAGTAAATTGTATATTATTACTTTTGCAGACATCTATATACTGGCTAATATAGTAATGGTCTATATTCTATATACTATGTAGACTAATGAGGTCACTGACTTAATTGTCTTAGATAAGTAAATAGGTGGTTTTGAGTATGAGTACTTAAAATTATTTTATTTATATATTCATATATATATTAATGGTAAGAACTTAATGATGAATTGTAAAAGAGTTTACAAACACTTTGAATTATTGAGGAGTTGGGAGCTCCAGTGATGCAATTGGTTAGCATGTGGTACTTATATGAATTATTGAGGAGTTTGGGGGCATTACTCAGCAGTAGAGTAGACGCCCTGCCTATACAAGGCTTTGGAAGAATAATAAACAATAATGGCAAAAATAGATGAATATATAGTTAATATTACAACATGCTGGGGCCAGAGAGAGAACAACGATAGGGCGTTTGCCTTACATGCAGTAGGCCCAGGACGACGGTGGTTCGATTCCCAGTGTCCCATATGGTCGATCCTCCAAGCCTGCCAGGAGCTAATTCTGAGCCCAGAGCCAGGAGTAACTTCTGAGCCCTACGTGTGTGACCCAAAAACCAATAATAATAATAATAATAATAATAATAATAATAATAATAATAATAATATGACATGCATAAAACACAATATTGATAGAAAGAAGCAGATTATACAAATAGCTAATTATTATTACACCTCAAATATATTCTTTATGGATACATAATCAAAGTAGTAATTAATGCTGGATAGAGAAAATATAGATCATCTTTATTTTTTTTGCCTTTTTTTTGGGGGGGCACACCCAGTAGTGCTCTGGTGTTACTTTATGGTTATGTGATCAGAAATCACTCCTGGCTGGAGAGGGATACTGCAGCTGGACCCAGAAGACCCCACATGCCAGGATTTCTGCTCCTCTTCTACTGGCATGGCTGGGAATCTGGGCAGACAGCTGGCCAAAAGCCTCCTGGGCTGACCACTTAGTCTAGGAGACGGAGATTCCCCCCATGCCAGGCTGGTCTTCAAGGCCAGGTCTGGCAACTGAGCTCTGGGGGGATAGGGAGGAGGTAAACTCCTCTCCATGTATTTTCAACCTGGAGAGGGAGGCTGCAGCTGGACCCAGAACACCCCACATGCCAGGACTCCTGCTCCTCTTTTACTGGTATGGCTGGGAATCTGGGCAGACAGCTGGCCAAAGGCCTCCTGGGCTGACCACTTGGTCCAGGAGACTGAGATACCCCCATGTCAGACTGGCCTACAGGGCCAGGTCTGGCAACTGGGCTCTGGGGGGATCCCCTGCTGCGGTGTTTTTCTTACTAATACTCATTTTCAAAACGTGCGGATTTGCACCCGCGCAGCAAATATACTTTTAAACCATTATCTAAAAATGTTCTTTATTATAGATAGTTCCTAGGAAAGGAAACGAAATGCCAAAAATTTGGATGATAAAACTCAAATAGATCTTTAAAGTCAGTCTATATGTGGACGTGACTTTCTGCACTGACTCCAAGCCAAAACCATGATACAGGAATCAGCTTCAGCAAAACCCCCAGATCAAGGACACTATAGGGTTCTGTAATGCCGCAAAGCATGTCTCGAACTCAATTCCAAGGCCTGTGATACGAAAAGTACCTTGGCTTTTACTCCCCAAAAGAATATATCAAAAGACCTAATTGGCAGTCTTATATTGCCTATGTAAGCTCAATACCTGTATAATAATATATTTTAAGATGTGTATTCCTACATATACAAGTAGCCTCCTCCACCACTTGTTTTATTTGAATACCTTTTTTTTTTTTTTTTTGGAATAAAGACATTTACCTCTAGTCACAATATTGTGCACGAATACTGAGTATATTATATATTGAACGGTGTCATACACTGTTCTGGGGAAAGTTTATTATAAAGTTTTTCTTGATTAATTTTAACATTTTTGTTCATCAACTCTAATTTCACAAGTATATTTGTCTTTTTTTTTTAATTTTTATTTTGATCATAGTGGCTTACATATTGTTGACAATAATATTTTAGGTACATATTTACATAAAATCAGGGGGGATTCCCATCACCAAATTGTCCTCCCTACACCTCCGTTTCTGTCCTACCTCCCATTTCCTTTTCCCTCACCCCAGGGCGGCTAGAATATGTGGTCCCCTCTGTATCCAACCCACTACTTAGTAGTCTTGCACCTGTTTGGTCTTGATGCCTCCCTTATTTCCCCCTCTAACTGGAGGCAGAACTAGCTAGTTCAAGTTGCGTGGTTTTGTTTGAAAAAGAGAAAAGTGATAAACTGGGGTAAGAGTCTAATACCCTGAAAATGGGCGGAGTCCTTCTAAAGGCTCTCATCATCAATTTGGGAGATGGAGAAAAAGAAGGTGAAACACTCCACTAGTACAAAAGAAGTATCAAATATCCAGTGAGGGCTCCAGCTATATCGATAAGCACCTCAAAGAACAGGCAAAACAAACAAACCAACAAAAACAAAAACAAAAACAAAAACAGACAAACAAAAATCACGCCATGGTCTTGAATTGAGAAACATGGCATAGCACATAACGAAAGAGAAGAAAGGAAGAGAGAAAAAAAGTAAGTATAATTGGGGACAACACTTTCAATAATCGCACCCAAACAGAGAAATCGACCAAAATAGATAGGTAAATCAAAAATAATAATAACAATAATAAATGAAGGTAATATATATATATATTTATATAAAAAATAAACAAGGTTTTGTGCTTTTTTGTATTTGTTTTTTTTTCCCCTCCTGCCCTGACACAGTAAATATTGGGGTCATTCGAAAAGGAATTCACTTGGCCTAAGTGATATGGGGTTTCTCCGTCCTTGGAGCATACTGTCATGGGATCAACTCTAGACTTTGCTCAGGATCAGGGTCCTTTACTTTCCCGGTGGGTTTTTTTTTTTTTTTTTTTTTTTTGGTGTGTGGAAGACTTCTGCTCTGTGTTTAGAGGTCTCAGTATCTGCACAGATCCTGAGGTGGGACTTATGATGAAGTCAGTCTTTGTGGTTCTAGAGGTTCTGTTACCTCAGTGTCATTTTAATCCATCTTCTGTGGTTGGTGATCTTGGTCTTTGCACTGAACCTAGGATGGCACCTAGGATAGCGTCTTTCTTTGTGCTTCCAAAAGCCCCATTCCGCTACAATTGTCTCTGCCAGACCTTTGGGACTGGGGATCATGATTATTTGGCCTAGGTCCAAAAGTATCCCCAATGCAAGAACTCTTCCAAGACCTCCCTGCCGCAAATTTTTACCAATCTGAAGGTCAGGGGTTGTGTTAGGAAGATGCCTGGGAACCCACACACCACAAGAAAAACCCAAAAGACAATGGGAAAAACTGTACTTCCAACATAGGCATAAAACCTGTAATACACCACCTCTTTACCTGCTCTCCCCCAAATGTAAGGTAGTCCTCTGCACCACTTTGGTCCCTTAAAAACTTCGCTAACTCATTTTATCATTTTTTTATTTTTTTATTTTTATTTTATTTTATTTTTTGTAATTTATTTATTTATTTATCTTTTTTTTTTTTTTTTTTTTTTTTTAAATTTTTTTTTTATTTAAACACCTTGATTACATACATGATTGTGTTTGGGTTTCAGTCATAAAAGGAACACCACCCATCACCAGTGCAACATTCCCATCACCCAAGTCCCAAATCACCCTCCTCCCCACCCAACCCCCGCCTGTACCCTAAACAGGCTCTACATTTCCCTCATACATTCTCAATATTAGGACAGTTCAAAATGTAGTTATTTCTCTAACTAAACTCATCACTCTTTGTGGTGAGCTCCCTGAGGTGAGCTGGAACTTCCAGCTCTTTTCTCTTTTGTGTCTGAAAATTATTATTACAAGGGTGTCTTTCATTTTTCTTAAAACCCATAGATGAGTGAGACCATTCTGCGTTTTTCTCTCTCTCTCTGACTTATTTCACTCAGCATAATAGATTCCATGTACATCCATGTATAGGAAAATTTCATGACTTCATCTCTCCTGACAGCTGCATAATATTCCATTGTGTATATGTACCACAGTTTCTTTAGCCATTCATCTGTTGAAGGGCATCTTGGTTGTTTCCAGAGTCTTGCTATGGTAAATAGAGCTGCAATGAATATAGGTGTAAGGAAGGGGTTTTTGTATTGTATTTTTGTGTTCCTAGGGTATATTCCTAGGAGTGGTATAGCTGGATCGTATGGGAGCTCGATTTCCAGTTTTTGGAGGAATCTCCATATCGCTTTCCATAAAGGTTGAACTAGACAGCATTCCCACCAGCAGTGGATAAGAGTTCCTTTCTCTCCACATCCCCGCCAACACTGTTTATTCTCATTCTTTGTGATGTGTGCCATTCTCTGGGGTGTGAGGTGGTATCTCATCGTTGTTTTGATTTGCATCTCCCTGATGATTAGTGATGTGGAACATTTTTTCATGTGTCTTTTGGCCATGCGTATTTCTTCTTTGTCAAAGTGTCTGTTCATTTCTTCTCCCCATTTTTTGATGGGGTTAGATGTTTTTTTCTTGTAAAGTTCTGTCAGTGCCTTGTATATTTTGGAGATTAGCCCCTTATCTGATGGGTATTGGGTGAATAGTTTCTCCCACTCAGTGGGTGGCTCTTGTATCCTGGGCACTATTTCCTTTGAGGTGCAGAAGCTTCTCAGCTTAATATATTCCCATCTGTTAATCTCTGCTTTCACTTGCTTGGAGAGTGCAGTTTCCTCCTTGAAGATGCCTGTAATGTCCTGTAGTGTTTTGCCTATGTGCTGTTCTATATATCTTATGGTTTTGGGGCTGATATCGAGGTCTTTAATCCATTTGGATTTTACCTTTGTACATGATGTTAGCTGGGGGTCTAAGTTTAATTTTTTGCAAGTGGCTATCCAATTGTGCCAACACCACTTGTTGAAGAGGCTTTCCCTGCTCCATTTAGGATTTCCTGCTCCTTTATCAAAAATTAGATGGTTGTATCTCTGGGGAACATTTTCTGAGTATTCAAGCCTATTCCACTGATCTGAGGACCTATCCTTATTCCAATACCATGCTGTTTTGATAACTGTTGCTTTGTAGTACAGTTTAAAGTTGGGGAAAGTAATTCCTCCCATATTCTTTTTCCCAATGATTGCTTTAGCTATTCGAGGGTGTTTATTGTTCCAAATGAATTTCAAAAGTGTCTGATCCACTTCTTTGAAGAATGTCATGGGTATCTTTAGAGGGATGGCATTAAATCTGTATAATGCCTTGGGGAGTATTGACATTTTGATGATGTTAATCCTGCCAATCCATGAGCAGGGTATGTGTTTCCATTTCCGTGTGTCCTCTCTTATTTCTTGGAGCAGAGTTTTATAGTTTTCTTTGTATAGGTCCTTCACATATTTAGTCAAGTTGATTCCAAGATATTTGAGTTTGTGTGGTACTATTGTGAATGGGGTTGTTTTCTTAATGTCCATTTCTTCTTTATTACTGTTGGTGTATAGAAAGGCCATTGATTTTTGTGTGTTAATTTTGTAGCCTGCCACCTTGCTATATGAGTCTATTGTTTCTAGAAGCTTTTTGATAGAGTCTTTAGGGTTTTCTAAGTAGAGTATCATGTCATCTGCAAACAGTGAGAGCTTGACTTCTTCCTTTCCTATCTGGATTCCCTTGATATCCTTTTCTTGCCTAATCGCTATAGCAAGTACTTCCAGTGCTATGTTGAATAGGAGTGGTGAGAGAGGACAGCCTTGTCTTGTGCCAGAATTTAGAGGGAAGGCTTTCAGTTTTTCTCCATTGAGGATAATATTTGCCACTGGCTTGTGGTAGATGGCCTTCACTATATTGAGAAAGGTTCCCTCCATTCCCATCTTGCTGAGAGTTTTGATCAAGAATGGGTGTTGGACCTTATCAAATGCTTTCTCTGCATCTATTGATATGATCATGTGGTTTTTATTTTTCTTGTTATTGATGTTGTGTATTATGTTGATAGATTTACGGATGTTAAACCAGCCTTGCATTCCTGGGATGAAACCTACTTGATCGTAGTGGATGATCTTCTTAATGAGGCATTGAATCCTATTTGCCAGGATTTTGTTGAGGATCTTTGCATCTGCATTCATCAGTGATATTGGTCTGTAATTTTCTTTTTTGGTAGCGTCTCTGTCTGGTTTAGGTATCAAGGTGATGTTGGCTTCATAAAAGCTATTTGGAAGTGTTTCTGTTTGTTCAATTTCATGAAAGAGTCTTGCCAAGATTGGCAGTAGTTCCTCTTGGAAAGTTTGATAGAATTCATTAGTGAATCCATCTGGACCTGGGCTTTTGTTTTTCGGCAGACATTTGATTACTGTTTTAATTTCATCAATGGTGATGGGGGTGTTTAGATATGCTACATCCTCTTCCTTCAACCGTGGAAGATTATAAGAGTCCATGAATTTATCCATTTCTTCCAGGTTCTCATTTTTAGTGGCGTAGAGTTTTTCAAAGTAGTTTCTGATTACCCTTTGAATCTCTGTCATATCAGTAGTGATCTCTCCTTTTTCATTCCTGATACGAGTTATCAAGTTTCTCTCTCTCTCTTTCTTTGTTAGGTTTGCCAGTGGTCTATCAATCTTGTTTATTTTTTCAAAGAACCAACTTCTGCTTTCGTTGATCTTTCGGATTGTTTTTTGAGTTTCCACTTCGTTGATTTCTGCTCTCAGCTTTGTTATTTCCTTCTGTCTTCCTGTTCTTGGGTCCTTTTGTTGAGCATTTTCTAGTTCTATTAGCTGTGTCATTAAGCTACTCAGGTAAGCTCCTTCTTCCTTCCTGATGTGTGCTTGCAAAGCTATAAATTTTCCTCTCAGTACTGCTTTTGCTGTGTCCCATAAGTTCTGAGAGTTTGTGTCTTTATTGTCATTTGTTTCCAGGAACCTTTTTATTTCCTCCTTGATTTCATCTCGGACCCACTGGTTATTGAGCATGAGGCTGTTTAACTTCCAGGTGTTAAAGTGTTTCTTCTGAGTCCCTTTGGAGTTCACAAATAATTTCAGAGCCTTGTGGTCAGCGAAGGTAGTCTGCAAAATTTCTATCCTCTTGATCTTATGGAGGTATGTTTTATGTGCCAGCATGTAGTCTATCCTGGAGAATGTCCCATGTACATTGGAGAAGAATGTGTATCCAGGTTTCTGGGGATGGAGTGTCCTATATATATCCACTAGGCCTCTTTCTTCCATTTCTCTCCTCAGGTCTAGTATATTCTTGTTGGGTTTCAGTCTGGTTGACCTGTCCAGTGTTGACAAAGCCGTGTTTAGGTCCCCCACAATTATTGTGTTGTTGTTGATATTATTTTTCAGATTTGTAAGCAGTTGTATTAAATATTTTGCTGGCCCCTCATTCGGTGCATATATGTTTAGGAGAGTGAATTCTTCCTGCTCTACGTACCCCTTGATTAATATAAAATGTCCGTCTTTGTCCCTTACAACCTTCCTGAGTATAAAGTTTGCATTATCTGATATTAGTATGGCCACTCCAGCTTTTTTATGGGTGTTGTTTGCTTGGATAACTTTTCTCCAGCCTTTTATTTTGAGTCTATGTTTGTTCTGACTATTCAGGTGCGTTTCTTGTAGGCAGCAGAAGGTTGGATTGAGTTTTTTGATCCATTTAGCCACTCTGTGTCTCTTAACTGGTGCATTTAGTCCATTGACGTTGAGAGAAAGAATTGTCCTGGGATTTAACGCCATCTTTATTTCAAAATTTGGTGTGTCTTTTGGGTAGTCTTGTCTTAGATTAGGTCTTTCAGTTTTTCTCTTAAGACTGGTTTTGTGTCTGTGAAGTTTCTGAGCTGTTTTTTGTCTGTGAAACCATGTATTCTTCCATCAAACCGGAAAGTGAGTTTTGCTGGGTATAGTATTCTGGGTGAAGCATTCATTTCATTCAGTCTTGTCACAATATCCCACCACTGCTTTCTGGCATTGAGCGTTTCTGGTGACAGGTCTGCTGTAAATCTCAGGGAAGCTTGCTTGAACATGATTTCCCCTTTTGATCTTGCTGTTTTCAGAATTCTGTCTCTATCTGTGGGATTTGTCATTGTGACTAGGATGTGTCTTGGGGTGGTTTTTCTGGGGTCTCTTTTGGTTGGTACTCTTCGGGCATGCAGGATTTGATCACATATATTCTTTAGCTCTGGGAGTTTCTCTTTAATGATGTTCTTGACCATTGATTCTTCCTGGAAATTTTCTTCCTGGGTCTCTGGGACTCCAATGATTCTTAAGTTGTTTCTGTTGATCTTATCATAGACTTCTATTTTCGTCTGTTCCCATTCTTTGACTAATTTTTCCATTGTCTGCTCATTTGCTTTAAGTTTTTTGTCCAATCTCTCCTGCTGTATGGAATTGTTATGTATCTCATCTTCCACAGCACCAAGTCTATTCTCAGCTTCTGATACCCTGTCCCAGAGCTTATCCATTTTGTCATTCACTTCGTTTACTGAGTTTTTCAGGCCTGTTAGTTGACATGTTATTTCAGTTTGGAGTTTTGTCATTTCTGCCTTCATATTTTCTTGGTTCTTATTAGTGTTCTGTTCAACTCGATCCATGGTTTCTTGGAGTCTGTTGAGCACCTTCCATATTGCTAGTCTAAAGTCCTTATCTGAGAGGTTGATTAGTTGTTCAGTCATTATCTGGTCCTCAGAATTGTCATCTTCATTCTCTATGTCTGATGCTGGCCTGCGCTGTTTCCCCATTGTCACATTTGTATTGTGGGTTTTTCTACGTGTTGTAGTGGTATTCATTGTCTATATGATGTAGGCAGCACACTCCTCTGGCTCCTCCCTTTCTGGATGGGCTGACTTGCCTCTAAGGGAGGGGAGTCCTCCGTGGATGAAGCCTCACACTGGGTCAAATCTTAGGCCCGAGCATGTAACAGAGAAGACAGTCCAGAGAGAAATGTTTGCTTCTGTGATATAGCGCCGTTCTTAGTGTGATTTTTCCTTCTTGTTGCAATGGAGTTCTTTCCTTAGAAAGAGTGCACGGCCGCGTAGCGAAGCGGAGCGGCCGTGCTCCTCTGAGCCTCTTTTTGCCCCACTCGCAAGAGTTTCACGCAAGAGGACAGTAGACAGACATAGACAGGTCACACTCACAGTCTTTCACAGCTGAGCCCCACTGGGCCGGTGTACTTTCGCGGATTTTCCCCGCCTGGTGTCACACACAGGGAGCCAGCTTTTGCCTTATTTATCTTTTTTAAATGATTGTCCTATATATATATATTTGTGAGTACATACATTTTTAATTCCCTTATTTTTTTTTTTCTTTTCTTTTTTTCTCCTCGTTTTTGGGTATGTGACCTGTTTCGGTTATCCCATCAGTCCACCCACAAATACACAGACATTATAATGTAGCACCACTTCCCTCTGCAAAGGCACACTAAGTAAAGGGGAAATCTTAGATATAAAAAAAAAAAGAGCTCCTATCTACTAGAGATAGGAACTCATAGTTGTTTACAATATAGGGATATCTCCTGCCTTGAAAATATGTCATGTGGAATCAACTTAGACCTCAGGTGATTAGATACCATTCATCCAGCCTTGAACCCTTGATCCCTGACATAGAAACGGCACAGCTCTTCACAACAGCTGCAGGAAACAAACTCCATCCGGGACAGCCTTGATACGTCGGGACCAACAACAAGGCCCAGCTCTAACATGATATCCTGACAACGAGGAAAATGCGAACATCTTGACCTTAGAGCAGATTAGCCTACCTTACCAACTAATGACAAGACAAAACCAGAAGTCTTGGCACCCTTTGGTAAGTCCAAAAACCAAGATCGGGATTTGCAGATGACTGGCTGCTAGAACCACGACCAGACTGTATACATCTTGGGACCAATAAAAGAGCCCTAGTTTAGGGTTTGAAATATGACCTGAATACCTTTTCTTTTTAACTGTTTTATTTATTTGTTCTATTCTAATATATACATTTGTTTTCTATATCCTTACCATTTTTGGTGCTGCTTGGTACAAAAAGCCTTGACTGGGATAAAAGCTCAGATCAAAACCAGACCACAGAGATTATGTGTGCAGCCTGTCATCCTTACCCAGAATAGCACCAGCAACACAGTATGACGCCATACGGTTTTGTATGGGCTCAATAAAAAAGGGGGAAACCATAGACACAGAAACAAGATCTTATCTTCTAGGGATAAGAACTCACACTTTTTATAGCAGAAGGGTGCCTCCATCCTGAACTTGTGTCATTTGGATACAACGCAGTCTCCAGGAGATTGGACAGTGTTAGTCCAATCCCAACCTCCAGATCCCAGACGCAGAACTGATACAGCTCCGGGCAACACCACCAGGAACTAAGCTCCATTGGGATATTTATAACACTGCTCTGGCACCAACTTGTACCAGTTTTGATATGACAATGAGGAAAGGACAACTTGACTTAAGACCAAGTTGTCCTATCACATCACCTACACTAAATGGAAATCAGAAGAGGTATCGTCCTTTGAACTGTGAAAAATAAGAGTACCAACAACAGAAAACTAATTTTGACAACCGTGACTGAAAAGAACCTACCTTGGGACCAATAAGGAAAACCCTACCCTAGGCTGTAGCCCAGGACTCCAACAACAACAACAACAACAACAACAACAACAACAAGATGTCTTATTGCAGAGGTCCAAACTGGACAACAGAGACTGAGCTTTTGCTCAGTCTTTGGATCCATAATATCCTAGGCTTCGGCTTAGGGACTGAACAAAAACAGGGAGCAAGTGTTACAGAAGACTGAATACAACAACAATGATGAATAGAAGCCTCTAGAACCGTAAAGACTCTATCCTAGACCTTGACCTACAACCTGCACAAATACCAAGATCGCTAGCTACAGTGGCTTGATTTTCTCACACACAACCGAGAGGAAAGTTTCCTGGCACCACAAAAAAGCCTTTGGGATGGGGTAATGAGTATATATGGAGTCAGGGGTTGATCCCATGATGGTATGCTTCAAGGATGGAGAAACCCTGAATCTCTTAGGCCATGGGAATTCCCTTTCTTTCCCAATGCTTACTGTGCCTATGCAAAAAAAAAAAAAAAGTGGTGGGAAAGCCAAACCCTGCTACTTCAGTACCCTTACTTTTTTTTGTTTTGATTTGTTAGTTTTTTTTTTACTTTATTTTCCTTCTCTTTTTTCTTCCACTTTTCTCTTTCTTTTTCACTCTTGTGGTTATTATTTGGTGATTTATTTTTATTTTTATTTGCTGGGTGCATTTTTTCCTTTTTTCTTCCATTTTTTCCCCTCTCTTTCTTTTTTTGGTAGTCGTTACCGAATTTTTTTTCTCCCTTTTTTTTCTTATCCTTTTTATCTCCAATGACGGTGGAATGGATGCTCAATCTACAACAAGCTGTAAAGTGGAGACCAGTTGCACTAGCATTCTGGTGGGTAATGGAGGGAGATATGGGATTCATGCTGGGAACAGGGGTGGAGGGAGGACAGCACTGGTGGTGGGAATGACCCTTATTCATTGTCACTATGTACCATAAATGATGCAGTGAAAGATTTGTAATGCACTCTGGCCACAATAAAAAAAAAAAAAAGAAATTGCTCCTGGCTCAGGGGACCATATTGGATGCCAGAGATTGAACCACATTCGTCCTGAGTCAGCTGCATACAAGGCAAAAGCCCTACCACTATGCTACCCTCTTGCCCCTATTTTTTATGCTTTTCTCTGTGTATAAATTTGCTTATAATTAAGAGATGGCATGGCTATTTTTATTAAAATAATTTTATTTAAGGAAGTAAGGAAACAGTGAATTTCTTTATGTACTGACTTACTTATATTCACTGCTTGTTTGCTTAGTTTCTCCCCAAGATTTATGATTTTTAGTGACTTAACCACTTTGTATACTTCTAGTTCTCTAAAAAGATCTAATCATTTATAGATAATTTTATTTCAAACTATATATATATGTATATATCACTAGGGAGTCATTAAATATTAAATAAATGATTGAAATTTTAAAGCAACACATTCATTTGCCATAATTGCTTCACTTTTAATTCCCCCAATCTGTCCTTAATAAATACCATGGCCTTTTCTTTCTGTAATTCAGCACACCAGTGATCTGCTAACCAATGGAATATGTGAAATTCCTTCCCACACAGAGTAGGGAAAAAAGCACATATTTTTTCCTCTCATTGTAGTGTAATTAACTTATTTAACTTTCACAGGATATTAATCCACCCTTTTATTTTCATGGTCCATTAAATACATTATTATGTGTTTATTCATATTTTATATTCCCAACATTCATTAAACTAATGTTATTAGTTATTTCTCACATTGTTATGAAATATAAGTCCATCAAACAAAAACACTCAAAAGTAAAGTTGTCTTTTAGTTCTGACTCCAGATAGAATCTGATGTAAGAGAAGACATCATGGGATATCCTCTTCCCAATCAAAACTATTTCCAGCAGTTCTAAATGAATTGAATAAAGCCTGAAATAGACAGAAAATAAATGTTTTTGGCCACTTCATCTTGCTCCACTGCATCTGAATCTTTAAAATGGTATTCTTCACACTAAATCTCAGTTTAATTGGAATATCATTCACTGTTACTCCCTAATCAGGGGTCTCAAACTTAATTTACCAGCGGACTGCAGGAGGCAAAGTTGGGGTGATCCTTGAGTGCAAAGTCAGTACTAAGCCTTGAACATTGGGGTGTGTGACCCAAATAACTATAAGAAAACAAAACATAAAAAGATTCCTCTAGGGCATGGCCACAAAATGTACGGAGGGACATTTGTGGCCCATGGGCCGCGAGTTTGAGACCCCTGCTTGAAATTCACCAACAAGGGAACTAGATTTCTTGTTAATATATTGATCAATAGTGTTTCCTTTTTGTTCCCTGTCAGCATGGTGTATTTCTTTCTTTTTTTTTTAATATTTCAATTGAACATTCATAGACAGCATGGATTGGATATGTGCTCTTTCCTTTAGTTATATGTCAAATAGAAACTCCAGCTACTCCTGCTGCCACTTGGGCAAAAACTAACCAAAGGTTTCTTTGATTACTCTTTGCCTTAATATGTTTTCAAGTTCTATAAAGTAATGTTTTTCAACCTTTGTACATCAGTAGGCTGGTACCTGTCTGGATGCAGGTCCTCACATCAGCATTTATTACCACTGCAATAGAATGGTGGTGTTCAACCTTCCTATACCTCTGGACCAACACCAGTCTGCAGACTGCAATTAAATAATACTGCTTTAAAGTTTTCTTTAATGTATAAGTGTTATCTTTGAGTTATTATTATTTTCTGTTATTATTTCTCTCACAACTTGGACTTTCTATAAACTTCATAATGTTCTTCTTTTCTTCAAATAACTCCTACATACTCACACCAGAATGGTCTTCTCAAAATCATCTGTGATCATGTTTTTTTGGGTCTCTCACACAGATCTCTCATTATCTCAAATAGATCTCTCATATCTGGCAAGCACTCTCTTCACAAAGGGCCGCTTTTTTAAATCTCCAGCTTTTTTTTTTTTTTTTTTTTTTACCCCATTTAACTTCATGTGTTTGTGGATTTGTATAGGTTTTTGCCTGTACCTATAATGCCCTTTGCACCCTTTTCCATAGAACTAGCAAAATTTTATCCATCATTTAAACTGTTCAACTTTCAGGTAAGTAGGTAAACAAACAAACAAACAAACAAACAATCTTAGATATTTCTCCCATAATATTGGGCCATGCACCAGTGATTTTCAATCCAGGTGCACTTTAGGATATCCTAAAAAAGGAGATGCAGAGGCAGTCAGGAGATGTATGGGCACTAGTGTAATTTAATTTTTATGTGGAGGATGTTTTTTAAAAATCATCAAGAACTGAGACCCACCATCCTAGATTTTAAAAACACTGACTTGCAATGTTTTTTGTTTTTTTTTAAGATTTTTTTTAAAGGATGGGAAAACAGAGAGGACATATTTGTCTTTCCAACTTCAAACTCCTAGCCAAATTCCATGTATTCCCTATTTTGATCTCTCTATCTATATTTCTGTCTTGCTCTTTCATTTGGTCAAGTTTTAAATCTATTAAAAAAGAAATCTGTGTGTATTCCATATTTTGGGGTGCTAGTATTTTCTGGGTTTGCTACCCATTTCTGTCAGAACTTCTACATGAAGAAATGATTCTACCCATTCTTTTGAGTGACAGACTGTTTAAGTATATATGGAAAAGGAGTATATACAAGACAATCTTTATAAATATAATTCCAAAAAAAGCTTCAAAAATAAAAACAAAGCAGGGAGAGGAGAATGTAGAAACATAGAAGCAAAGCAAGAGCACAGGAAGAACGTAGAATCAAGAAAAATTAAAGATGAACTTGAATATATCCTTGAGAAACACAGAAGAGAAAAAGCCAGCATAAAATTGAAGGATATAATTTTAAACTAAGGAAGATTCAGCCTACATCAAGATGAGATCAGCTCCAGAAAATAAATACTTTGGAATTCTTAAACTGTGAAAAGTACACTAAAAATTGATGTGTGCATAGTCATTTAGATTCACCCTACATGGGCCTGTAAGTGGAAGGTTGAGGAGAGAAATATCAAGATAACTGTTTATTTGAAGCTACTAATTGTTTTCATTAAGCAATTATATGCTTGCTTGAACCTTCAGCACATGCTGTTATTTGAAAAAAAAAAAAAAAGGTTTATCACTCATACTTGGTCCAGAGGAAAATAGACTGGTTAAGTTGACTTAAGTCATTATTACTCCACAATAATGCTTTTATGCACTGGGCAATAAAAATGTCGTGGTAAAAAGAACATATTGTGGTTATGGCACTTGCCTTACATGCAGCCAACACAATTTCTATTCAGGGCACCTTATAAGATCGCCAGAGTTTTGTTGGGAGTTATCCTTGAACACAGAACTAGGAGTAAGACATAAGTACAACCAACTGTGGCCTAAAAAAAAAAGCAAAATGTGGAGTTTTACCTCTGAGGTAAAACTCACTGCATTCTTAGAATATTATTCACCTTGTTTATTTATATATAGTATAAGATTTTTATGTTGTAGATTTTATTACTATAATCTTTATGTTACTGAATTATTCTTTTTTTAGAATTATATCATTTTCGTGGGTATCATTATCCAGTAAGCTGCTTTGGTTTGGAAGAATATCTAGTCACTACTTAAGGAAAATTCAAACTATGCTATGAGCAAGTCATATTGATTTAGGATTTTTGGATTTTGTTTGTTTGGGGTTTTTTTTTTTGGTTTTTTGTTTGTTTGTTTGCTTTTTGTTTGTTTGGTTACTCCTTGCTCTGCACTCAGGAATTATTTCTGGAGGTTCTTGGGGACCATATGAGATGCCAGGGACTCAAAATTGGGTCATACCAATGTAAAGAAAATGCCATACCCACTGTACTATTATTTCAACACTGGCATTTTAATCACATCAATATATACTCGATATAAAATGGTCTCAAGGTAAATTGGATTTGTAAGCAGCCTAAAAGCCAAGTGAGCCAGAACCTTTTGACATCTACTGACTGAATTTAGACCTCATGCCCTAACCATTCGCTAGTAAATGTAAATTTATTGCATTTTTTCTGCATTGATCAACTATTTAGCTAGATGCTTTTCCTTTTGGCTCTCAGATCCTAAGTTGGATATACAGTAACAGACATTACACAGGTAATGTCACAATATTGACAGTATTCACATAACAGAGTTTATAGAACATGTCATTTGTCGCTGTTTCTAAAATTCTGAGCTTTTCACGCAATTTATTAGTTCTTCTATTAGGAAAGATTTCCAAGAAATTTTTTTCTTTTTTAAATCTCCATATTATTCCTTTGTGAGAAGTGTGTTTTCCAATTGACAAATGAACTTCGTGAGACTTCTTTGGAAACAGAAATGAGAAAAGTCCAGGAAATCAGGTATAGAATAGCAGCAAAGGAAAGAATTTGAGATTATCACCACTTTGACAATTGATTAGGGATGCAATAATTATCTGGATTTATTAATAGAAAATGTCTGACTTTAATCAAAGTATTGGGTTCTGGGGTGACCAATGACCACTCTACAGTGTGATGATTGGGATCATCACCATAAAATCAACTAAGAATCTAGTTTCTCAGTTCTTTGACAGTTCTATTACATTCTAATATTTCTTAATAATCCCCTGCTATTCTCACAGCAGTAGATTTCTGTCTTCAATCAAACTTATATGCTGAAATGTAAAATTATGCTGTAACAACTCATACATCTGGTAGCTAGCATTTTATTTTCCAGAACAAAATATATTGGAGACTCCTTCCATGGGGTTACATCTTTCCACAAACAATACCCTTGGCCACTATTGCATCTCCAGATTGCATTTAAGTATCAGAGGTATGTTTAAAGTTTGCACAGTTGAGTGAAATTTATCCATCTTTGAAACAATTTAAGCTATAAAATGTTTTAACTCTGATTGATATTATACTAAAAGAGTGGAAGAAAATATTGTCATTTTGTAGTTCTTCCCTTTGAATGGGAGACAGCATTTATCTTTTGGCTTTTTATATTCTTACTGTGGTAAAACATTCTGTACAATTTTATTGTCCTTACTAAGTTCTGGACAGAATTTCTAATAGCTAAATGGAGAATACATAGAAAACTGGAAGGAAAAGCAGCTGAGATATCCAAAAACTGGAAGAAATAGATGTGGGTACCAATTTATGTTTTAAAAAAATCAGAGCATGGGGCTGGAGAGAGCATGGACAGTAAGGTGTTTGCCTTTCATGCAGAAGGTCATCGGTTCTAATCCCAGTGTCCCATATGGTCCCCCGAGCCTGCCAGGAGCTATTTCTGAGCATAGAGCAAGGAGTAACTCCTGAGCGATGCCAGGTGTGACTCCCCCCCAAAAAAATCTGAGCATACTTGGTAGGACCACAGGTAAGAAATGTCAATCATCACCAAAAGATAAAAAATTTGGTGGGCATGCATTGTTTTGAAAAGAAAATAAAAGCAATAATCAAATCTCTAATACTGCATAAAATAAATACAAGTTTCTTGATTATCATATCATTGGGTTCATCTTATCATGTGGGGAAGAGATAAAATTTGCTTATTTATTTATTTTTCATGCCTATGTATTCCTGCCACTTCTTAAAGATATGTGGATGAGTCCATTCTTGACCAAGTTTTCATGCTTCCTACTCTTCTATACCCAGTAAGCACACTCCTCATAAATATGTGTGTATATATAACTTTTAAATATGCATCTTGTATTTTTCTCTCTGTGACATCAATATCCTGACACAATTAGTGGTTTCTAGAACCCTGAACCTTTGCTTCTAGAAGACACACAGAAATCTGTATATTTATACACACACATAAATATAGTTGAGGTGGGTGTAATGAGATGCAGTAAGACTGAAGGGTCTTTTTACTTAGAATTAACCTGTATCCGGTGATGATTTATGGGGAATACAGAGAATAGAATGTTCTGTAGACATTAATTGTACAGTACAAGTTAGCAGCAATGTCAAGGTACATATATAGGAATCTACTCTCTCAGCTTCAAAACACAAAACTCCATTTCTTCCTCCTCCTCAATACAAAATTATCTTGGGAGGAGGGGAAGACACCTCACAGAAATAAAGCAAAAGTCCAAACACAATTGAGATGTAGCACCAGGAAGATGTAAAAAAGTCCTTAGTGAGTCAGACTTAAAAGTTTAGTCTTGTTTTTTTTTCTGCAGTCTACATTTTAATGGTCTTTCTATTTCTGTTAAATATAAGTGAAGGGATAGAAGGTTTTATTAGAGGGTTGTTGAGTAGCTGCTGCCTGTGATATGCCTCCAATGGTGCCTTATTCTTTAGATGACAGATTCTGATGGAGCAGAGCCTTCTCAAATCTGCAGCTACAATTCTCCAAATCTCTCACAATTGCATATTTAGAACTAAACACATTTGGTTTCTCAACTAAGTGCTGCTCTTTTTGTTCCAGAAATAATAGAGAATTTGAAAGTCTGTACATATATTTTCTTTGTAGAACAGTATGGTCAATGAAGCAATCACTGTGAAACCTCATGAGAACAATTAAATCTCAGCAATTAATCTGATGACTAAATTTGGCGATAGAAAAATGTTAATGACATACTTGCTGTAGCCCTTCTGGAAGAGCTCACTTACTTTTTCCCTTCAATCCATATAATCAAAAGGAATAGCATAAATAGCTCGTGTCTAGAACTAGGGCTTTTGTAGATATAGCTAGAAGGAACAGAAAAGTATATCCACAAAAAGTTAAAGTTTCAAGCTTTAAAATATCTTTGTAAATATATATTTTAAACAATGATAATAAATTACTATGATTTAAAAAGAATAATAATGAGCCTAGTGTCAAAGAGAAGGGAGAAGTACATTAAATCCCCTGCTACTTCTTTATTCTTAGGTTTATCCTGAATAGCATTTTTATGGGGGAAAAAAGCAATGTCTTATTTATATTCAGTGACCTTCATCTCTAAAAGTGAGGACTAAAAATGACCACCAAGGCAGGAGGCAGTAGAGATACATGAGTCTAACTATGAAGTTGGGTTTTGTGGTTGAGTGGACTTCAAAACCTTCAAAACTGTTTTATGATAGAACTAAAGTGGCCTGCATAAATGTTAATCTCAAATAGCTGCTTTTCTCTTCCTAAGCCAGTTGTATTGCATAAGGAACCACTCAGGAGGCAAATCACCATTTACCAAAAATCTGTGTAAGAACATTGTGCCAGGAACTCTGCTAGGCCATGTAGTACAAAACAAGACATATAGTCTGTAAGGGAAGTCAAATAAACATTTTTAATAATTGTGTATGTGAAGACCATACCAGATATATACTCACATTGTTAAGAGAACAGAACAAAGGGATATGGAATCTAAGTCAAGCAAGATTTTCTGGAGACTTTGACTCAATTGTAACTTTAGAAAAGTACATATGTACCTGTATTGGTGAAAAATAGAAGTAGAAAAGAAGTTCATCGCTTCACAGTTAAGAGCCAGAAGTATACTAAGAAGCCATGCATTAATGAAGGTTCTGTTTGTGTCAGTGTGGTTACCAACACTATTCAAATGGTCCTTTCTCCCTTGAGCTTATTATACTGGCTGAGCTAATAGGTGATCTGTAAGGAAGCTAGAAGGATGATATTGTCTTCCTTAAAGAGAGACAGTACTCTAGTCTGCCCTTGGGAACCTTGGAGGAGATTTAAATAAGACTGAACTCTTGATTACGCTGTTCTGTTCTGATTTAATTTACATAACACTGATACCTCAGTGACACCCAGAGGTTCTGATTTAATTGGACTTAATTGGTCTGGTGTGCAGCCTAGGTATTGGAGGTGTTAAAGGCTCCCACGAGACTCTAATGTGTTGCCAAGATTGAGAAGCTCTGCTCTCTTTATCTTACCTTGGGATACAAATCATTCTTTTTTAAGTCTCCATTCTGTTGAGGGGTGTTAAGAGTCAGTAAAATTGTTTTTGAGTTAGTCAGACACATGCAAACATACATAACACATAAAATGATTTTTTTATAAATATCAGAAATTAGGTATCTTCTTTAGATCTAGGAATTTATGTGCAGAACAAGGAAAGTGTTCAATGTTTGTCCCAATTTGCTAGCACTCAAAAGTTGCTTGATTTTTTTCCTTACTTTTAAAGCTAAACTCCCACCTCGGGCCACCAAGAGGACTGATTAAATCCCAATTTCTGGGAATGTTCCACTATGTTAGTTGCTCCTAAAGTTCCACCTTGAGAGGCCAATGCTTGGAAATCACTACTCTCACCAGATTTAGAAAGATCAGAATGCTTGAGCTCACTGAACATGCAGACTAGTTCTCAATAGGGATGTCTAGAAAGTTTTTGAAATTTAGTCCAAAGACAAAGTTGTATTGATGTCTATGAAATCAGAATTGTCTTTGTGTAGGAACCAGAGATCTCAAATTTTTAAATGTTTTTAGATGTCCCAGGATGTAATCAAGCTGTGGCTTGCAGAAGTCAGCATGTATCAACATCATCTGTAGGGTTTGATAAAACAAATTTCCTAAGTCCACCCCAAATTTAGTATGTCTGTGTTAAGGATCAAGACTGTACACTCAGTTAATATTAAAGCAGCTGGTCCAGAAACCACACTTTGAAATTTAAATCACTAATTTAGAACATCAGCTGAGGGAGGACTGGCAGTGGGGGAGGAAGAGGGTTAGCTGATGATATAGTTTCAGTTTTGTAAGCTGGAAAGTTCTAGAGATTGGTAACTCAACAACAGGGACACACTTGTCATTCCTGAACCGTGTGCTTAAAAGAGTTCTAAAGACAAACTTCATGTTATGTTGTGTTATTTTTCTCTTTACCATCATTAAAGAAAAATAAAAAATAAATCACAATGCATGCCTAGATGTGTGAGAAATGGTTACTTTGAAGTTAACACTGAAAAATATCTACCATGTTTTCAGGACAAAGAAGTTAGGATTTCACTTGGATATCCAAAATAAAGCAAAACTCAAAAAACTCTAAAATAAGGACAATGACAAATATTTCTGTTCAACTAAAGTTCCTTGTAGGATCTTGAAACCATTTATATCAATGTATGACTTGTGAGCAAACAGATGTGTGTTTAGAAAGAAACATCACAAGAACTAAAAATATATATTAGAAGAATGTTAAGTGAATGGAGAGGTTAAAAGATTATATATAAAGGTAAGAGAATCCATATGTTTTATATATAAACTAAGACACTAGGAGGAAGTTACTTGGCTTTCACAGAAGAATTTTTCAATTCTCTTTGCTTTAGAGCATAGAACTGTGGGTTATGGACTCAATTTAACAAGAGACTTTTGGGGAGTTAAAAGCAGCGAGACTGACAAAGAGAATGGTCAACTAGCTATATCGTAATCTTTGTTATAAAAAAATACTCATTTTTACCCAAAATGTGGAACTTAAAGTTACATCCACTTACTTAACTCACAACATCTGTGGGTTTGGAGTATTAGCAAAATACAGCCAGGACCACTTTATTTGTCCACTTCATCCATCAATCTGTAGGCTGTATGGACACTCATGCCATGTTGGAGTCCAGTTCCCAAATCACTAGCTGTTATCAGAATTCCTCCATATGGTCCTCTCCACACCATGGCCGTTTGATTTTTCAAGACCAATAGGAGAAAGTCTGTTGCTTCAGTGCTCTCTTTTATCAGTTTCATTTGTATTCAATCACTCATTTTGCAGGCCCAATAGAGATATCGTTGCTGAACACATCATAATTAACCTGAATCATGTACCATTACTATTATAAATAATAATATATCACTTCTGGCTATAGAATTTTCTTTCTTTTTTGTAGATGATTCAGAATGACATGACAATTTCTTTTAGATAAAATAATACACATGTTTATATAAACTATTACTACCAACATATGTCACGGGGTCTAATAAATTGTTGATTAAAAGTCTCAGTCCATTGTGTACATGCCACTCAATCTATTTAGTCACCTTGTATGGATATTTTATGTAGTGCCTGTTCAAGTAATAACACCGGGAGCATGTTATTATGACCTTTAAGGATCATAAATATTGACCCTATAGCATTTTTATTACCAATTTATATCAAAGGCAATCTGGCTCTCCTTTACACTTAAGTATCTCCCATTAGCTGGCAATCCTATACTACAGGCATGAAATATTTGTAGCATTTTTAACTTGGCCGGGCTACTGCAGCTGTGTCACATTTGTTTTTCCTAGTTTTCATATGAGCTTATTTGGATGAAATTGGAATCGCCTTCCTCTCCTCTAGATGACAGATCTGATTTTGTGCCAGGCCACTTAGCGAGGTCTATCAAACAATGCTCTATTATGTACAGTGGCATAATTTGAAAATCACCAGACTGCTAACTCATAACACATGTTAATATGCCCAGTGAGTTCAAAGTGCAGTCTTTTACAGGTGATTTTATAGCCTACTTTAAAACATTCTTTCTTGTTTTCACTGGACCACAGTTCATCCAACCATCTCTGAATACTTTCACATTTTTAGAATGTGAAAGAATGCATAGTTATGTGTTATTCTTGCACAACAAATTTGCTCTCAAGTATCTACCACATAAATAAAGATGTAATATTTCCTTACTTGTAACTTCCCTACCCAGTCCCCAGTTTTGCTATTATTTGGTAATGTGGAGGCTGAAGTAATAATATAGGAGGTAAGGCATTTGCTTAGGATGTGACCACACCAATTTGATCCCCAACATCTTTAAGATACCCTGAGCACCACCATGAGTAATTCCTGAGCACAGAACCAGGAGTATCAACAGTCTTGGCCTTTAAAATAAAAACCCATAAAAATAAAACAAAATCACTTAGTAAGTGAGGAGAATCTTTAAGATACTGGTATGCTGTCAGAGCCAATCACACATCATATAATCAGTAGTATGATAATACTGATCAGGGGAGTTCTTCTTTTGGTGACCTCAAAAGATAAAAGGTTAAACAAATAAACAACAAGAATATTATAGCCTCAGAAAACATACTTCAGAAATAACACAGTCTTAGGGGCCAGTGAAGTGGCGCTAGAGATAAGGTGTCTGCCTTGCAAGCGCTAGCCAAGGAAGGACCGCGGTTCAATCCCCCAGCGTCGCATATGGTTCCCCCAAGCCAGGGGCTATTTCTGAGCACTTAGTCAGGAGTAACCCATGAACATCAAATGGGTGTGCCACTTCCAAAAAAAGAAGTAACACAGTCTTCAAGAAACCATTACTCATCATGGTTAGTATAAATGTTAATGTGAATGTTTTCTTATTTATTGGACACCAATACCACCTCAACTTTAACTAATGTAGCTTTTGATTTTTTTCTTAAGTGGGTTTGACACACGTGGCAGTGCTCAGATGCCAGGGCTCAAACCCAGAAATCATCAGTGGGCAAGGCAAGCATATTAACCCCCTACTCTAGTTACAAATTTAATTTATTTATTATCAAACAGGTACCTGCATATCTTTTTTTGCGGGGCCACACCTGGTGACACTCTGGGGTTATTCCTGGCTATACACACAGAAATCACTCCTGGCTTGGGGACCATATGGGATGCAGAGGGATCAAACTGCAGTCTGTCCTAGGTTAGCATGGGCAAAGCAAACACCCCTACAGCTGTGCTACTGCTCCGGCCCCAAAGGATCCTTTTCTCTGTTTTTCTTGTTTACTTTCATCTCTGTTATGGATTTTAGATGTCAGCATGACTCTTAATGTGCATTCTTTTTAAGTACTACATAACTTCAATTGTAAGTTACAGGCTGCATGTAATATACATTGACCTCCCCTTCAATTGTATTAATTACCACTAACACCAGTTCTGGTTTATAATAAGGATTTTAACCTTTATAATCTCTTGGGACTTGAACTTTAATTATTTTTAATTTCCTGAGAAATAAAAGAGAGGTAAAGGCACATTAGACTTATTTGTACAACATAATGGTTCAATATTTGTGTAAACTGTGTAAGTTTCGCCATTATAACTTTTACCATCCATCACCACATAAACTTAACATTTTTTTTGGCTTTTGTGCCACTCCCTGCTGTGCAAAGTGGTTATTTCTTGCTCTGCAATCAGGAATTACTCCTGGTTGGGATACCAGGGATCTGACCTGGATCAGACAGGTACAGGCAAGCAGCCAACCCACTAAACTATCACTTCTGCCTGCAATGTTTACTTCTATCTAGGCTTCACACTTGACCCAGCTCCATGATTCTCAGGCTCCTCTTCTTTGAAAGCCATTATCCTGTTCCCTGAGTCAAAATTCTGTACTTAAGTGAAAACATACGGTTAGTCTCTTTCTGTCTGGCATTTCATCTAGCATTAATCCCTAAAGTTTCATATATGATGTCACATGTGACAAAATATCTTTTTTAAGACTGAATAACATTTAGAGTTAAAATCTTAACTAATTTCTTTAAATTGAGAGAAAAGGCATCACAGAGTTTTGTTAGGCACCATTTAGGTTGTTAATGATACAAAATAAATGTTGTTAAATGATGAGAATTAATTGTAATAACAATTGAATAGGTTTAGAGCTATTCATAAAGGTCCCCCAATAAGAAAAGATATGTCTTAAATGTAGTTATAGAATAAGAATGTAGAGTGTAACTAAAAGGATATCAATAAAGTGAAAATAGCCAACAATCCTCCTCCCAAAAATAATGTAATACAGCTTGTACTAGTTACAAGTTCTTGGCACACAAAGTTTAAATAAACATGTTGGTCTCAGTATATATTTTGTAAGCATGAGACTAAATTTGATCCCCAGTACTACAAAGCAACAAGAACATCACATTAAGGGCCAAAGAGATAGCAAAGAGACTAAGATTCGTGCCTTTTATTCAGTCAACCCAGTCCTGTCTCTAGTACAACTTGGTTCTTTGAGTTTTTTGGTATGACCCTTGGACACATCCTCAGTACTACTGGAGTTGCTCAGGTACTTCCGGACCCTTCAGGGCGTCACATCCTGGGATCCAGACATTAAAACTTGACCATTTGGGGCCCGGAGAGATAGCACAGCGGTGTTTGCCTTGCAAGCAGCCGATCCAGGACCACCAAAGGTGGTTGGTTCGAATCCCGGTGTCCCATATGGTCCCCCGTGCCTGCCAGGAGCTATTTCTGAGCAGAGAGCCAGGAGTAACCCTTGAACACCGCCGGGTGTGACCCAAAATCCAAAAAAAAAAAAAAAAACAACAAAAAAAAACAAACTTGACCATTTGAAAAAAGAAAAAAAAGGTGAGGGGAGGGCAGAGAGATAGCATGGAGGTAAGGTGTTTGCCTTTCATGCAGAATGATGGTGGTTCAAAACCCGGCATCCCATATGGTTCCCTGTGCCTGCCAGGGGCGATTTCTGAGCATAGAGCCAGGAGTAACCCCTGAGCGCTGCCAGGTGTGACCCAAAAACCAAAACAATAACAACAAGGAAACTTGGCCATTTGGCCAAGAATTGTTAGGAGGAACTCCTGGGGCTTTTGACCATAGCTTGGGAACTCCCGAGCAAAACAGAAGAGTAAAGCATCCTAATTCTCTTTGCTAATTTTCCTTGACAAAATAATAAATCAAATAAAAATAAACATGCAAGGTATGGGAAATTTTATATTAACTAGACAAAAATGAAGTTTGTTACAAAAAAGCAATTAATAAAACATATTGAAAGCACAACTGAAAAAACAGCTATTTTGACAGAAGGTAGTATTATCAACGCGTACCTTTTTCTCTCTTCCATAACTACCTGAGTTGCTCATGTGTCTAGCAAGTTAGATAGAATTATAAAAGTCTATAATTAAATCATAAATAATGTGTTGAATTGTGTTGTTGCAGAAATATTATAAAGAAATTTGTACATGTATTCAAAAAACTTTAGAGCTATACTTTGATAAATGTTGTTTGTTGTTGTTTTTCTTTTGTGCTTTGTTTTGTTTTTACTTCAGGACCGTGGTTATTGTGTGGTTGCTGTCTATATTGCTCTGGTGCTTTTCTATTTTTTGATTTTTTAAGATCTACTATTATTATTATTGTTGTTGTTGTTGTTGTTATGTTTTTCTTTCTTTTCCCTCTCTGCCCTTAAGCTGATTATTATAGCCTCTAGAAGGACTCTCCCCAGTTTTTGCTTGTTTGATTTTTTTGCCCCATTTTATTTTATTATTATTTTTATTATTTTTTTAAATTATTTTTTTTCTCTTTCCTTCAAACAGAACAATACAACTTGAACCATTTTGCTCTGCCTCACAAATGGAGGAGGAAATAATGGAGGGTACCAAGACCAAACAGTCAAATGAACATTAAGTAGAAATAAAAAAATGATCAAACAAACACCAAATCCAAAACCAACGACAACAGAATCGATGCCCAATTTACAACATACTAGACACAGAAAGGACCACCTATACTAGCAGGCAGGGGGTAAAAGAGGGGAATATGGAATGCATGCTGGGAACAGGGGTGGAGGGAGGACAACATTGGTGATGGGAATGCCCCTGATTCAATAATCCTATGTACCTAAAATATTACTGTGAAAGATTTGTAATTTCATTTGATTAAAATAAAGAAATAAAAATTAAAACAGAAGCAACAGTGATAAAAATTACCTATTTATGTAATAATACAAAATATTCTCACTGCCTATGAAAACATAAATGAAGCTAGATTATTACCTTTCTGATATGTTTCTCTTTCTTTCTTTCTTTCTTTCTTTCTTTCTTTCTTTCTTTCTTTCTTTCTTTCTTTCTTTCTTTCTTTCTTTCTTTCTTTCTTTCTTTCTTTCTTTCTTTCTTTCTTTCTTTCTTTCTTTCTTTCTTTCTTCTCTTTCTCTCTTTCTTTCTTTCTTCTCTTTCTTTCTTTCTTTCTTTCTTTCTTTCTTTCTTTCTTTCTTTCTTTCTTTCTTTCTTTCTTTCTTTCTTTCTTCTTTCTTTCTTTCTTTCTTTCTTTCTTTCTTTCTTTCTTTCTTTCTTTCTTTCTTTCTTTCTTTCTTTCTTTCTTTCTTTCTTTCTTTCTTTCTTTCTTTCTTTCTTTCTTTCTTTCTTTCTTTCTTTCTTTCTTTCTTCTTTCTTTCTTTCTTTCTTTCTTTCTTTCTTTCTTTCTTTCTTTCTTTCTTTCTTTCTTTCTTTCTTTCTTTCTTTCTTTCGTCTTTCTTTCTTTCTCTCTCTTTCTCTCTTTCATTCATTCATTCTTTCTTTCTCTTTCTTTCTTTCTTTCTTTCTTTCTTTCTTTCTTTCTTTCTTTCTTTCTTTCTTTCTTTCTTTCTTTCTCTCTTTCTTTCTTTCGTCTTTCTTTCTTTCTCTCTCTTTCTCTCTTTCATTCTTTCTTTCTCTTTCTTTCTTTCCTCCTTTCCTCCTTTCTTTCTTTCTTTCTTTCTTTCTTTCTTTCTTTCTTTCTTTCTTTCTTTCTTTCTTTCTTTCTTTCTTTTCTTTCTTTCTTTCTTTCTTTCTTTCTTTCTTTCTTTCTTTCTCTCTCTTTCTCTCTTTCTTTCTTTCTTTCTCTTTCTTTCTTTCCTCCTTTCCTCCTTTCCTCCTTTCCTCCTTTCTTTCTTTCCTCCTTTCTTTCCTCCTTTCTTTCCTCCTTTCTTTCTTTCTTTCTTTCTTTCTTTCTTTCTTTCTTTCTTTCTTTCTTTCTTTCTTTCTTTCTTTCTTTCTTTCTTTCTTTCTTTCTTTCTTTCTTTCTTTCTTTCTTTCTTTCTTTCTTTCTTTCTCTCCTCCTTTCTTTCTTTCTTTCCTTCTTTCTTTCTTTCTTTCCTTCTTTCTTTCTTTCTTTCTTTCTTTCTTTCTTTCTTTCTTTCTTTCTTTCTTTCTTTCTTTCTTTCTTTCTTTCTTTCTTTCTTTCTTTCTTTCTTTCTTTCTTTCTTTCTTTCTTTCTTTCTTTCTTTCTTTCTTTCTTTCTTTCTTTCTTTCTTTCTTTCTTTCTTTTCTTTCTTTCTTGTTTTTGGGCCACACCCGCATTGCTCAGGGGTTACTCCTGGCTATCTGCTCAGAAATAACTCCTGGCAGGCACGTGGGATCATATGGGACACCGGGATTCGAACCAACCACCTTAGGTCCTCCTGGATCAGCTGCTTGCAAGGCAAACAATGCTGTGCTATATCTCCAGCCCCCAGATATATGTTTCTTAACCCAAGAAGATATGTTCTTTTTCCTACTTTAAGGAAACACAAGAGGTATACATTTTTAGGGGTATTGGGCAAAATAATAAAAGACCTTGATTTTTTATTAAATAAACAAAAATTTCAGATTAATCTTTCATTAGTGTCATTTGTCCATCTTTTAAAATGCAGTTTTAAAAATACTTATAATGACAAGCTATTTTTAGGGTAACCTATTCTAGGTTTTCATTTTTCTTTGATGAGTTTTAAACAACTTTTGATGTGGAGTCTAGAAAAGAGATTTTTATTCTGAGAAATGTGTTTTCAAACATTAAAACCTTGGAAATTGCCTTATTAGATATATTAGGCTGCAGCTCTGCAAACCCATATTGGCTTGAGAAATGAATCCTACATGTAACATTTGAGTAACTTGAAAATTTAGTAACAAGCAAATAGAGTGGTCTAATAGCAAAGAGGCTTTCTGGGAATAAGAACGCTCGAAGGAGAGATAGCATGATGGTAAAGCGTTTGCCTTTCATGCAGAAGGATGGCGGTTGAAATCCCGGCATCCCATATGGTCCCCTGAGCCTGCCAGGGGTGATTTCTGAGCATAGATCCAGGAGTAACCCCTGAATGCTGCCGGGTGTGACCCAAAAAGAAACCAAAAAAAAAAAAAAAAAAGAATGCTGGAAGCCAGTTGGGTCATTGGGAAACAAGGGACCCAGGTGAAGGGTGTATGGAGGGGCTGCATCTTC
This sequence comes from Suncus etruscus, assembly GCF_024139225.1. NCBI lineage: Eukaryota > Metazoa > Chordata > Mammalia > Eulipotyphla > Soricidae > Suncus > Suncus etruscus. Next base: position 19,817,824 of record NC_064860.1, read on the forward strand.
CCTCCATGGCGCCTGTTCCCTCAGTTCTGCCAAGTGAGGGCTCCTGAATCAAACTGGCAAGAATCTTGCTCCCTCCATGTTCCAGCAAGCAAGAGCCTTGTCAGGTTGAATATCCTGCCTGTTGCCTGCTGCCTGCTGCAGCACTGACAGGAACAAGAAGGGCTTCATTCACAATATGCTCTCAGTCAGGAAGCTGGGCTGGAGACTGGTGGTAGTACAGGGCAATGCTAAGTGTCACTGAAACTTAAATGTCAGTGGATTCTTTTGAGAAGTGCTACTGCTTCGCTTTTTGTTGTTTTGTTTGTTTGGATTTGTACTTGTTCTTTGTTTCCTTTGGGCCCTTGTAAGGTAAAGCACCTTTCACTCTCTCTATTTGTAAAGGAAATAAAATAGAGTATCCTCTAGCCAAACTCACACCCGAAGAGAAAATTTATTGTAATAAAAATAAGGTTAGATATATTAGGGGTCAAGCAATAGTACAGTAGGTACTTACATTGCATGTGGTCAACCTGGATTCTATGCCTGGCATCTCATATGAGATGAGCTTGCTAGGAGTAGAGCCAGGAGTAAGCACTGAGCACAGCTAGATGTGGGCAAGCCCACCTTGAAAATAGCTGTATTAAATTCCACTTAGGACAGTTAAGAAGTACCTGAGATGCAGATAAAATCAGCCTCTGCCTGTGAGTAGAAGTAATTAATCTCTAAGGAGCACCACCATACATGCATTCAGAATATTGCAGATCAGAAAATACGAAACTTATGATCTTCTCTGTAAGGAAGAGTTAAAATAACAAACTCTTAAGACAGGTATGAGAATTAAATGAGATGATGTGTAAAAATGCATTTGACATGCATGAAGCTTTAAATGAATGTTAGTGTTAATTTGACAGGGCATGGGCAGGAATCATTCTTTTCAGAGAGGATGATTTTTCTTTTAGACCTCATAATCTATCTTCTAAAAATACATATACTTAAAGAATTCTAATGGATATAGGAAGTAACAAGGATGTACTTAAGTAGGACCCTGAGGCATAAAGGTTCAAAACAAATGAGTAGAACAGCTGAAAACTACAATGAAAACTCAAATATTTTAATTGGAATCACACAATTGCATATATGAGATACTTCTGAGCACAATAAATGCTTAAAAATATTATTATTAATTATTATTATCATTATTATTATTATTATATCCCTAGGATTTTCAAAACAATTTTAAAAAACAATTCCAATCTACTAGAAACATTTCAAAGACTGAAAAGGAAGGAACATGGATAAAATGCCTTTGCTTTGCCCAGCCATTTTCCCCCTAGATCAACAGTATCAAATGATACTTTGCAGCCAGGGATGTAGTTTAGCAGTAGTACACAAGTTTCCCATGGCTTAGTTCCTAAATTCAATCCCTGGCAACAAAGACATACACACACACACACACACACACACACACACACACACACACACTAAACAATAGCAAAAGTTGTGTTTTCCACTGTATATAATTATGACTTTCAGTTGTTTATTGGACAGGTTCACCAAAATAAGAATGATGTCCTTGAAAATGATTGTTTTGTATAAGTCGAAACTAAGCTCTGACAGTTAACCCAACTCATTCACAGACATGCCATATTTTTCTCGCCATTCATTGACTTTAAGTGACAGAAAGCTAAAACTGATCTTCATTTCTAGTCTACACTTCTAATTCTGTGTCTAGCACATGGTAAATTCTCTATTAAACACTCATTGTCTGGAATGAATACTTAGAAGAAGAAACTTGACTTACAGATGAATCTTATGGGAAAGCCCATTACAGAGAGGATGAGGGATTTGGTAGCCATTGAGCAATCCATTTGGGATCGCAAAAGATGAATTTAGCAAGAGCAATATTAAACCCAGAAATAAAGTCCCACCAGAAGGCTGTGCCTATTGTTTTTTCTCTAAAACAATAACAGAAAAATAAAATAAAATAACTTCAAAGAGGGAAACACATTAACAACAAAGGCAATGGTGGTCCATTTTTCAAGACACATGGTTTAATTCTAAATATAAAAGGACTGGAAGTGTGCCTATATAATGAATCACAATAGTATTTGGAACAAACAGGGTATTAGAAACACAGTAAAAGTAGAAACTGCTTACAGATTAGAAAGTACATAAAAGCCACAGGAGAACAAAACAAGGTGGAAAAACTGGTCTAAAAACCCAATTTCAATCGGCGCAAGTATTCAAATAATCCAATAAAATTTAGGCAACATCCAGAGCAATTTTCCTCTACATACAACTAATCCAATGAGAAACTGGAAGAGGAAGTTGTACATTAAGAGATATGATACCTAGTACCGAAGTAATAGCACAGTAGGTAGGCACTTGGTTGACCTGGGTTCAATCCCGGCATCCAATATTATAAGGAAAGAGAGACTCTTATGGCTCTTGACCAATTATAAAAGTGCTACTAACCCTTTAAGGATGAAGACATCAGTTACCAGAAGCCTGCCCCTTGTAACTGTGGTTGGAGGGCTTTTGGAAAAAGGCTATATAAAGTCCAATGAAGTGCAAGAGGGAGTAGGAGACTCTGCTGCCGCCATTCCTGCCAAATTGCTCCTGTTGAATGGTCACAGCTGAATTGCTGGAGAAACTATTTACCTGACTCCCAGCTCCTGTTGTCTTGCTGTTTCTCCTATTATTCTAAGTCTAACACATATGTTCGGGTGTGGCCCTCCTTAAAAAAAAAAACCCAAAACAAATCAGTTCTAATCACTTTGCATATGTCTCCTTCTAGCCACTTGATCTTGTAGGGATGTATTCAATAGATATGAAAACATTGCTTTTCTGATCCTTCAGTCTGAGTCTATTTAATTTTAGATTAGAGGAGTAGTTTTCACAAATATTCTGTATCCTTTTAAAAGTACTCATTATGTTGTAGGTTTCTGCTAGATTCTGGAATAAAGAGAAACTAGAAAAAATAGATCTGTACATAAGGATTTAATGGACACACACAAAGGCACTCTAGAAGAAATTAAGGGATTTGAAAATGAGAAATAGGAAGGCGTGTATGCATGTGCACACAACTTTACATGTGAATGAGGTAAGGTATCTTTTTGTGCATTAGATAAATGAAATAAATAAATGTAACCAGAGTCCTTCTGAGGTTATGTGATAACCAAAAGAGCATCCTAGGCAGATAAAAGAGGCATAAACTACTTGACATGGCAGAAAACTTGACACTTTAATGGAAATTTGAATTATTTTGAGTTGGTTCTCAGAATGGTAATTCTTAATGCTTACTGGTTCCTAAGCTGATGACCACTATTTCCTATGGCAGGTTATTTTGAAAACTGTTTGTTCTTAACAATGGAAAGATCTGGTTATATCTTCCATCACCTCAGTCACTGTGCTGGACAACCTTTACAAGACAGCTGTAAGACACTTGATTGGCACTTCCAAGTCAAAGCAGGAAGCAGAAAACATACTTTGAGTATTTTTGAGTATTGTTCATTACCAAATACTTTTATTTTTATAAAAAAGGCTGTTTGGGGGATAAGGATAATTTTGTAACCAAATTACATTCCTCTTAAAAATTATGTTACTCAAAAAGATTTATAAAAATCAATCCCTTCAATTTTTGAGAATTCATATTGCACTTCAGGTCTTGGCAATATTCTTTAGTCTTATAATTTATTTTTGTTAGTTATTACAGCAATATTTTTCCATAATGCTATCTGAGAGATCTAATTTTCTATTACAAATAAATATTGTAATAAAACTTCAATTTTCTTATTTGTACACAATTTATCTCCTTAAGACCTTTTCAATTCTATCATTTATTTTTTCAAACTATAAAGTATCATCAAGAAATTAGGGTTCCTCCAGAGCTTTACTGTCATGGCATACAAATAATCTGTATTCAGTTTGTTCTTTGTCTAGCAATGGACCCTACATTCTTATTTTGATATATTATACATGGTATATGAATGTTTACACGTTTGTTATTTCAGCCTAGGGAGAATTTTTGTGATCAGCCAACAAACCCTAAAAGAATATTTATAATGTAAATATCATTATTTATACTTCTGTTCAGTAGCAAAAATTGGTTCTATGATAAATAAACTCTCATTATCCAATCATTAGTCAGTTGTAGCCACACTGACAAGTCATGCCACAGGCAATACAATACCAGTAATGAAATGAATTAATTTATCTTTTCAAAGGGACATTGGGAATTGGAAATGTATGTTTTATAGCAACACTCCAAATAGGAAACATGCTAATAATTCAACATTTTAGGGAGATATTTTCAATTCTAAAAGTTTATTTTATTCAACAAATATTTATCAACTGTTTTTTATGCTCCAGATACTTTTCTAGATGGTTAGAATAAATTTTACTTTGGAGAAAATAAAAGACAAACCAGTAACAAAAAGACAAAATGATTCTAGATTCTAATCATTGCTATAAGGAAAATAAAAACAAACAAACAAAAACAAACTTGTGTTCATAGAATAAAGTATTGGCTGCAAATTGATTTATGAAGTCTTCAGAAAATGCTTTACCTCATTTTAAGACCTTTTTCTACTATAAAAGTCATGGTGATGAATTTATGTTGGACCCCATGAAAATGCTTATAAGTAACATTTTCCATTCATAAGATGGCAATTTTTAGGTTCAGCATATTAGTAAATAAAACTCAGAAAACTAATATTTTATGGACTCCTATATGAATGTAATATTGTATTTAAGTTTAGATTGAGTTTATAATTGTTATGAGCTTGAATAATTTGAGACCTACTATTGTTTCTCATAACTTGGACCAAGAGACAAAATAAAAACCTGTTCACTTTGGGGTTATGTGAAGGCCTCAGCTCCTGTGTTTACTTATTTATATTTTTGAACACTGGCTCTCTATTACGTGGTATGAAGTACCAGTGCAATGACACTGTAGGCTGTAATAAAATAAATATCCTGAGTTTTAATGAAAATGTTGTGAGAAGCCCAAAGTCTGCAAAGGCATGGAGATTTCAGTTTCAGTCCAGATGGTAGCCAGGAGCAGAACTACAAAGGCACCTTTAGGGACACATTGAAAAGAAAAACTTGGGATCTGGAAGGGACCCCAGAGGAGATTCTATACACAATATGGTGTCAGACATATAAAAAAGATTGAGAACAAATTGTGGGGAGGAATTGTGGTGAAAGAAACCTCTTATCCATAAGAGATAAAGAATTCTTATCTCTTACTTAGAGATAAGGAATTCTTATCTCTTACTTAAAGATAAGCACTTTTCTTTAAGTTTAGACTAACCTTGTAATCGCTGATCAAAATGAGAGATAACAGCCTGTTCCAGAGCTAATATAAAAAATTTCATATAGAGAAGGAGTGCTGGTGGAAATGATGCTTGGTCCGATTCCCATGGAAAACAGTATGTAGAGTTAGTTGCCAGTAAACTTATAATTGATCAGTCATATAACCCAGTGATCCCAATTTTGGATATCTACCCCAAATGACAGAAAAGCACTTATCCAAAAGCATGTATGCACAATGCTATTAATTTCATACAATAACTAAGAGTTGGAATCAATCTAGATGTCCAACAATAGCTGAGTGGATCATTAAGATGTGGTACTTATATACAATGAAAACTACATAGCTATAAGGAATGATGCAATAATGCAATTTGTTGCAATATGTATAAAGCTGCAGGGGAAATATGTTAAATGAATCAAATTAAAAGAAGAGGGATAAATAGAGTATGATATCTCTTATATGTGGTATTTAGAATAACCACATGAAGAAATGCAATGGTTAAATGGGGAGGTTGTTGAGAACACTCTAGCCCCAAAATATAATGAGGAGAAGGAAAGAAATTGAGTAGGGGAGGAGAAACTGGGGGCCTGAAAGATGGCATGAAGGTAGCGCGTTTGCTTTGCATGCAGAAGGACGGTGGTTCGAATCCGGGTATCCCATATGGTCCCCTAAGCCTGCTAGGAGCGATTTCTGGGTGTAGAGCCAGAGTAACCCCTGAAGCACTGCTGGGTATGATCAAAAAAACAAAACAAAACAAACAAAAATTGGAGAAACACAAATACAAAGGAATGGAACGAGGGACCAAAAGGTCTCTGCTGCACGTTGATGGTGTTAAGAAAGGACAGAACTGCATTTCTCATCTCAAGACCATGGCGGGTTTTTATTTTTTTTTTTTTCTTTCTTTTTTGTGGTGCTTAGCGTTATTGTTGGAGTCCTCACTGGATATATGACAATTCTTTTTGTACTGGTGGAGTGTTTCACTTTTTTCTCCTTCGTCTCTCTGAGGAGGAGACCCTCTAGAAAAATTCCGCTTATTTTCTGCATATTAGACCTTTACCCCTGTTTACTACTATTCCCTACTTCAAACAAAATCACGTAAATTGAACTAGCTACTCCTGCCCCCCAGTTAGAGGGGGAAATAAGGGAGGCACCAGGACCAAACAGGTGCAAGATTACTAAGTATTAGGCTAGATACAGAGGGAACAACATATTCTGACAGCCCTAAGGGTGAGGGAAGAGCATATGGGAGGCAGGACAAAAACGGAGGTGTAGGGAGGACAAATTGGTGATGGAAATCCCCCCTGATTTTATGTAAATATGTACCTAAAAAATTATTGTCAACATTATGTAAACCACTATGATCAAAATAAAAATTAAATTAAAAAACAAACAAACAAACAAACAAACAAAAAAGAAAGGACAGAACTAAATATCCAAAACACAGTAAACAACAATGAAATCTTGAGATCCAACCTTGAACAACCAAAATTAAAATGGGCCTGTTACGCTGGCAAGGAGTGGTGGCATGGGATGCACTCTGGGAACATTGGTAGAAGGAGGTTGACACTGGTGGTGGGATTGGTCCTGAAATATTGAATTTTTTGTTGTTTTCTTTTTTAAGGGTGTTGGACCTTATTGAATGCTTTCTCTGCATCTATTGATATGATCATATAACTTTTATTTTTCCTTTGGTTGATATGGTGTATTATGTTGATGATGTACTTATGTTAAACCATCCTTGTATTCCTGGAATGAAGCCTGCTTTGTCATGTTTGTTTTATTTCTTTCAAAGTCAACACAAGTAAGTTTTTTTGGTTTTTGGTTTTTGGATTACACCCGGCAGCGCTCAGTGCTCAGAAATCGGTCCTGGCAGCTCAGGGGATCATATGAGATGCCAGAAACCAATGTCCATCTGTGTGCACTACCGCTGTGTTTTGGTCCAACACAAGTAAGTTGTATTGGTCAAATATGATTTAATTACAACATCACTAAAGTTAATTTTAATTGGGGCTGGGCGGTGGCGCTAGAGGTAAGGTGCCTGCCTTGCCTGCGCTAGCCTTGGACGGACCACGGTTCGATCCCCCAGCATCCCATATGGTCCCCCAAGCCAGGAGCAACTTCTGAGCTCATAGCCAGGAGTAACCCCTGAGCGTTACCGGGAGTGGCCCAAAAACCAAAAAAAAAAAAAAAGTTAATTTTAATTAAATATTTCTTAAATATGCATATGATTGTATCATGTAAAACTTACTCTGGAAGAAATCAAAATTTGTCACTACTGAAACTATAAAAAAAGAAAAAAAAACCTTCATAGTAGTTCACAAAGAAACTTATAAAGCAAAGTTTTTCTTTCTTTTTTATTTTTTTTGGCCCTGAAAACATATATATCTGAACCCAATTATGAAGCACTTTGTAAATCACAATTGTTTATATAATGGTTTATAAAAATATATATGTATATATACACATACATATGTATACACATGTATACATGTATATATATACATGCATTACATATATACAGAGACCCACTCCTAGGCTTCTTTTTACCAATGAGAACATACAGGACTTGAAGCAGATTTACTACAAACTCTGCCAGGTTGAAAACTATCATAACAATGTGAATGAATGAGGGAAGTAGAAAGCCTGTCTAGAGTACAGATGGGCGTGGGGTGGGGAGTAGGAAGATTGGGGATATTGGTGATGGGAATGTTGGTGACTGAAACCAAATTATAATCATATTTGTAATCAAGGTGTTTAAATAAAGATATTAATAAAAAAACTCTGCCAAGTGATTAACATTTCTCTTCTCCAAGCTCAGAGTTTTATTTTTAATTTTTAACTGTTTTTTCTATTTGTACATTAATTTTTATTACAGTTTCATTGCACTGTAACATTGTATAGGTTTCGGGTGTGTGTCATTATAAACCAAGTCTGTTTAGATATCATCTAGTTCACTCAAAGTTTATGAGAATATTTACCTTATAGAGTTCTTTCAAATATTTAAGGTAGAGCACAATAACATAGTAAATATATTCAGTTATTGATACAACAAATTCATCATTACACATTTAAGCATTAATAGTAGGTATAAATAAAAGAAAAGAGAACCAGCAATTGAAGAAATATAGATGTCCCACTACTTAGGAATTCCACGAACTCATGCCCCAAGTAATCATTACCTGAGTGGTGTGAATCTATGTTGTCTTCCATTAGTCTTGAGCCTATTATTATTTTTGTGATGTAAATAAACATCTTGACACCTTAAATTATTATTATGGAGTGTTTAATTTTTTTTTAAAGATAAGCACTTTTCTTTAAGTTTAGGCTAAACATGTAATCTCTGATTACATGCAAAGAAATCAAAGCAAGAGATCACAGCCTGTTCCAGAGCTGATAGATAAAAAGTACCATATAGAGAAGGAGTGTCAGTCTTCAGGGTAAATAACCATTTTAAGAATTTTCTAAAAATGATGTTGATGTGGATGAACTTTGTTCTCTACAATAACATTAGAACCTAAATCCACAGAAGATAATAACTCAAGGATAGGGCAGGTTTAATAAACATTCTTGGTAAACAGTGCATTATCATCATGGTTATTTTGTCTTTGGGGATTTAAATGGAGTGCTCATTCAGAAAGTGCATTTATAGCTAGTGAATTTCTAGGGACAATATACTTCTTAGGTACAGTCTTCAACCATTTATGCTTGTTCTTATATGTTACCAATCACAAGTACTGTCTTGTTTTATTTTGTTGTTGTTGAAGAATTATAATATTTTATTTTTATTTTTTCCAGAAACATAACCCTAATTATTTTTTTTTTACTTTTAAGAACACCCCCCCTTCACCAGTACAACATTCCCATCATCAATGTCCCCAATCTCCCTCCCACCCCCCCAGTATTTGAGGCACACATTCTACTTCTCTCACTCATTGACATTGTCACCATAGTTGTCAGTGTTGTTATTTCTCTAACTGTACTCATCACTCTTTGTGGGTGAGTGGACATTATTACAATAATATCTTTTATTTTTCTTAAAACTCATAGATGAGTGAAGCTATTCTGTGTCTATCTCTCTCCCTCTGACTTATTTCACTCAGTATAGTAGATTCCATGTACATCCATGTATATGTATAGGAAAAATTTCATGACTTCAATCTAATATTCCATTGTGTATATGTACCAAAGTTTCTTTAGCCATTCATCTGTTGAAACTTTATTGTTTCCAGAGTCTGACTATTGTAAATATCTTTGCAATGAATATCGGTGTGAGAAAGGGATTTTTTTTTTTGGAGGTATCACTTTCCTCAACTTTAAATTGTATAACAAAGCTATAGTCATTAAAACAGCATCATACTGGAATAAAGACAGACCATCAGATTAGTGGAATAGACTTGAGTATGCCCCTTATATACAATCAATTAATTTTGGATAAAGGGGCAAGAAATGCAAAATGGAGCAAGAAAATCTTCAACAAGTGGTGTTGCGCAACTGGTCAGCCACTTGTGAAAAAGCAAAATCAGATCTTTTTCTAACACCATGTACAATGGTCAAATTCAAATGGATTAAAGACCTTGATATCAGACCTGAAACCAAAAGGTATATAGAACAACAAGTAGGTAAAACACTACATGGCATTGAGACTAAAGGCATATTTAAGGAGGAAACAACACTTTCCAAACAAGTGGAAGCAGAGATAAACTAATGGGATTATATTATGCTGAGCTTCTGCGTCTCAATGGAAATAGTGGCTAGGATACAAAAGCCATCCATAGAATAAGAGAAACTATTCACTCAATACCCATCAGATAAGGGACTAAATCTAAGATATACAAGACACTGACAGAACTTAACATCTAACTCTATCAAAAAATGGGGAGAAGAAATAAACAGACAATTTCTCAAAGAAGAAATACAAATGGCCAAAAGGCACATGAAAAAATGCTCTATATCACTAATCATCAGGGAAATGCAAATCAAAACAATAATGAAGTGCCATCTCATGCCACAGAGACTGGCACACATCACAAAGAATAAGAATAGGTGCTGGTGGGGATGTGAAAAGAAACGAACTCTCATTTGCTGCTGGTGGAAATGCCATTTAGTCCAGCCCTTATGGAAAAATATAATGATTCCTCAATAAACTGGAAATGAACTCCCATATGTTCCAGTTATGTCACTCCTAAGGATATACCCTTGGAACACAAAATACAATACAAGTACTATCTTGTACATTTCTTGGTAACTTGTTTTAAAATTGATGACATTGAAGAATACTCTTAGTTGCAGTGCAGATCCCAAAATTACCCATTTTTGGTTTTTTTTGGTTTTTTTTTTTTTTTTTTTTGGTTTTTGGGTCACACCCGGTAACGCTCAGGGGTTACTCCTGGCTATGCGCTCAGAAGTTGCTCCTGGCTTGGGGGACCATATGGGACACCGGGGGATCGAACAGCGGTCCGTCCAAGGCTAGCGCTGGCAAGGCAGGCACCTTACCTTTAGCGCCACCGCCCGGCCCCCCATTTTTAATAGTAGGTACATAGAAAAGCAAAACTGTCTGATGAAGGTGTATAGAAAAGCAAAACATATACCCATATATACACACAAACATAATTTTAAGCATATATTCACATAATCACACACAGAACTGGGCTCACTTCTTAAAAGATAATATTTCAACTGCTCAATTTCTTTTCTATTGGCACCAGCCATATTAAGATTTATCTTTGGGGCCAGGCGGTGGCGCTAGAGGTAAGGTGCTTGCCTTGCCAGTGCTAGCCTTGGACAGACTGCGGTTGGATCCCCCGGCATCCCATATGGTCCCCCAAGCCAGGAGCAACTTCTCAGCGCATAGCCAGGAGTAACTTCTGAGCGTCACCGGGTGTGGCCCAAAAACCAAAAAAAAAAAAAAAAAAAGATTGATCTTTTTCTTAACTTCTATGTATTTTTAGAGGGAAATATCATTATGTCTTTCTAAGAAAGATACTATCACTCTCTCAAAATCATCAAAAAAGAAAACCCAAATATAGAAATACCTTTCACATATCTGTAGTTTTTATTAATGTGGCACTTCAAAGAGACCTGATAAACTGACATGTGGAAATAAACATGACAAAGTCTGTTTTGACTTTTATACCTTTGAATGTGGTCGACGTTGTTAGTTGAACAAGGAGGGAAAAGGGTATGTACTTAAGCCTAGACAAAGAATTGAATGTCATAGAATGAACATCTTAAATAACAAAGTTTTTATTTATTTAAGCTCTCTGAGCAGAGCAGTATTTATTTAAACAGATAGCTAGCCATGAGAAAATACTTATTGAACATGTATGTTGAACCATTTGAAGAAACCCTCTTTACATACCTTATCTATAGCCTTTGGCAAGAATCACTTCCTTTTGAAATATTTGTCATTTCTCCTGCACTATCCCAGGAGTGGTCCCTGAGCACAGAACCAGGAAAAAGCCCTCAGCCTCACTGGATGTGGTCCAAAAACCAAACCTACCAACAAACAGCCCTTCCAGTAACCACCTTATAATCTCATACAATTCTTATGGAAATAAAAATGCATTATAAATTTATATTTTAAATATAAAATACCTTGACAATTTTAGATAGTAAAACTCAAAGGACTATTAGTCCCTCTTGGCTTCTCACAGAACTGCTGAAGAAACAAAAATACACTATGAATATGAGATGTTCAAACTTTTAAAGACACCAGGAATATTTCAGACATTAACATTTCTAGTATTAGATCCTCTTGCCTCTAAACTTTTTTCATAGAGGGAAGCAGTTAAATTGATGGCACTCTCGATTTTTTGATTTGACACCAATATATTCTACAACTTATTTTATAAAATGTTATAAGTATATAGTTTTATATTTCATGATATGATTGATTTGAAAATATAGCATAAAATCCACTGCTGTGAGAATAAACTCTTAATTTTTACTGGCAAAAATGACTTCATACTTTGACCTAAACAAAATGAACCTATGTATGGCTTTAAAAGTCGCCACTCATAGTTGACAAAGGCAGAAAACTTCAGAAGTCCATTTTTAAAATGTCAGATTTTCTAAAGCTAAATTTACTTCAAATTAGTTTTTTTTCTTTAGACATAGTGATTTATGAAGTTGTTGACAATGGGACTTTAGGCACATATTTCTAGTGCCAAACCTACCACCAGTGACAACATATCTCTACCAATGATCCAAGTTCTCTCCTTTCCCTTAACCTGTCTTCTTAACAAATGTATTTTGAAGTTTAGATTTTGTAGTATGGTCCCACGTTAAAGCAATGAAGGATCTTGTCATTTAGATATATAAAGACACCTCACCTCTATATTGTGATGAGCTCAGCACATTATCCTATATAATGCAGATTAATGAGAATATCTGATTGTCTAAGTCATAATGTATTGCATAGTTTATCATTCCTTGGGACTGCATAGTATTCCATTGTATGAAACACTAAGGTTTTGTTTGCAAGGTTTTATTTTAATGTGTGTGTGTGGTTTTGTTGCTATTATTTTAAGGCCACATCCAGCAGTACTTAGGACATACTCCCGGTATGCTTTGGGATCACTCCTGTTGGTGCTCTAATGAGCATATAGAGTGCTGGAGATCAAACCTGGATACAGCAAAATCAAGGATCCAACAAGTGCCCTATCCACTGTATTATCTCTCTAGCCCCTAAAATGATGTTTTTATTCAGTGTCGTTAATAGTTAAAACTGAACTAAAATTGATGTATTCGATAATTTATCCTTGTGTAGAACTTTTTTATTTATATTATCTCATCCAACCCTTATAAAAACCCTATTTTTTAAGGAAAGGTTAATATTTAAAATCTGAAAGTATTAATACATATGTTTTTTTCCCTTCAAGTGTAGCTTAGAAAATTTGGCTCCCTGTCACCCTGAACAGGAGACTCTGAGGTCAAAACTAACTTAATAGCTATATTGTTTAATAACAAAACCATGAACATTTCCCATCAGACTCTCTTGTAAACTTAGTCTTCATTTCTAAGCATTATTGATAAATAAAACCTATGCAAACAATCTATATTTACAATACTTATCAAGTTTTGTGTGCTTTTATTGAGTGGGATGTAATTTTCAGAGGGTCTCAGGCCCCATAGTGATTTAAAGCCAAACAAATCCTTGGTTTAGCAACAAGGCATAAGGATTCAATGCCTTTTGAGGACCTGGGGGATATTGGTTTCACCCCAGCAATACTGGGTAGTGCTTAACAGATATTTTAAAATTTATTTTTTATAAGTCACAGTAAAATCACAAAGTTATTACTTAACAAATTTTAAGAAGAAAAAAAGGACAGATTAGCTAATTCCTTTGAGAAGCTCTTTAAGAAATGCTTGAGGTTGGGAAATGTATGTTTAAACTACAGGGTACGGGGCACTAAGAAAGATAAGCAGAGCAGAAAGAGAAATTAAAATTTTTCTTTAAGGCTACAAGATCATGAGGAGAGCAGTCTGGGGACTTTTTGTAGGATGTTGGGGAGTAGCAGCTTTCTCAATAGGACCCTGAAGGCCTGGAAGATATGATACAAACTTTTCAAAAGTGCCTAATTTACTCCAGGGGAGCAGTTCACACCTCATTATGGGTCCACAATTACAGATAAATGCACACTAACGAGTGCAACAATAATATTGCAAAAACATGCCAGGATAACAACAAGAACAACAATGACAAAACAAATGTGAGCACAGAATTATCCCCAACTGCTGAGCAACCTTGGCTAATTACTAATATCCCATATTAACTATTTAATCTAGCTGCTGGAATCTTTCTAAACATTGTTTTTGACTCATTCATTGACAATTATGACAGGACTCATGCTTGATCTGTTCTCCACCTCTTATCAGGGAGTGGAGCCCATTAGATTTTTTTTATACACTATATCAGAGCAGTCAATTCCTCTTCCTTTTCAATCTGCATACTCAAGATCTTTCCTGCATTTCCACTGAAATAGTAGTTTTTGGTGTCAGCTAAATGATTTATTAGGTTTTAACCCCTCTCAATTTTCATTAATTATTAAACATATTATCTATTTGCATTCCAGAAATGTTCCCCCAAGTGTACATTTTAAGCTCTGGAGATAATATGAAATACAAGATAAAAAGAATTTCTGTTCTCCTAAAGCTTTCACTCTTTTTAAGGGAAACATAACATATCTATATATCTATATATATATATGTACATATACATGTAAACCTATGTATATATATAGGATTTTGGGTCACACCTGGCAGTGCTCAGGGGTTATTCTTGGCTCTACGCTCAGAAATCACTCCTGGTAGGCTCCAGGGACCACATGGGATGCCAGGATTCAAACTAACGTCTTTCTGCATGCAAGGCAAACACCCTACCTCCATGCTATCTCTCTGGCCCCAACATAGCATATTTTTACATAAGGAAGAAAGCAATTGGAAAATGTCATATAGAAAGATGAGTATCAGAAAGGCCCTCCATTTGAAGTTGACAACAGAAATCCTGAAAAATAAGAAGGAAAAAGCTATGTGAAGACAAGTGAACTATATTAAGGAAGAGAGCAAGTCAAAAATCTATAGTTCTACAGCTTTAGGAAATCCCCCATTAATTATAGAAATTGAGAAACACAGAGAATGCATGTCTGGCACATGGTGACATTATGAGCTCTTCAAAATATTAATGTAGGGTAACATGTTATTTAGAAATTATAATTATGTTAAGAGTTTTCATTTTATTTCATATCCAATAGAAAATTATTGAAATAACAAATGTTGTGAGGAGGACATCATGAACAGGACCAGGTGGGGGAAAAAGGAAAATGAATAGAACTCAAATTTTCTAGGCTAGAAAGAATAGTTTAGGTAGTAAATTACTCTGAAGGCAAGTACATCTCTTTCTGTATGCCACGAGCTCCTTTCTCTGTACTACAAACCTTCCATTGTAGCAAAGCACATGTCTTCATTATCTTTCGGAAAAGCAATATTAATTCTCAAATTTGTACCCCTTTTCCATACTTCCTCTTCCAGGTTTCCCAGCACTAATTGGTACTACCCACATTCAGAGTTTAGATCTCTAAGAAATGCTTTCTTGCCAATTTATAATAAACTTTATTAAATGTAAAATAATATCTAAATATATGTTGTAATGTGTATATGTGATATGTCTCTGTTTACACTGCTTCTTGTCTCAAATTAGTCCTATCAAATTTCATTTCAGAGTGACATTTTTACTCAAGCAAAAGTACACATAACCAGGGTATCTAGTTTTATTCTATTATGTTTCTTTGATGCACTATCTTTCCTAGGATTTCTTTCTGATCAGATGCTCCTAATTTATCATATATTTGATTATCTATTTTCCACACTAGAAAGTTCATACATGAAAAGAAAACTGTCCACTTTCCTCACTCCTAGATCACATAATACATATTGCCTGCCCTGAAGTGTGATAGTTTGCATCAGATATTGTTCCAGATGAAATAAGAAAATAAAAAAAAAACTAATAAAAGTTACTAGGAAAGACAGATGAAGAATAAGATTAATAAGTAAAATACATAATCTAGTAGATAAGTCTTATGGAAAGAAAAACATGCAGGCCAAAAGGGTAGGATCTGTGAATATGCAGGGAATGTAGAGATGCAGTGGTCCTAGGGCAGGTATGAAGGTTTTTAATGAAATGACATGTGAGTCCAAAACAAGTGAGATAGTGCCTATATCTGTGGAGACATAATTCCAAGTCTGGTAAGAATGTTCCTGTTTGAGAAGACAGCAAATGTAAATAACCAGAGGCAGACACATAGCTGTTTAAAAATGTGTGGATTGGCTAAGAGTCTGAAATGGCAAAATGCAAGATGAAAATGTACTACAAAATGCAAGATGAAAAAGTGGATGTGGAATCAATTAAGTCAGAGGAGGACAATACTGAATACTTTCACACATTTTGTTATAAAGAGAGTACAAAACAAGGGAATAGATAATATCACACGATGACAAACTCTTTGCTTTGGATTCAAAACTCAAATTATGAAGCCACGTTTTGTAATGAGAGAATAGGTGTATACTTGAGCTAAGATAGAGACATTGATGGTCTTGGGGATTTGGGTGGTGGCGGTATGTAGTAACTATACATTACTACAATAAATATGACTACAACCATGTTACATATAGTGAAAAAAATTACAAATATCTCAAAATAAACAATACAAAACATGTTCCATCTTTATTCAAAACGTTTATTTATAGGCAGGCAGGTCACATTAATTTCACAAAATGAAAGGATAGCTTCTGTTTTATTAATTTAACAAGATGGTGTTAGCAAAAATCAAGCATATGTTTCTTTTTTAGAATAGGTTTGAGATCTGTCATTGTTATATCTGCTTTAAATATCACAATGATGATATGTTTATCATTTAAAATGTAAAATTAGTGGTTTTACAAAAAATTAAGATCATTTTCTTGTCTGTAGCACAAATTTTATTTTATTTTTAATGTTTTGTTGTTGTTTATTGGACCACACCTAGAAGCACTCAGGAGCTCAGGCTCCTCACTCAGAAATTATTCCTGGCTTGGGGACCATATGGGATTGAACCCAGGTCCGCCCTGGGTCAGCTGCATGTAGAGGCAAATGCCCTACCACTGTGCCAGCACTCTGGTCCCTATTTTTAATTTTTAAAATTGCTTTTATATGACACTTTCTAGTTACAGGTTTTGGATAAATGTTAATATATTTTTACAGTGCTACCTGGTTGGATGTCATCTTAACACAAGTCAGTTGAGTTTTTAATATTAATATGTAGGACTGGATCTGACAAATTTTGCAGATGAAGTGCATACTCTTGAACCATCCTCAAAAAAATTAAAAGAACATGTGAATATTTTTCTCTCTCTCTTTTTTTTTATAGAAGTTAATCAGCTTGTTGAAGTTGCCTCACTGTGTATTGTACATCTTTGAGCCTGGTTTACATTCATGTTATTGTTTTCAAAACAGAAAAAAACTACAATTAACTCCAAATCATGTAAATTGTGATATTCATGACAGTTTACAACTCCTTTCCCCCAATGGGAATATTCCATGTGGTTTATTACAAGCCATCAAAGCATATCTCTCCAAAATTGCAATATGGTATCTCAATAGTTCTAACAAAATCCTGTTCAAGCACATAACCTGCAAAAGTCAAAAAAGAAAATATTTAACATTTTAGAAATATGTTGGTGTGTGCAAGACTAGTCTAAGATTTCAGGCTTATTTTCTGATTCAGGCAGCTTTAGAAATGCATCAGAATATTCCACACGCTGTAACACACTTTGCAATTACCTAAAATGTCCTGGCTTTTGATATTGGTATACCAATCACATTCTTCTTGGTGAATGGGGCAATCTTGTTTACATTACTAAAAGATCCTTGGTTACATTCCTCTATAAGAACACTATTATGAATAGAAGAGAAAAAGATGTCCTGTGTTTGTCTCTGTATTTTTGTGGAAGATATTGGATTGCCATCTCTTAGCATAGTTCATAAACAAACTTGGTCAACATCAAAGGCAATAGCATTACAACCTGCTGAGCCCAGATTACATACCTCAAAAGTAAATGTCTCAACGAACATTCTGAAATTTAAAATCAAATACAACCAACTGAGAATGTGTTTAGAATTGGAGCATTGTGTGACGATGTTTTTGACAAATTTACAATTATAGTATTACCCCTACACATATTCAATTAATGCTTCTAATTGATTTGGCACAGTTTTGTGTATTGTTGGTTGTTTTTCACACAGTCTCATCATATTTTATCAAGCCTTGGATATAATCAAGAAACACAAATATGCTAGATAAACACATAACCCTTTTCTTATCTTTACATGCAGTGTATTATTCACATTAGCTAATGAGAAAATTATTATGGCTAATAGGATTCGCAGATCAGAACAAAATAGTAAAAACACCATGTTTGTTGTTTCACATGAAAATTTATTTCTAAGAATTCCCAAAAAATTACTGTGTGATTGAAGTATACAGACATACACACACACATATATATATATACAGATACATATGCATAAGTATTTAATGAGTTTCAAAGCAAGGGAAATAACTAAAGGAGAAAATTTGCTAATGAAATATTTTATTGTGTTTTCTGTTGTTCCTCCAAAAAAATTCCAAAGCCTTGTATACCCAATTTCATGCCCCTACTACGGAAATGTACTTGTAATAATGTGACGTGTGCACTTTGTACCTTCAAAATCATACCACTTATTATTCTTATATATACATACACAATGTAGTGATTTGGGAAGAATCCAAATGATCTGAAGCCATTTTTACAAAAAAAAATCTATCTGTCATCACATTGTTGAAAGTGACATTTTGTGGATGCAAGTCATCTAGTTATACATATTTTCACTGCTAATATTTTTTTCTGATATTCAGTGCTTGGGACACTGCATTATTGTGAATTTATGCCCATAATTTATTACTTTTCATGCCTGTTTGTTGAATTCTCTCTCTTAGTATTTCATCTTATTTCTCAGAAATTTCACTATATTCCTTAATACTTTTCTATTGATCTTAGCACCAATCCTTATGACTTTTGTAATTCTTGCTGAAGCCTTTCCTTTTATTTCATTAAAATTATATATATAATATATATATATACACACACACATATATATATATCAGGTACCAAAAATGCTTACTGAAAATTTCCCCCAAGTTTCAACATATCCATGCTCTATCCTCAATCTGGCAAAGTATTGTTCTCACTGAAATTTCTTACTATATGTATGCAATTAAGTCAGAGGAAGTAGGACAAACACAGAATAATTTCACTCATCATTGGTATAGAGAGCACAAAACAAGGGAATAGATGATACCAAATAATGACAAACTCTTTGCTTTGGGTTAAAAAGCTCAAATTACAAAACCAAACAGAGAAATGAGGGAGATAAAGAGATAGATTAGAGTTAAACAGAAATAGGGATGGTCTTGAGAATTTGGGTGGTGGTGGGAGGTAGTAACTGAACATTACTGTTCAGTATTAATACTACTACAACCATGGTACCTAAAGTAAAATATTTACATATATCTCAAAATACAAAACAGCACTCATCTTTATTTATATAAAATATTATAATATTTATTTATGGCAGATTACATTAATTATGGATATATAATTATATACATGGTTTGGGGGGCACACCCAGTAGCACTCAGGGGTTACTCCTGGCTCATTGTTCAAAAATTACTCCTGGGAAGATTAATGAGACCCTATGGGATGCCAGGGATCACACGTTGGTCAACCTAGGTGCCCTACCTACTGTACTATTATGAATTCAGGGTATCAATCCTTTTCTAGAAACTATTTGAATATTTTTATCTGACTCCAAAGATTCTACAGTTCATTTACTGTAGTTCTATGTACACTTCATGTGCATAGATAGATACATATGTATGTACATATATATTGTTCATATAGTTCTATTTACAGTTCATATACAATTCTATGTACAGTTCATTCTTTGGGGGTTTGCCTTTATTCAATTTTAAGTCTCAGTATTCTTTAGAAATAAATTTAAATAATTGTTCAATGGGTTCATAACACTGTGAATTGAAAGTTACAAATTATTTTGCAATGATGGGGCCAGAGCAATAGCACAGCGTTAAGGCATTTGCTTTGCATGTGGATGATCCAGTACGGACCTGGGTTCAATCCCTGGCATCCAAAAGCGATTTCTGAGTGCATAGCCAGGAGTAACCTCTGAGCATCACCGTTTGCGGCCCCCCACCAAAAAAAAAAAAAAAGAATCGTAAAGAGTGTGGCCTGGTAGAAGCAGAAAGGAAAACAACACAACTTTAAGATGGATACATAGATTATATGTGCAAGAATTCACCAAAAGTTCAGAGATAGATTTACTCTTATTGCACAGAAAATTTATTAAGACTAATGGCAGAATTACTGCTAAGTAATATGTACTCACAAGGCTCAGACTCTGGGAACTATAACCAGGCCCCATCCATGAACTTGTACTCTTTTTTTTTGGGGGGGGCACACCCATTTGACGCTCAGGGGTTACTCCTGGCTATGCACTCAGAAATCACCCCTGGCTTGGGGGGACCATATGGGACACCTGGGGATCGAACTGCCGTCCATTCTACGCTAACGCTTGCAAGGCAGACACCTTACCTCTAGCGCCACCTTCCCGGCCCCAGACTTGTACTCTTAATTGGTACAAAATTAGATGGAAAAGAATAATATGACTTGTATATTCTTTCAAAGGCCATCATTGAATTAGGTTTATTTTGTTAGAATGACTAGAAGTCTCAACAGAAAAGGAACTGCAAATTCAAAAGGACATATGACACCATTATTCATTGCTGCACATAGTCAATAGCTAAGACATGGAATCAGCAGAAGTGTCCAAAGACAGATGAATGGATTATGAAGATGCGGTACATATACACAACAGAATATGATATAGCTGCAAGGAATAATCAAATTATGTAATTTGCTGCAATTTAGTTGAAACTGGAAAATACCATGTTGAGTGAAGTAAGCCAGAAGTAGAAAGACAAACACAGAATAATTTTACTTACCTGTGGTATATAGAATAACTAGATGAGGAAATGTGATGTAGAGAGAAGAGTAGATACCTAGATTACTTGTAAGTCAAGAGGTTAAGAAGGATAGAGAAGGATAGAAATCAAGGTTGGAAGGAAGGAGATGAGAAAGGCAAGTAATGGGGGAACAGGGGTTAGGGTTTCCATTATATTGGTGGTGTGGGAGAGTGGTATAGCTATAAACCCAAAGCATTGACTCAACAACACTGAAAGTAGGAGATCTAAGCTGTAACCACCAAACTGTAATGTACCTGTTATGGTGTTGTGCAGGTGATGGGAGGTTGGGTTGGGGTGTGGAATGAAGTATGGAAACACTGGTGATGGGAGTTGATACTGGTGGTGAGATTAGTATTTAAATACTATATGCCTAAAATGCAACTATCAATGACTTTGTAAATTACGATTTTTTAAATAAAATTTTTAAATAAAAAGACATGAAAATAGAGAGATGTTAAATAGAAGGACTAAGGATGATACCAAGTATGAGTTTCTTTCCTTTTGCTTTATGTGACACCTATATGAAAGAAGACATTTTGATATTATGTAAAATGATATTATTTTAAATGTTTATTATAGTTCTGGGAATATGGTTGCAATTGTGTTAATATTGATAGGATCAGAGTAAAAGTTATCACACACTATCACCCCAAAGAGCTATGTGCCTCTTCTGTCACCTCTGAGCTAATCTTCATTTCTACCCTACTTCCTCCCATTGTTTGTTAATGAATTTTGTAATCTAAAGCAAAAGACGTGTAATTATTCAATATTGTCTAAGACCTTGTTTGGGTTATCTCCATTCTTCAGATCTATTTGTTTATTTGGTTTGAATTCATTGTTTTTTAATGTTACTCTAGATGGGACATATAATAATAACTATGAAATTCTGTTTTAGCTAAAATTAGGACTTAACTAAGAATAGTCAGGAAAAGTATAATTGTGATTTGAGATTTTATCCAAAAAACAGAAAAGAACACTCTGCAAAAGTCTGAACAATGCTGGGATGGATGACAGAGAGTGGTAGCATACAGGGAGAGGAGAGCATTTAATTCCTCTTGATTCCTTCCAAAGCCCCTCTTTCAAGGTGTGAGTTTTTCTAGAAGAATGGAAGGCAAGTCCTTTAAAGATCACATCACTTAGTGGAATGATGTTTTTATTAATGAAAGGTCATCATTAGGATGACTTTATGTGTCATTTCTACTTATCTTTATATAGAATATGTTGTCTAGTAATTTGTGCTTCTTAAATAAAGAAGTTCAGGTGGGAAACTAAGAGTTCTACATAGGGTTTTATTTTCAGAAACAAGTATGGCTTTTTGGACGAAATTGTTTGACTGATGTGTTTACAACCGAATACGAATATGTGAGCATATGAAAAGATCAAAATTCGGGGCCAGTGAGGTGACGCTAGAGGTAAGGTGTCTGCCTTGCAAGCACTAGCCAAGGAAGGACAGCGGTTGGATTCCCCGGTGTCCCATATGGTCCCCCCAAGTCAGGGGCAATTTCTGAGCGCTTAGCCCTTAGTAACCCCTTAGCATCAAATGGGTGTGGCCCAAAAAACCAAAAATAAATAAATAAATAAATAAAAATTCTTCACTGAATTCTGTGATTGTTTGAAATAACTATACAGTGTTTATTTATTCATCAGAACCAAGAAGTCTAAATTTTTATGTTTCTAAACTTTCTCCAGAAATTACTTCAGTGACATTTATTTTGGCTACTTTAAGCTTCCAGAATCTTCCTGATTTCTGATATATTAGGCTCCAGAGCAGCCAGACAGGAAGAAGTCAACCTCCTGATCTTAATTCTTCCAGTTGGCAAAACAAAGTACCTAAGTTCTTTAGGTCTGTATTTGAAATTTTGAAATTTTTCTGAAGAAGAAATGTTGAAAACAGAAAAAAAAAAATTGGAGCTTCTGTAGAAACTTCTTATAGTTCCTAAATGTTTTTCTTTTAAATCTAATATTAGTCCTTAATGGAAAAAGCTATTTTCTTGACAATTTTACAGGGTATAAAATAAATAATTTAGACAAATTCAGGGAAAAAAAATTCAGTCATCTCACATATGTTGTGTATTAAAATAATAGTTTAGAAGAGATTTTTCATTGTCTTGTAGTCAGTGATCATTATCAGTTCTTGGAACTTCTTTTCTACAAGTAGTTATCAAAGAATTGCTATGTAGTATGTACTTTACCAGATAGCTCTAATGTTATACAGTTACCTCAATCTAATACTAAGGGAACTATGGGTAAACAGTGAATTTTAAGACTTGATCCCCCAATATAGTGTAGAACCGGCATTATTTTTTAGGCAAACACTCTCAATTCTCCAGTAGGTTCACTTGGATTTCAAGTAAACTTTGAACACTAAATGTCTTTCTCTTACTACTGACTTCTGTAAGGACAAGTACACAATGACTTAGGAATTTAGATTTGAATTGCACTTGACTAATCAAGAAAGAATTCACAGAATCTTCTCTGACTATAAAAAATTATGTTAAATGGTTGTTGAATCGATTAAATGATATTGAGTTAAATGAAGTTAAATGATGATGAATTCAATGATTGTTGAATCAATTAAATGATATTGAATAAAGAATCAAATCCTGATCTGAGTTATTACCAGTTTGAGTGCAAAGTTTTAGCTAGAAAGATTAGGACATTGTCATTTTCACCAAAAGAAAACTAAATTTTCTGTTTTTTTATTCCTACCCACAAACACTTTTTGCTATATATATATGGTTCTAGTGGTAATAAATATTGTGTCCAATGCCATTGTAAACAATGCCAAGTAAACTTTTTCATACAGAATAGGAACTAGTCTTTCTATGTTCCATAAAGTATTTGGCATATTGTGAGCATTTAAGTAATGTTTTATGAGAAGAAATAAGGATGAGAGAATATAAAGACCAATGTCCTGTGGCTATTGTAATCTGAATGGAACTCTATTGTAACAAAAAATAAGTATAAAGGCTACTGCAATATTATAGCTAAGTATCCCATATATCTTGTTTATTAAGGATTTTCTACTATATTTTGTTTTGAAATATATTTTAAATTTTAAGCTCCATGGTTTACAAAACCATTGCTGACAAAATTTCAGACAGAAAGCATTCCAGCACCACACTTCCATCAGACTGTTCACTTCCCTGAACCTTTTGGCCCAGTACCGACACCTACCTATGTGGTAAGCATCCAACTGAAAATTAATTCTCTGTTTCTGTTATCTCAGAACACTTACTATCCTACTACTATGTTTATCTTATATATGAAACAGATTATTTTGTGTTTAGCTTTTTTCTATTGATAAAGTAAAAATTGACTTGATGTGTTACTCTCCAGAAACATCCATAGCAGAAACTGACATGATTTTTTCTTATGACTGAGTAATAATATTCCATTGTGTATATGTACCATAGCTTATTTATTTATTCTTTATTTATTTTTTACATCTTTATTTAGTCCTTATTTATTTTTTACTTCTTTATTTATTTGGGGGCACTTGTGTTGTTTCCTTATTTTTCCTATTATGAATAGTGCCACATATAACAAAGAAGTGCAAATGTCTTTTCTGAATAGAGTTGCTGGGCACATTAATGGGTAAATGTCAAGTAGAATTTCTGGGTCACATGAAAAGTCAATTCCTAGCTTTTGGGGATGATCCAAAATTTTTCCATAAAGACTGTTTTGAAAACATAACAAGGACATTCTATAAAAATTTCTATAGGGATAAGAGATCCTACAATTTTCTTATGCATGCTTATTGGGTATAAGGAGATTTGTCAGTAATAATAGAATATTACATCACTATTTGCAGAAACTTAATAAGTTATCTGTGGCTGGGTAATAAGGCTCAGAGAAATTTAGGAATTTAATTTTTTCTTTCCTTTATACAATATGTTTTTAAAAGAAAATTAGAGCAGTCTTATTGGCAAATGGCTACCATCTAAGAATTCATAGTGAATGCTTAATTCAAAACACTACATCAACATTTTTTTGTACTGGGGAAAAAATAAACCATTTCTAGCTTTAACCTGACACAGTACTTGAGATCCTGAATGCCTAAACATGGAAGATTCTTAAATTCTTCAATCCAATCCTGAAACCTTATATTTACATGTTAATGAAGCTAGTAGAAGTAATTTTATTAGGTACCAAAGAAAGGCTCAACCTAGAAACAGTGATTCATATTAATATAGTTAAAGGTTAACACTTAAGAAAGGATCACAAAAAAAAATATCCCAGAACTGGTAAAGCAAAAACTGTAGGAAAGAGACTAGAAAACCAATGCAGAAAAAATATTAAATTGTCATAGATATGGTTCCAAAGTTAAAGAAAACTCCCATCTCCTTGATACTACCCCCATTCCACCCTTTAAGAAGATTTCACTTTATCTAAAGAGTAAAGCAAATGCTTTTAGATCCAAGGTACTTGGTTCAAATCTCAGCAGGGGCAGATTTCTCACAAACTAAAAAGGCACTCTACCTATTAAAGAAACAGACTTAATACAGCTATATGGACCATTACTGTATAGAATGGGGATTCACAAACTATTTTCTAAATTGGTCCTCTTTGTGCATGTACAGTAATTCTTCCTTTTACGAAAAGGAAAATGGGAGGGGGAACCTAAGAACACATGATTTGAGACTTTAATAACTATTCATCTATTAGAGACAGACATCTGCAGTAATATAACAGATTAGTCTGGCCTGGCAGTGGTCTGAGAAAGCATTCTGGAGATAAAAGCTTATCATTTGTGCAGACCTCTAGTGCCCAGAAAAGGATGAACAACATACAGCATAAATATGATCTCAATATTAAATCTCAAGAAACTGAGAAATAGGATGGAACTCTCAATAATCATCAAGACGCTATTTTGCTTGAGATGTCCCCATATATACTGTAAAGGTTTGGTGGAGTCTGGCTCTAGAAGATAGAAGTGCATACTGAGTATTGAACTCAAAGAAGAGGAAAACGTTCCATATGTAAGACAATATTACCAAGAAAGAACATCAGCATTATAGGGTACTTTGTAGACAAATATTGGATAATATTTAGTGATGCCCTGAAGTTTCTTCTCCATAGTTGGTTTATCATGACTACTGGTATATTTTTATTTACGGAATTAACAAAAATGCATTTAAAAATTATTTTTATTAATTGTCAAGTCTTTTTAAGGGTAGTTTACTCCACATAACCCTGACATAGTCACGCTATCCCAAAGATTTTTGCTCTCATCAAAA
Organism: Suncus etruscus; assembly: GCF_024139225.1. NCBI lineage: Eukaryota > Metazoa > Chordata > Mammalia > Eulipotyphla > Soricidae > Suncus > Suncus etruscus. The sequence continues at coordinate 19,843,974 of NC_064860.1, forward strand.
GAATCTGGAATTTAGATGGGGGTTATTGGTGGTATTTCGTTATGTCTGGCAAAATCAAGACTTTGCAATTCAGGCATATTACACTTAAAAATTTTAATCATAGTATAAAGTACTTTCATTGTAAAACTTCCCTGGCCTTAGCATGTGTCAGCTAAATAGGCTCTTTACCAGGTCACTGAAAAATAAATGAAATAATCGATGGTAAGCTTTAGTGCAAAAGAACTGCCAGCACTCCATAAATCATCTTTTAGAAAGTTGTTTTGATTTTATTTCTCAACTTTAGACTAAAAATAGTCATTGTGATCATCGTGTTTTCAATGATTTATATTTAAATGTCCTTGTACTAATAGACAATTCCTGGCAATGAATTTTTCCAGTGGTTAAAGTCATTTGCCCTTTTACCTGAAAGACTTTATTTTAAGTATTGAAAGACTTTTGAAGCCATATAGTATAGGAAGTTAGGCATTTGCCTTACTCACATCCAACTGGATTCAATTCCCGATACCATATTTGGACCTCCAAGTACCTCTAGGAGTGATATCTTAGCATAAAGCTAGGGATAAACCCTGAACACCTCTGATTGTGGCCCTAAAACAAAAACAAAAGGAAGAAAGAAATATATTTTAAGAAATATATATCTCTGAAAAGTATGCCTGTCATATCTTATTGCATTATTTTTATAGCTAATGAAGTTAGCCTGTGTAGGACTGACTGAGTCCTTGTGAAGATATAGTTTATTTATGAAAAGGAACTGAGTCCACAAGGAACATCCTGACTTAATATAGGCTCTGTCAAAAAGCCCATAATCCTTCAGGAACACAAAGTAGAAAAGGGCTGGTTGACTGGGCATCAATTGAGCAGACATTAATAATGCTGCATTTCTCGTGATGCCAAACAGGGTATTATATATTCCTGATTTCTGAAAACTGCTCTGTGAATCAAATTCTAAGTCCCTGATAAAGAATGCTTACTTTACTACTCTATATGATCACACTGTCAATCACTGTGTTAAGCTAATAATAATAATAATAATAATAATAATAATAATAATAATGTTTGCTTTAAAACTATTTAAAGAAAAATACAACTCCAGAGAATAGAAAATTAAAAAAAGCATTGTAAACTTTCTCATTTGAAAAGAGCGATAGAAAAGTACATTCCAAAATAAAGGAAACACTGATGATATTTTGAATTATTTTTAGTTTCAGGTAGAGAATGCTAAGAACCAACTTGCTAACCAAAAGTCACCAAATAATTATAGATATTTTATAATCCAAAGTGTTTATAATTTATTGTGAATATTGACCCTATTGGGGGTTGAAAGCTAGTTTTAAAAAGATATTTCTGTGGTAGATTACACTCCTTTCTTCCTTTCTTATGTGTCATTATTTTTTGATCACTTACTTCCCCCCTATTTGATGTTTCATTTGAGGAGCTAAATATAGTATTCATCTAATGACAAAGATAGTACTGTGTACAATTTGGTGATGGGAATCCCCCCTGATTTTATGTAAATATGTACCTAAAATGTTATTGTCAACAATATGTAAGACACTATGATCAAAATAAAAATTATATTAAAAAAAAAAGATAGTACTGTGTAAAACTTGGTCTTCGACAATGAGCAAAGCAAGTTCAATCCCTAGCACCATATTTGGTGCCTGAGCACTGCCAAGAGTGATCCCTGAGCATAGTCAGAGTAAGCCCTGAGCACCATAGGATTTGGCTTCACCCTCCCCTCCAAATGTGGCCAGCGGAGAGAAAAAAGGCCCCAGGAAACCTATGTGAAGACTCATGAATAACTGAGCACTTGGTGAGTGCAAATTGGTCCAATGAATGGAAAAAGGGAAAGCCTAGAAGAAGAGACATCCTGGGATGAGACTCTGCATGAATCACCAACTCACCTAAGGCAGTCATATTTTTGTCTCCATCTCCTTTCATTCGTCAGTAGGTTAGAATACTTGCTATCTATTATACAAGAAGAAAAAGAAATAACAGTGAAGAGAGGGGTGGTCTCTTATGTTTTACATTCCGTCAAACGATATATAATCATTGAAGTCTACAATGCCTTCCCTTCCCTAGTAGAGTAACAGTGACAAGGTAAATTGAGACACATTCTCAAGATTAAGGACAGTTAGTAATATACTCATCTCTTAAGAACTCACCAGCAGTTAGAGACCTGTTGCAATATTTTCAAAAGAATGGCTTTACTATGCCTACAAAACAATGGCATTTTGAAGCTTTCAAAGATTCAAAAGTAGATTTGCTACTACTATAAGGGGGTACTCCATCTAAAAGCAACTCTTCCTCTACTTCACAGAAAGGAAGAGGTGAGAAAGGGAAAGAAAGGGGGAGAATAATCAGTAACGAAGATGGGGGGCAGGAGAGGGTGCAAAGAAGATGAGCTCAATAGGGAAAGGTAGAAAGAAGACAAGACAGAGATGGAAAAACCATCTATTTTCACACAGAAAAGCAGTGCCTTAGAGATTGCTAAGAAATTAAACTATAATCCTGAGGCCAGAGCTATAGCATTTGCTTTGCACACTGCTGACCCAGGAAAAAACTGGGTTCCATCACCAGCATCCCATATGATCTCCCGAGTCAGAAGTGATTTCTGAGCGCATATTCAGGAGTAACCTCTGAGTGTCACCGGGTGTGGCCCCAAAACCAAAATCCAAGTAAATAAATCAATTATAATCCTCTTTAAAGAAAATTTTATTTGAAGGGAGAGTTAATCATTACACTTATTTTTTAAAATCTTTGCAAAGCAGCATTTTCTTTTATCTCCTTGTGGGAATCTACCCTGGCCTCCTACTCTCACCCCACCATAATGCCAAATCTGCTCAGGGGAGAAAGGGAAGTCAAACCAAGTAAACCGGAAGTTCCTGCCTAGTTGCATAGAGGCAAAGGCACAACATGTTTCTTTAGGCCAACATCCAGCCCTGGGGTGAGGATTTGTTTTATAGCCTTGACTTTTTATCCTGACCCCTCTCTGAATTGCCAACAGGAGCATCATCCAATTTGTAACTTGATGTTTCAACAACATTCATGCTTTGTTCACAGACAGAGGCAGAAACCCAGGAATGGAGACAGAGGGTGGATGAAGAGGGGTGACAGGACGCCCAAGAGTTCGAGGACAAAGCACCAATGCAAACGAATCTCTGTGCTCTGGATTTTGTGTTGTTTTTTGGTAACTCGGTCTCCCTGTTTGAATATGTGGATTTTATATTCTTCTCCAGTTGTTCTAACATGCAGGCCTGAAATTTGGAGGATTTGAAATGAATACAGCTAAATGGAACTTGGGGAGGAAGAATCTCCTGTTGGTTCAGATCTGTTAAAGTAATGGGGGAAGCACAAAAGATCAAGGCAAGAAAGACCTCGATCTTTGTTGGATGAGTGATAAAACGGCATTACATGGGGGAAAATTGGCTTGACCTTCACCTTTGGGAGCCCTTCACTGCCTTCGTGATTCCTGGTTCTCTCTGATTAGGTAAAGATGGCCTTTTTCTCTGCAAGGAAAAGGCAAAGAATGAAACGGAGAAAAGTTCTTGACTTAACTATAAAAGATTTATTTTTTTAATCACAGTTGGGCTCATCCAAGCCAGTTTCTAATCTTATTTTTGGGTACTTAAAAAAAAAAAACTTACCTTTTAAAAGAAGGTCTTTGGATCATTTTCTTTACAATCTCTAGAACTTTTCTCACATTTCTTGAAATTTTTTATTTTTTCAAAAAAACAACTCTTTCTCATTTGAAATGATTGCCTTTCATTTCTTTTAGTCTCTCCTCACAGCTCTCAGCCAGTAGAGGGTGGCAGGGGAAAATAAGATGCCCTTTTGCTGGCTGAAACTCAAATCAAATGCAGTTGCAGTTGGCAAGATCTTGCCAATGTTCCAAGGAAACTTGAAGCACTTTACCCACCCCCTTCCACTGGTGCCCAGGGAAGGCAGAGGTCTGTGGAACCATAAGATTAAGTTGCAGACTCTGCCTGCTCACTTAGACCAGAGTTTTTCTGTGACATTACTGTCAAACAGGCCCCTGTGTGACTAATATTTTTAACAGCATGTTATTTGAAATTTGACAAGGATATAATAATTCATTCTTCAGATAGTCAACATACTAAGAGACTAAGTCATGTCTTCAAAGTATCTTTCAAAGGGGCTATTAAAAGTCGGTTAGATTTTTTCCCCTACAGCATGCAATTTCATTTTGGCTCTTCCATATCAACCACATAAAATTAAATTTTGATTTGAGAGTGACCTACTGAAAATTAGATGGAAAAATAAGAAGAAAGATTTCAATTCCTGATTCAAAGGAAACGAACAAGTCTGTCTGCGATTTTACATAGTGTCTGCTGAGCCCTCTGAGAATCTAAGGTTTCTGGGAGTTAGAATTTGCCTCTGAGGATTCAAATTGAATTTCAAATGGAAATGTTGTAGAACTTAATGGAATATAATATATTATTGTGATATATAGACATAAGGTGACACAGGAAAGAATTATCCACACTTATTTTCAGCCGTAATCTTCCTAGCTAGTCCAGATCTACTTATGGCCTTTGTTCCGGCCACCAGGAGCATTGGAGCATTTTCCAAAATAATCTCTACTTCTTAAAAATTTCTTTTAATCCAGGGATGTAATTGAAAAGCTATAGTGTATTATCTCGTGGGAATCCTAGTTTCAATAATGGCCACCATGTGATTCACACAGACTGATTGCAGCATGCCCTCCTACCTAATCTCCCCTCGCACACCCAGGTATGGTCCCTACAAAATTAACGTATTTTAAAAACCAAATGAAACTCATATTAACTTATTACCTGCTAGTCTCTCTCTTTTGAAATCTTTCCTCTACCAAAAAAAGATACATATAATTCAAATGAATAGAAAAGCAGAGCGATTTTTGACATTATTCTGCTTCTTATTTATTTACTTTTAAAAGTTATTTAGGCATAGAAGCTTATATACAATTTTCCAACACCACACTTATAAACAGCCCCTCTACAAATATCTCAAGGATCCCTTTCACCCACCTGCTATTTCATTCTTCAATTTCAGATAGGTAGAATGTAACAGAAATACATGGGATTAAACCAGATAAGATTCAGATGTGAGAAAAGATGTTAAAAAAAACTTGGCTAGAGATATTTACAATTATCAGCATAGAGTGAAAGAGTACATGTCACTGAGGTCAATGAGAATCACAAGACCATGAAAAGTATCTGACAAGTTATGAATATCTTTTATTTTGAGTTGTCTACTTACTGACTTAATTGGTGGACACACATGGAAGTGCTCAGGTTTACTCCTGGTTCTGTGCCCTGGAATCACTCCTGACAAGCTTGGAAGACCATATGGGATGACGGGATTGAACCAGGATGGGCTGCTTACAAGGCAAATGCCCTACTATCATCTGGCCCTCACTTATTTTTATATTTAAAATTATATATCTAAGAAAATTATAACAACATTATACTGTGTATATGTATATATACATATAGGTAGATGTGACATATGAAATGTATATCTTATATGTCAGGAGAGACTTGGTCATACTATAGTACTATGACACTAAACAAGCCTAAAACCTCAATGGTTTAAGACAAAACAAAGGAAAATTTTTATGAATGAACATCCAGATTCTGCCTCACTCCAGAAATAATCACTAAACAGAAAGTCAAGAGTAAGCCTGGACCAATTGAGTGTATGGCTCCCAAAAATTAATAAAATTCTTTAAGCAACTAACTGTTTCTTCTTCCAACTCCACTGCCCACATCTCATTGACTTAAACACATCACTTCACTAAATTCCCACATTCCCACATTCCCTCTGTGTGTTACAGAGAATTAGAGAAGTAGAGGTTGTTAACCAGTAGCAATGTCTGTCGCAAAGATGAAAATATCAAGCCAAACAAGTAGGAACACTTCCCTTGAATTCAACATACCCAGTGTTCATTCCCTGTCCACGTATATAATCTCTGAGCACTTTCAGAATTGATCCCTGAGCACAGAGCTAGGAATAAATTCTGTGTCCACCCAAGTGTGGCCCCCAAAACCAACCAAAAATGAATTTCACACATAGATGCCTTACTCTTTTCTCCAATTTGCCTCATCTTTCTGTGTCATCTAAGGACTGCCAAGGAGCTATGTGTATTTAAAAAGTTCACAATATAGAAATTCCTATAAACAGTGAGTTATTTGCACACTATTTAACAAAGGAAAACACTGTCCTTCTAATTGTCAATACTTTGGTCATCTCAAGATATCAACTTTATTTAAGTAATTATAAACTTGGCAACCGATTAGGAAAATTAAATCGAGCAACAAGAATATGTTAAAACATTTTCTGCCAGAAGACCAGCCTCAGTAAAATATGAGCTAAAATGCTCTTAAAACAGGTTAATATTCCCCTTTTTCTATTCTTATATAGATGACTGCATCCTATACCTGCCAATTTCAACTGCTTGGCAATTCTTCCAAGGATTTACTCATACCCCACATTTAATGACAAATGTCCCAGCCTCATCTAAGATGAGAATTGAGATGCTCAAATCTCAGTATCTCCTATTGCTTTATACTCCATCAAAGATGATGCAAGCTGACTTCAAAGGGAGCTCAGTCCTTGCATCAACTCTGCAGGGGAGTTGAGTCAAATGAGGAATGGGGAAAGAAGAAAGACCATTTTGTTTTGAATTTCAAGTCCTACATTATTATTTCCTAGCTGTGCAGAAGGGTTACGTAGACAGAAAATAAAATGACAACTGGTCATGTCACTAGGGTGAAGATATACGAGGATCAGGAGGCTTACGAAGGGGCATTTTTTCCCTAAAGTCACATTTAAAAAAAAGACCTCTCTCCCCTGTTGTTCAGATGTTTATAGGACAGTTATCAATGATGGGGCAACCCTCTGATAACCCCATAAGGCTCAAGTGCCTGCTGTGGATTGCCCTGTTTCAGAACTCTCTTCATAGGAGCAATCATGTACTACCTCTGAAGATAATTAAATGTGGTATCCAAATAGGCAACTATTTCTATATTAAAATTCATAGGGCAATCTGTCAGAGATGAAGAATACTCTTTCCATTAGACATAGGAAACTACAAGTATTCAATTTTATTTTAAAAGTCCATTTATTTTGACTTTCCAGTGTGTGTACAAAAATATTGCTCCTCGCTTAGCTTTGTGTTCATAGTGTGGATTCTAATGGATTGAAAAAATTCATATGATCCCATCATTTAAAAATATCTTTTCAAGTGCCTTAGTTAAAGGCAATTTCTAAGATAATATTCATATTGGATTGTGTATTATGTATTTATGTGTATGCACGTGTAGTGACAAGAGGCAAATTTATTTATAGGATTAACTCTAGGTATATATTTAAACAAGACAGAATTCATATTTACTTAAAAAGCAAGACGGCCTCTGGATTTAGTTAAGTATCTCAGTTTAGTAATATGTGATTTATATTGTTTCTGGAAGTGGTTTTTATAGTGCAACTTTTGAAAAATAAATGAGGAAATCCTCCGCCAAGGCTGTTCTAAAATTATGGTGTTATGATACAGTATGCAACCTAGAAAGGCTCACAAAGCAAAATGAAGCTGAAATAGGTTGTGGTTTTCATGATGAAAAGATGAAGCTTTTACCAGAAGAATTTGGCCATTCACTTTGGTTTTAACTTTTTATATTAGATGACTTTAACGCACTCCTTTCATAATATAATTTGCCTTATCCTTCCATTATCAACATTTATACATGTACCCCATGGAGTCAGTTGCTCATCATGATAAAACAAAATTAAAAGTCTACATAGAATTTCTTAGACTCTCACAGTGTTCATTACAGTACCACTTCTCATTGTAGTATTTACTCTTTTTACTTGATAGTGTCGAACATCCCTTTTCACTACACTGGCTGTAGTCATTGTTCTTGTATACATTCATTGTTACAAGTAAGTAGACTGGTCTTTTAGATCAGTGATTTCCAATCTCTGGTACATGCAGCTTAACATCTACACAAATCATTTCTTTTAGGAAAAGAAGATACATAGCTTGGGGCTGGAGAGATAGTACAGATCATAGGGTACTTGCCTTGCATGTGGCTAATGTAGGTACAATCTCCAGCATCCCATACGGTCACATAAGCCTACCAGGAGTATTTTTCTGAGTGCAGAACCAGAAGTAAGCTCTGAGCACAGCTGAGTGTTGCCTAAAAACAAGACAAACAACGATATATAAGTTCAATTTCATTCATTTGTTTAATCTATGCTACAAAGTAGAGATACAAAGTATACAAAATAATTCAATATACTTCACTTTAAAATTGACATGTTGCTTATAACCATTACACTGATTTAGAGGGAAAATGGTTGGACCACACTCAGAGGTACTCAAGTTGGACCACAACAAGTTGGACTCAACTTGTTCTTAGCTCTGTGCTCATGGGCCACTTCTGCTGATGCTAGAAGAGCATAGATCAAATTAGGGTTTGTCTCAATCAGGCAACTATCTAACCCTCTGTACTACTTCTCTGAGCCTGTATGAATCAGGTTGTAAGTCATTAGTAGGAATACTATGATTTATATATTTATTTGTGATACTTGAAATGCCCAAATAACAGATTTTATTAGGGATAATAGGTGCAAGTTGTATCTAGGCTGGCAATGATAAAAATGACTGGTATCAATAATACTTTTTCATAAATTCAGCATGGCTGCTCATAGGAGCTAAAACTATTTTATGAATAACACTACTTTTTAGATACACTAGTTTTGTAAAATATAATAGTACATGCATACATATATCCATATACATATAAATTCATATATATATAAATATGTAATTTTTGCCACATTCAGTAGTGCTCTGAATTAACTCTGGCTCTATATTCGAGATTTACCTCTGATGCGGTCAGAAGACTATCAGCGATGCTGGGATTAAAATCTGGATTGGGAGATAGCACAGTGGCGTTTGCCTTGCAAGCATCTGATCAAGGACCAAAGGTGGTTGGTTCGAATCCTGGTGTCCCATAGGGTCCCCCGTGCCTGCCAGGAGCTATTTCTGAGAAGACAGCCAGGTGTAACCCCTGAGCAATGCCGGGTGTGGCCCAAAAACAAACAAACAAAAAAATCTGGATTGGCTGCATGCATGACAAGTGTTCTACCCATTATACTATCTCTCTATCTTACTATTGCACTATATTTTATGTCCTAATGAAAATTGTCTGAAATAGTAGAAAATAAGATTAAACTTCTGCATGAGTTATTGGTCCTATATATAGAGTCATTTAATATTTTAAGAGTTTAAATACTTCTAAATATGAATAATTAGCTTTCTGACTGATCCCCTCTTCTCCATCTATAACTACATGAGGATGTGTATTAAATAACTGTGACAATGTAAAGGAGCCTTCTAATCCAGGAGCATTAGGATTTGACATGGGTCTTTTAGCTTTTAATCTCTGTACCTGTAATATTTAATGCAGTAATACCCCAATTTCACAAATTAATTTTTATTTTGTTTTGGGGTCACATCCAGCAGTACTCAGGGATTACTCCTGTCTCTGATCTCAGGAATCACTCCTGACAGGGTGACACGGACCATGTAATATACTAGAGAATTGAACCCAGGTTGACTGCATACAAGGTAAGTGCTCTACCCTCTATACTATTGTTACAACCCCACAAAATAATTTTTAAATAGAATGCTATGAAATATTTTAATTAACACGATGCCCATATAGCTTTGCAAAAAGAAATCTTAGTCTGCAAAAAGACTAAGACAAATTACTGGCATGGTGTGCTGTTTTTGGAATGGCATGTTTTTTGTTTCTTATAAATAAGTTATTAGTAACCTTAATAAAATTCACACTTTTTTTTTTTTTTTTGGACTTTGGGTCACACCGAGCAGCGCTCAGGGGTTTCTCCTGGCTCGATGCTCAGAAATTGCTCCTGGCAGGCTCAGGGAAACATATGGGATGCCGGGATTGGAACCACCGACCTTCTGATTGCAAGGAAAATGCCTTACCTCCATGCTATCTCTCCAGCCCCAAAATTCACACATTTATTCTAATACTGGAAATTAGGCTTTTTCCACTCTGTATACATCTGATTTCTCTCTTGCGAAAGTTTTTCTTTCTCTCATTTCCCAAATCTTACTTTTTTTTTTTGGTTTTGGGGTCACAACTGGCAGTGCTCAGGGGTTCCTCCTGGCTCTATGCTCAGAAATCACTCCTGGCAGGCTTGGGGGACCATATGGGATGCCAGGATTTGAACCACCAACCTTCTGCATGCAAGGCAAATGCCTTACCTTCATGCTATCTCTTCAGCCCCGCAAATTTTACATTTTCTAAAGTAAATTTTAAATAAAACTTAATAAAGCATTAGAATATTATCAGCATATACTCCTTATTCCAAAAATACAATAATTGTACCTTTTGCATTTCTATTTCTTCCTTTTTCTCTCCTCTTTTTACCTTGCTCTCCACTTGCTGTTTCTTTTCTTCCAATTTCTGCCTCAGTTCAAACACAGGATATAGGCAATAAGACAACCTTGTTCCCAATACTCTCTTCTTGAAACTGTATAGTCCCTTTCTAGTCCCTTCCCTCTAGAAAATTTCTTTTAGATTATAGGTATGTTTCCCTTTTAATTTAGAATAGTCTCAAGTTTTTAAAAGCAGTAAAAGTTCCATTATTCTATAATGTTCTCCTCAAATAAGAAAGTAAGTTGAAAAAAAATCTGGTGATGAAATGAGAAATAGTACCAGAAGACTGTTGTGTTTTGTTTCCCTGGACCTGGAAAGGTTACTACTGGATTTAGAGGGAGAACAGATAGTTAGAGGGTATATTAATTTCAAATCAATGGTATGGTTAGGGCATGCTTAGATTTTAGTTCCTGACTAAACTACAAATATTGTTTCTCCTCTTTCTCATCCTCACTTTCCAAAACATTCTCTTAAGATAAAAGTGATTAATACATGTTTTCAGTATCAAAAAATATTAGTTGAGGACTCCTATGACCCTTACACTAATACTTAACAGCAGAAAATTCTCTGCTCTCCACCTCTATTTTATTTATTTTTTGATTGAAATATCTGTGCTTCTCTCATTTATAAGCCTGATTGAATTTTTATTTGAGAAAATTCTTTTTTTACTATAGGCCTTTGTGTTTCTTTATATATATATATATGTATGTATATATATGTATGTATATATATCTTTATTTAAGCACCATGATTACAGGCATGTTTGTAGCTGGATTTTAGTTATATGAAAGAAGATCACTCTCCTTCACCAGTGCAACATTTCCACCACCAATGCCCTACATCTTCTACCTCTATTTTAATTCATCTAAGATTAGCCTAGTTCCCTCTTTGTGTTTCTACCTTAAAAACTACACAGCATTCCAAAGCATCAGAGCTACATCCCACTATGACTTGAGATGAACACTGTCATCGACTACCATGAGATGCATCTGAGATCCTAGAGCTTAACTTAGCTTTGCTACCCCCTATGTAGGTTGGCATTTAGACTGGGAATTAGCTTGTCTTTTTGCAGTAATGCTCCCACTAAGCTTCCAGCCTGCCTCACCTGTTACAATTTAATAAGAAAAACAAATGACAGCAGATGTTAGACACAGTTATATTATGAGAATTGAACCCATTTCCTTCTAATCAAGCTATTTTTCACCCAGTTGAAGATGAGAGAAGTTCCTTCAAAAGGTTCTAAATCAATGGAAAAATATTTGATGAGCCTTGAATCCAAAAGAGAAAAATTGACTTTCTAGAGCAAACATATTCCCCATTTCCCACAATTCTATATGTTTTTCCATAAAACTACTGTGAGTTATAAAATGACATATTATGGTGGCTATAAAGATATGTAAAACTTTTTATTTCCATGAATTTATTTTTTAAACATTCCTGGAACATATTATGCAAAAAGAATTATAGGAAGTAAAGATCCTTACATTTCATTAAACATGATGTCTGGCTGAAAAGAAGAGTTATTGGCCTGGGCAAGAGAGATAATATACTTAGACCAACTGAACAAAATAAAACGACAAAATCTTATGCTGCTGCTTTTATTGTCTTGGTTATTAATGTTGGTGACCTGAGGTTGATTCATTCATCTCTGGTTAAGGGAACAAATGTTAGAATCATAGGTTCAAAAGATGCATTGATGAGTTTGTGAAACTTGCTTGTTTTTATTTATATAATCATGATGAACTGAACAGGCATTTGTCAGATTTCTTACAGCTTAAGTTGACTATTACAAAATTAAAAATTCTTCTCTCTTTTTTCTTTTTGCATAGGCACAGTAAATATTGGGGAGATTAGAAAAGGAATTCCCTTGGCCTAAGAGATACAGGGTTTCTCCAACCTTGAAGTATACTTTTATGGGAATAACTATAGGCTCCGTACATGTTTTTTCACTCAGTCGTGGATGATAAAATCATGCCTTTGTAGCAAGAGATCTTGGTTTTTGCACAGGTCATAGGATGGTGCCTACGATGGAGTCTTTCTTTACGGTTCTAGAAGTTCTGTTCCATCACTGTTGTTGGTTTTGTTTTTGTTCTTGTTTTTGCTTTTTGGGGGGGATTTGGGCCACACCCGTTTGACGTTCAGGGGTTACTTCTGGCTATGCGCTTAGAAATTGCGCCTTGCTTGGGGGGACCATATGGAACACCAGAGGATCTAACAGAGGTTTGTCCTAGGCTAGTGTTTGCAAGGCAGATTCCTTACCGCTAGTGCCACCTCTCCAGCCCCCATCACTGTTGTTTTAATCAGTCTTCTGTAGTTGGTGGTCTTGGTTTTTGCCCCGATCCTAGAACAAAGCATAGAATAGAGTCATTATGTTTCCAGAATATCTGCTCAGTTGCAGTTGTCTCAGTAAGACCTCTGGAATTAGAGATCTTGCTTGTTGTACAGATCACAGGCCAAGGCCTAGAGTAGGGTCTTTTATATGGGTCCCAGGATAAGTTCTGCCCAGTCATGATTATCACAGTCATTCTTCTGTAGATATTGATGTTGGCTTTTGTACCAATCAGAGGATGACATGTCTTCTGATTTTATCTTATCGTTAGGAGGTGAGGTAAGACAACCTGCTCTTAGACCAAGTTGTTGCCATTTTCTCATTTTCAGGAAACCAGAGCATGTTGGTGTCAGAGTAGAATTAAAAATGTTCCAGAGGGAGATTGGTTCCTGGAGCTGTTGTGGAGAACTGTGTCGGTTCTATGTCTGGGAACTAGTGTTCGGAGTTAGACAGTCACTGTCTAATCACCTGGAATCTAAGTTGGGTCTACATGACATATATTCAAGGTAGAAGGCGCCCCTGTATTGTAAAATGTTTGAGATCTTATCCCTAGTAGATAAGAGCTTGTTTCCATACGTAAAATTTCCCTCTTTTTAATATGCCTTTGCAAGAAGAATTGGTGCTATATTATATTGCTGGTACATTTGGGGATAAGAGTGTCAGGCCCCATCACCTCTGTGCCCTGATTTTGACCTGACCTGTTATCCCAGGAAAGACTTTTTCTTGTAGGTTTTTGTGTCAAGCAGAACCCAAACAGGTTTGGTTGTTGTCTTAGTTGCTGTAGTGCTTTTTTGAGTTTTTGTTTGATTTATTTTTTTGTATTGTTATGTTTTTCTTCCTTTTTCCTTTTCTTCTCTTAAATTGATATTTATAGCCTCTAGAAGAACTCCCATTTTTTTCTTGTTTGATTTTTGCACCATTTTGTTTTTTTTTCTTCTTTCCTTCAAAGAGAACCACATAAATTGAGCCATCTTATTCTGTCTCACAAATTGAGGGGGAAGTAATGAAGGGTACCAAGACCAAACAGTCGTATGAACATTAACTAGAAATAAAAAATGATCAGACTTAAACACCTAATCCAAAGCCAACGATAACAGAATCAATACCCAATCTACAACAAGCTAGACACAGAGTGGGACCACTTATACAAGCAGCCCAGGAGAAGGGGGATAAGGGATGCATGCTGGGAACAGGGGTGGAGGAAGGACAACATTGGTGGTGGGAATGCCCTTGATTCAATGTTGCTACGTGCCTAAAATATTACTGTCAAAGATTTGTAATCCACTTTGGTCAAAATAAAAATTAAAAAACAATAAAAATTCTTTTTTTCCTCTTATTTTTTCTTTATATTCATTTTGAAAAGTATGCCTTTGTGTGTTTGTTTTGTGAAAGGAGTAGAATTATTCAGCCAGCATAACTTGCTCTGTGCCAGCTTCCAATTCTCCTGTTATGATTGCCATTGCCTCAGTTGCCAGCCTTCTTCCCTAAAATTATTAATTTTGAGAGTTTATTCAAAAATATTTTTTAAATAATATCTTTTTAAGCAACATGATTACAAACATGTTTGTAGTTGGATTTCAGTCATAATTGCACTTTATCAGTGCAATCTTCCCACCACCAATCTTCTCATCCTTCTACTCCCTGCTTGTCTCAAAGACAGGCATCTATTTCTGTCACTCACTACCATCGTATTTTTGAGACAGTTTAAAGAAAAGATTCAGAAAGTCTGAGATTTTACTTTAACCTACTACATTTAAGAAAATGGACCAGAGCAGTGAAGCAAGTGGTAAGGAGTTTGCTTTGCCCACGCTAGCCTAGGATGGACCACAGTTCTACCCGCCAGCATCCCATATGGTCCCCCAAGCCAGGAGAGATTTCTGAGCACATAGCCAGGAGTAACCCCTGAGCATCACCAGGTGTGGCCCAAAAAACAAACAAACAAGCAAACAAAAAGGAAAATCCAAGATGGAGAAAATCCAAGTAGAGGAGAATGGTGATGGGAGGCCGAATTACCTTTGAAGCATATAAACATCATATTTCTATTAATTCCCACACATAACCTAGGATTCTTGTGTCATTGTCTGTTTATAAACCATGTAAGCTATCTATTAAAAAAATTAGACTCAAGCTCTTATGTTCACATTCAATTCAGTTCCCTTCAAATGTTTTGTTGACACCAAGTGGAAAGAAAGTAAAGTCTTTTAAATCTGGTGCATCAGCTTCTTTTTTTCAGACTTAAATTTTCACCTATAATTGACAGTATTACAAGCACAATAAAAGAACTTGCCTCTACCAAGCTAATTTCAAAATTATATATATGTTTATATACATATAATTGTATGTATGTATATATATATATATATATATATGACTAAGACTTCTGCTTGATCTCCCCTTCTCACTACACAAACACTGTCCATAAGTTTGCCTGACTCATCAATGTTTTTTAGCTTTCCCAGTAAGTAGGAATGGACAAAATAATGATTTCTCACTAGTGAAAGGGAAATTTGGGGAATTTATATCATTTCTTTAAAGGCACTTAATATGACACCCACTTCTTTTTTTCATTCCCTTTGCTTAAAAATAAATGGAAGCAATTAGGGGTAAAAATAAAATGTGAAAACCAGATATGGAAGATGAATTTTTAGAGCTTCAGATGTGGTCTCAGGGACTAGAGTTTTCCACTTCATTGAAACAGTCGCTGGGGAAACTTTTAAAATATTGTAGTGGCTGAATTTCAATTATAAGTTCTGAGTTTATTAGACTGCTTTGGGCCAAGTATCTATATCTATAGGAGAATTTAAAAGGAAATACTAAATAGTAAATGATAACCATAGATCCGCCCTACCCTGATCATTATTTCTTTAGTAGTAGGTGCCCCACTGCCTTTAAGTACAAGATTGATCAATTTTATGCATATAAAAAGCTGCTGGTTTTTCTTTCTATGACTGCTAGTTGAGATGGAAATAATATAGTGGAGGGAATAAGTTACTCAATGCCCACATAAATTGGCACGTTCTGTTATTTTATTTACCTGTCCATGCATCTCCCTACTTTTAATCTTGCCCTTTGTAAAAATACATAGTAATTGGGAGGATACATGAAAATGAGAGTTTACATCATATCATGGTCTACTAAAGCCCTGCAAGGTTCTCCATTTTGATAATAATTAAAGAAGCCAAAGATTTCTCAATCTCTCAAAAACTCATGCAATATGATTCCTCTAAATTCAAAGCTTGCTTCTCTTCTCTTTGGGCGTTTCTGCCCCTGATTGCTGTTCCCAGAATATGCCACACACTTTCTTCTCAAGATTATTGCGTAGCCTCAAGCTCCCTCTCTCTCTCTCTGGGATGTTCTTTCAAAGTAATTGAATGACTAATTTTTCCAGTTTCTTTAAGTGTTTGGTCAAATGCTCCCTTTTCATAAGATTTTATTTGGTAATCTTTCTTAAACTTACAATTTCTGATCCCTAAGAATCTCAAACTTTCTTCTCACTGCTGTTTTATCTTCACTAGGAAATTATAAGCCAGGTATTTATTTATGAAGCTCATCATTACTGTCATTTTATACAACATATTTTCAAAATTTTCCAAATATTTTCTACACAAACACACATACTCATAAACTGATATTATCTTATTGATTTATGGTAGTGCTGATGTATGAGGAGTTAGATTTTTATATGGCAACACATAAGATAACTTAAAATGCATGGAAGAGAGTCAAGTTTTTGGAAGTAAAAATCAGTAAATGGAGAGAAGAAAGAAAAGAAAACCAAAGAAAATTTACTCACGTCACAATATTTCTAAAAGTGAGCCTCACTATACAATTATTAATCAATTGCAAAAAATCTGAAACCTATTATAGCATACTGACCAGAACATAGGAAGGATTTAGTATAGTAGCATGAAATTTGATAGACTTGTCATCACTGAGCCTTTCTCCATATTTGAATTAATTCTCCATATTTGGATTCATAATCTTTAGATTATTTATTTTAATTATGGATTAATAATTTTATTTTTTACTTTTTCTTTCACTATTAAACAAAAAATAATGAGGCAAAAAGATAAAACAAATGTTTCAGCATAAAAACTATGTATGAAACCATACATTGAAACCAGTGCGGTGTCTCTTCCATCTGTACCTGCTGTGTATAATTTCAGATTTCACTGCTTTCATCAAGTAAAGAAAACCCATTTGCTCTTTCATCTGCGCATCACATCCCACTAATTTTTCAAAACCAGCCAAAACTTTGTAAATTACCCTTGCCCAGGCTTTGCTTCTAGTATATGCAAAATCTTGGATTCTGAAGTCTACACTATGAAAAATTTGGTGGTTATGGTAAATTATGTTAAGCACTAGGTTAATAACTGAAAACTAAGTCATTAATGTACCTATTATAAATATGACATCTTCTACATTTATCCAGCCAATTCATTCTAAATATAAACAAAAAGAGTCCTTTTGAGGCATTTGAGGCTCTACCACTGTGTAATTAAATGATTGGTTGAACTAATGAAAATGGCTATAACCATTCTAGAACTATTTTTCTTTTTAATTTTTAATAGTATCTTGATTTAAACACTGTGATTCCAAACATGATTGTTGTTGGGTTTCAGTCACAAAAAGAACACGCCTTTCACCAGTGCAACCTTCCCATCACCAATGCTTCTATCTCCTCCCTTCTTCACTCCCCCCCCCCCATATTTGAGACAGGCTTTCTATATCCCTCACTCACTGACATTGTTTTAGGATTCCAAACTATCTCTTCAATATCTACATCCAGTTACTTTTTGATATCTCCTAGGGCTGTCTCCTATGTCTGAGTACAAAAATACAAATTGTTCTTGCTTAAATTAGAAAGCTGACATTTGTATCTTACGAAGATGCTACTTGTGTCAAAGATACTATTCTAAAAATTGTATTTACTAATCAAGAAAAACATGGACGACGCCATTACTCATTGATGAAAGTACTCTACTGAAAAACCAAAAATATTATAGTTTGAATATAGACTCCCATAACTAAAGAGTTTTGGAAACTAGATAAGATCATAGAATTTTCTATTAAGCCACACATATACCAAGGTCATGTTATATATTCCAAAACCTTTCTTGCTCTGAAACAATAATGTATTTAATGTCAAAATGAATGAATACTCTTTGCCTTCTTTTCTTTAGGGGGGGGGGACACCTGGTGACACTCAGGGGTTACTCCTATCTATGAGCTCAGAAATTGCTCCTGGCTCAAGGGACTATATAGAACACCTGGGATAGAACCCAGGTCCGTCCTGGGTCATCACATGCAAGACTAATGCCTACTGCTGTGCTATCACTCTAGCCCCATCTTTATTTTCTTTTGAATTGCAATGTACTGAATACTTTGAGTTTTGTGATGTGGAAGTCATAAAAAGTTAATGGAAGTGCCTTCATTCACTACTGTTCTTCCTCAAGTGCCTTAGTGTGGGTGGTGTGTACATAGAGAGAGAGAGAGAGAGAGAGAGAGAGAGAGAGAGAGAGAGAGACGCAAGATAACAACTGAGAAAATGGGGGGGGGAGTAGGTAAATTAAGGCAAGATAAACTCAGTCCCTTCATTTTTCACTACCACCTATTATCAATTTATTATATGCTAGGATCCTCTAGTCCAGGATTAATTCTTTCTGAAACAATTAGGTACATCCCAGAAACATTTAACCCTCTGAAAGTCCTGCCTTAAGTCTCTAAAATTATTTTTATATATATTATCACAAGCTTAGAGACAGAGCATTACATATGCTATCTCCTTGACGTCTTATGTCAAAAATGTTTTAGAAACTTCAGTTTTCTTGATAGACATCAATAAATTATGAGATTATAATGTGGTAGTCATAGTGACAAAAATTCTTAGGTAGAATTTCATAGTGATCATACATTGTAAATATGTATTTTTTACTATCTTATCTAAAAATGAAAGCTTAGAGCTGAGTGATAGAACAGTGGGTAGGGTGTTTGCTTTGCACAAAGTCAACTGGGCATCCTCTATGGTCTCCCCAGTCTTCCAGGAGTGATTTCTGGAAGCAGAACCAGGAGTGACTCAGAGTGCCACCGGGTGTGGCCCCAAAGCACTAACTAACTAAATAAATAAATAAAAACTTAAAATTAAATCTGAAGTTTATTAAGTAAAAATGTACAGATTTAGTTTATCCTTATTGGTAAAGTGAGGGAAAAGAAAAAAAATTGAAATTTACAAAAAATATTATGTAGGTGGAGAGAATAGAGAATTAAGTTTAATTTTATATGTATTCTGGAGTTAAGGTTATAAGTGGAAACAAAAAACAATTACGTAAGAGAAGTTATAAATAAATAAATGCTTCATTCTAAATAAATGCTTCATTCATAAATAAATGTTTAAAGAGATTAAAGTATATCCATAAGTTCAAAATGAATAACCTATAATCAAATATGCTTTTATAAAATTATAATGCATGAAATTAATCCCTGAAAATTCTGAAAGAGTAAGACTGAATACCTTTAAATTATATCTAAGAAATTATTCAGAATTTTAGAATTATTTTAACAAACTTTCCGAGTCAGATGATTATTTCAAAAGAATTTTAGAAGAGAAATATTTTAGAAGAAAAATATTTTCTAAAAAATTAACGAAGTAAAATTAGAAGAAAAGGAAGAAGAAAATAAAAGGGGACGAGATGGGTAAGAGTAGATGAGTATGATGATAAGGTATAAGAATGATAGGAGAAAAGGAGGGAAAGAAAGAAAGTTGAGAGCTGATGAGATAATACAGCATGTAAGGCACTTGTCTTACTTGCAACCAACCCAGATTTGATCTCTGAAATTCCATCTCTGAGCCCCACTAAAAGTGATTCTTGAGCACAAAGTTAGTGACTATATGGAGCTAATATTTAGCTAGACTTTCCTCTGGTACTGTCTATTGGGGAAAAAAATGGATTGTGTGACATGTTAAAATTGTATGAAATTGGGCCCGGAGAGATAGCACAGCGGTGTTTGCCTTGCAAGCAGCCGATCCAGGACCAAAGGTGGCTGGTTCGAATTCCGGTGTCCCATATGGTCCCCCGTGCCTGCCAGGAGCTATTTCTGAGCAGACAGCCAGGAGTAACCCCTGAGCACTGCCGGGTGTGGCCCAAAAACCAAAAAAAAAAATAAATAAATAAAAATAAAAAAAAATAAAATTGTATGAAATTTAAATTTGTCTCCCTAAATAAAGTTTTATCAAAGAAGATTGGATTCTTTTATACAGATGTTATTTAAGATAGAATTTGAGATCCAAACCAGGTAAGGCCATGTCATATTAGTGAGTCGTCAAAGACAAGAAGACAGTATTGACTACATGCTGCTCTGAAAACAAGTCAAACTCTTCTGAGGACAGAGAAAGTAGATTAAAATTATTAATTATTCCCATCACTTCTTTTTTGTTGTTGTTTTGTTTTGGGGCCATACCCAGTGATGCTCAGGGCTTACTCTTGGCTATGCGCTCAGAAATCACTCCTGGCTTGGGGAAACATATGGGACACCAGGGGATCGAACCACAGTTCGTCTTAGGCTAGTGTGGGTAAGGCAGATGCCTTACTGCTTGTGTCACCACTCTGCCCTCCCTTCTGATCAACAGTCTGTTTTGATGATGATGATGATGATAAATGCTGCAAGTGTGAGCAGAATTTGGACTAAAAAAAAGCATCATTTGGAACAGAACTGAGGTTAGTGAGCTCAAGTAAGAGCAAGGTTGCTCCACTTCAGTCTGTGGCTGAGCATTTCTTCGAGTCCAGGAGTCCCCACCACAATATATAACAACAGCAACACACTACAAAGGTCACAAGGGTCACAATGCAGAACCCACCACACCTTGTGAGTGAAAATGATAGTTCTACAGACTCAACCAACATTAGCCACCTACATAACCTCTCTGATCAGGATTTTAGAGAGGAAATGTTAAAGCTGCTCAAAGAACTCAAATAAACCATGGAATAGATAGCCCATAAGACTCAAGAGGATATGAGTAGAAATGAGAAAACTTCAAACAGAAATACCAGAACTCAAAAACATGGTAAGTAAAATGAAAACCTCACTTCAGAGCCTCATCAGCAGAGTAAGAGCTGCTGAGTGAGCTGGAAGATGAATTGCTTAACCCTCCACTCAGCAGAAGAAATTGGAGAAGATTCTTAAAATAAATGAACAGAAGATAAAAAATATCCTCAAAATAAGTGAACAGACAACAATAAACCTTTGGAATAAATTCAATACTAACAGTGCAAGTTAGAGAGTCAAGAAAAGTGAGAGAGAGAGAGGGAGAGAGAGAGAGGAGGGAGAAAGAGAGGGAGAGAAAAGGAGGGAGAGAGAGAGGGAGAGAGAGAGAGAGAGAGAGGGAGAGAGAGAGAGAGGGAGAGAGAGAGACAGAGAGAGAGAGAGAGAGAGAGAGAGAGAGAGAGAGAGAGAGAGAAGAATACCCCAGAGGCAGGTGGGGAAGCTAACTGGGAGGGAAACTGGGGACAATGGTGGCGGGAAATGTGCATTGGTGAATGTAGTGTACATTCTGTGACTGAAACTCAACCATGAACAATTTCGTAACCACAGTATTAAATAAAGTAAGTATTGAAAAAAAAACACAGGAGAAAAAGCAAAATAAAATGAGGGCTGGTATGTTGCATGGGGTCCTTCGGCATTGGGAAGCTAATATTATGGTAGTGTGTATGGCATTGGAATATTGCAATGCATAGATAGAACTTTATTAACAGTACGATAAATCACAATAATTGCATAAGTATTGAGTTAATAAATATTGTTTTAAAAAAGAAAATATATTGCAGAGAAGTTAACACTGTTCATTAATAGAGGTATCTGTCATATAATCAGGTCTAGGCAAATGTTACTCAAATAAAAGTAGATATACAGCCATGCATGGACATGTCTTTATGTTTAATATTAAGAAGTTGGATGCTATAAGCAACTAGTGTATTTTTATTTTGCTAAACTTTAAAATATGTTAGTTATATTTTCATTTGTTGGCAAAATTCTCAAAGTTTGATTATTTTCAATAAAAAAACACAATTGCTTCTGTAAGAAAAAAAAGCATATTCTGCTACAGCTGTATCAACAGAATATTCTTTTCTTATGGAAAGCAGCTGACATTGCATGTCAAGTTTGACATACTTGGCCAATGATGCAAAATATGACCTCCATTGCCCAGAGCATACATTTGGAAAACTTTCCCTAAACAAACCTTCTGTGGCGAGAAAAATATGTAGTAAAGTATGCTCATGACATTTTATGGTTCTATAGCTTATTTTATTTATGATTAGATGAGGTAATTGAAGCACATTAAAATTCAATGATCTAAAATATATTATATAAAATATTTCTATAAGCACTATAGATTTATAATTTAAATTAATTACTAGTCACTATCCATCACAGTGAGAAAAATGCCTAAGAATTATTTTATGTTAACTAATAATATTCCACACAACTACTCAGTCAAAGATATACTAGATTAGTTTTTACTATTTATAAATTTTCTAAGTAATAATAGCAAATATAATAATCCATTTTTGTTGTTACTTCTGGTTCATTGAGTGATTTTTATTCATTTTTGTATTGTTTAGGAGATATAACTGGCTGTGCTAAGGATTTATTTCTGGCTCTCTGCTCAGAGATCAATCACTCCTGGTAGTGCTTAGGGACTGTGTGAATGCTGGAGATAGAACCCAGGTCAGCCACATACAAGGCAAATTCCTTTTAAGCTGTATTATCTTTCAGGCCCCCTAATCTCTTATTTTAAGTCTATCTGAATTAATTTCAAATTTCAGGCCTGAAATTACAGATCAGTGATAAAGTAACTTTTATCTAGTTGATATAACATATTTGGTCTATTTTAGTAAGCATCCTATTTGATAATTTAAATTGTTGGAAAGAGAGCATACTAAATTTTGAAAGCTGCTAACTAAAACAGTGTAGTTAGCCTAAAATACATCAACTAGACCGGATACATTGTATAACTGCTAGAAAAATTAAATAAAATTTATATGCATATACAACTGGAGTCTGATATGCACCTGTCTAAATAAATAGCCATAGATAGCTTGCTTTACATTCACTGTGAAGGATTAAGATCCTCACATTTAGAAAGTCACATTTTCTCTGCAGACATTAACGAATTTTTATTTAATTTTATCCATAGTTCCTAGAGAGGGTAATGACATAACTGATTTATTATTGTAGGTATTAAAGTATTTCCCCAGTAGGACTAAATGATAGGATGGTAGATGGAATACATTTACATAGTCTTACATCAACCTCTTCCAAATGTCCCAAGCTGCTGGGAAAGTTGACTGCACTCTGAGATGGTAGATAAATCCTTTCCCTGTTGAAACTCTACTATTTATGTGGTAAATATACTTTAAAGAAAAAAGACAAGCAAGTTTCCTTCGAGTGACACTAAACTTAACACTCAGCTTTGCTAATCACAGAGTGAATCTAAACATATAATTTCTCCTTAGATTTTCTCTTCCTCTCTACGGGGAACATCTCTGGAATGTACCAAGTCCTTCGTGCCATCCATCCAATTCTTTCTTCTCTGCCACAATTAGACCATCCAAAATAAGTTGTTTGCATTTTACATCAACATCTAAAAAATATTATTATTTCTGGTTTCCTCTTTTATTTTTTTTTTCAAAAAGGTTAAAGAATCAAAAGCCTACACCAGCCCGTGTTCTTTTCAACTACTCTAAATGAAATACTGCTGATGAAGTTTCAAGATTTCATCACTTTAACTGATCACTTAGAAATATCGGTCCAAAGACCACTGTAACTTTTCAATTCACTGAACTAAAAACTAAAATAAAAAGTGTCAATATTTTTCTTTTCTAACTTCAAGTATTCAGGAGAATCATATCCATGGGCAGTGAAAGCTGTTATTTGGCTGCATGTTGCATACCCGCCATCTCTGAGTTTTTGATCTATGTCAGGGAAGTTTGTGGCTGGATAACAGTTGTCTCAGATCCAGGAGATTTATGGGGAGGATGCATTTGGTATTATTCATGAGCCACTTAACCAAGCTTCAACCAAAGATACAATATAGCCTTTGTTTATAAGCCCAGGAGGTCTAGAGAGAGCTTTTGAAAATTGAAGGTTTTTTTTTTAATTTTTTTGTTTTGCTTTGTTTTGATAAATGCAAGAAGAGCTTGAGGAGGGCCTGAAAGTCATAAGTGTATTTTCCTGTTAACTTGGAGAGTCCTACATTTCATCCTAACTTCCCTGTTTCCTCAATAAAAAATTATCAGATATTCTGCTGGTATTTTATTTTGCCATTGTTCTGCTACATTAAATAACCAAGAGGGACACATTTTGTAGAAAAATGTTCATTTCACTCTCTATTACAGGAAGTTGGAGCATCTTAACAGGCTATCCAGACTATTTGAACAGAAATGAAGCAACATATGTTTGAAACTGTCTTTTGTATCATATTCTTTATGTTTATGGCCCATATTCTTTTCAATGAATCGTTATTTATGGCAACTTATGTGGATAATAGTTTTGACTTAACCAAGAACTTCAGCTCCACATGTTACAAAAAGTCCTGGGAATCAAACAATTGCAATGGAATGGCTTGGCTGTATTAAATTAAGAAAAAGATTCTACCAGTCTTATTAGTGTGAGAGACAGTGTTAGGATAACAAATAGAACTATTAACTAAAGGCAATAGTTGATATAGACAAATGTACCTTAATATTTAGTACAATCACTGGGTTTCTCAGCAATTTGCGATGGAAAAGCATCTTCAAAATTGTGACCTGAAGAAATATACTTAATTTTAATGAAAGTACAGGACATGGTAATGATTTCTCTTACCTAATTCTTAAAATGATTCCAGAAGCATTTTATTCGATTTATCTTCAAGTCACTTTGCATGGGTTCTTAAGGTAAAGTGTGCTGACTGTAGTTTTTAAAAATAGACACATTGTTGACAAGTATAACCTTATCAGAACTGTGTGGTTTATACGATTTCTTTTATATCTGAGGCTCTTTATGCAGAGTGCTTTAAATCATGCAAAGTGCTTCACTCTGCAGCCCATGCTTCTAGCCAATTTCAATTTCAGCATTTTAGTCTAACCACAAAAGGTAGAGTCTCAGATTTTTCTGTCCACTACAGTATCTAATAAGATGACAGTTGGGGGAAAAAAATCACACAATCATCTGGTGCAAGTCTATTGTTTATTAGATGCAGACACGGGCAAATTATTTGTAAAACATCATGATTATTTGTGAGATGAGAGAACAAATCTCTTTTTTTTTTATCAACTCCTAGAAATGCCTGACGATGTTTTAAGTGCCCTTTGACATAGTCAGCAAAGCTATAAAAATCAATGTGTCTAGAGAGAAATATATTTTTAGAAAACTTAAAATATTTCTTATCTGCTTAGAAGTTATAACAGGATAATATAAAAATAGAATATTTTAAATATGTTGTGGCTATTGGAAAAACGTTAAGCTATCATAAACAATCTACTAATAAGGTAGTGAAAAATATAACACGTTTAATAATTCAGGATAAGTACACATGCCAAAAAAAACATGCCACAATAATTTGAAGGTTAACACATAAAAGCTGAGGCAGGGAGAAGAGGGAAAAGAAGGCTTACTCAAAAATTCTATTAATCCTCACTAATGTTCAGTTTTGCCTCCCCTTGGCACTAATTCTTTGGGATAATGCCAGAATGCTAGATGATATAACCTTGGGTTTCTGAGCTGGGAGCTCCTTTTTATGGTATAATACGGCAAAGCTTATGTCATAAAGGTAACAAGTAAACAGGGGCTAATGTTTGCAAAGTGAAAAGTCAATCTGGGGTTCATAAAAGCTATTGGTTTATACCTAAAGTAAGCCAGGTATAAAGTTAAATAATTCTCATAATCCTCTTTTGTTTATTTGTGCATTTGCAATGCTGAGGATCAAATCCAGGGAATCACACATGTGAATTATTGCTCTACTGATGAGCTGTATCTCCAGCCTTCCATAATCCTCTTTAATGGTTGAAATCAACTGCCATTAATACATAAAATTTAGAATGAAAGACAGTCTCTAAAATTATTCATTTGTTAACTCCTGTGGCCAATTGCTGGTCCTCATTCCAAGTTCTCTCAACACCATTGGGACAGTTTTTCCATGTACATTTAGCTTGACACCTCCCTCCATTTCAACATACCATTAAATCAAATCTTCAAACTAGTAAATTATATTATAATATTATAAGAGAAAGATGTAAGATTAAGAGCAGATGTAGGCCAGAGCAATAATACAGCAGATACGGCATTGGCCTTGCATGCAGCCAGCCCAGGTTCAGCCCACAGCATTCTATATCCCTCCCTACACATTGCCAAGAGTAATTTCTGAGCACAGAGCCCACAGTAACCACTGAGCTCTGAGAGGTGTGTCCAAATAGCAAACAAAGACCAAAACAGAGCAGAGGTTTGACAATTTAAAGAAATTCTTAAAGAAGCATGTGTCTTTTAGAAATGTCTACTACTCCTTATGTAATTTGTCAAGGCAATTATTAGAAGACACAGATACGGTGTTACCTTGATAAAGATGAAGTGAGTGATGGTTAAGATCACCAAAGACTAGCAGGACCTGATTTTACTGTCTAAAATAAAAGTTGTTCATATTTTACTTTTATTGGAGTAATATTGCATCATGCAATGTTCAGTTGTAAGTTTTTTGGTTTGGGGTCATACCCGTTGATGCTCAGGGATTACTCCTGGCTACATGCCCAGAAATCCCTCCTGGCTTGGGATGCCATATGGACCACATATGGGAAACCGGGAATCGAACCCAGGTCTGTCCTAGGTCAGCTGCGTGCAAGGCAAATCATGCTGGCCCACTCAGTTGTGATTTTTAAAAATTAATATATACATACATATCTTTTTAGTTTTTGGTTTTTGGTTTTTGAGTCACACCCGACTTTGCTCAGGGGCTACTCCAGGCTCTACTCTATTGCCCCAGCAGGCTACAGGGACCATATGGAATGCCAGGATTTGAACCACTGTCCTTCTGTATGCAAGTGTATCCTATCACTGTGCTATCTTTTATTCAACTTTATTCCCTTTATCCAGCTTCCCTCTAGTAATCATCACTTATTGACATAATCACTTATCTGGCTGGCTGAGTAAGAGATTATTTCTCATGGTAGAAATCAGGTCAAATATCCCTCTACAACAATGGAATGGGTTATTTAACAAAAGCCAAAACATAAACTCTAACAGCCTGTGAACATATGACTGGAAAAAGATGTTATGGTCTATATACTCCCTGGCATATTATTCTGCTATTAAAAAGGTTAAAATTGTATCTTCTCAGACAAAATATATAATACTTGAGTTATTAGGTGAGTAAAATAAGAAAGTAAGTTCAGAAAATTGCCAATGGTTTTATTCATATTTGAACTTGAATAACTAAAGTGAAGGAATTGGGGGGAAAATGAGCTAACTACAGACTTAAGAACTTTTGTGGACAAGAAGTGAAAAGCAGAAGGAAGGGATTAGAGGAAGGGAATTTGGGGTCTTTGTATGGTTGGAAAATCACTGAGTCTCTACATTATATGAGGCATACAGCTAATTACCCTCCAAAACATCCTCATATTAAACAGCAATGACAAATCAATAAAAATTATAATAAATAAAACTTGGTTTAGCTTCCCAATTTCTGGTTCATATAAAAAATTCCTGGTACATCTTTAAATTCTAGTAACCAGTTACAAGACCTTGGAACATTGCAGGTGATTATATTGAAATTCATAAATAAATATATTTGGGGTCTATTGTTGGTGTAAATTTTATTGTTTAAATTCTTTTTATAATACTGTAATTTACCGAGTTGTTCTTAATAGTCATTTCAGGCACTAATCTCCAAACATGAATCCCACCACCAGTGTGATCTTCCCTTTACCACATATCATCTAACTTTGTCTCTTGTAGGCACAAATTTACTTTATATTGCTCATTACAATACAAAGGCAAAAGGAATTATCAAAATTTAGATCAAATTGATATAATTGTTGCATCTCTCTGATGCTACTAAAGTCAGTGTCTCAATCTAACCATGAAAGCTTTTATCTAGCAAAGTTTACCCCCAACTTTGATGAATTGCCTAGAAAGTGGAACCCCATGTGCCAGCCTCATTTTGTTTTTAAGCACTCTGACTCATTTCGTAAGAGTCAGTTCTTCAATTGTAACCTACGAATAGGTTTCCAATGTCTGTCTATATGTATCTGTGTTAGTGTGTATGTGATAGAGTCCTCTTTGTCTAATCTGTATTGTACATAATCCCTGCCTATATTGAATACAGTTCCTATTATATATTATCCCGCCATCTAGCACCTTATAAATCCTCTTCTAGCCTTTCATAGCCTCAACCTTGGTTCGTTATCTCCTTCTGCTTGACCTTCTTTACCCTCAGTTTTTAACTCCTCAGGAACCAGAAACTTTTTCCTACCCCAGCAAGCTGCCAGCCAGATCCCAAAGTGAAAAGACAATCCTCCTGCCCGCTGTTTCATCCTGTGAAGGAGCTGCAGTCACTGTTTTCACAGACCCATTTTATGCAACCTTTCTTCCACGCCCCCCCCCCCCCATGGACTGTTACTTGCTACGGAATTCTGCACCCAAGACATCCTCAGCTCAAGAACATCACCTGATCTCTGACTCTGAGAACTATTTTTCAAACTCCACAAGACCACGGTGAATGCGGGATGAAACTGTGCTTTGGATTTTATCCCCTTTCTTTCCCCAACTATCTCAAAAAACTTAAAAGGGTTATCTATATTTTCTTACTATTTTTCTGCAGACACATATCTTCAATAGCTATAACACTTAGCTTTATCTCCATTGTAGAGGTAGCTTCCCCCAACATCCCTTTTTTGATCTGCTTAATAGGAAATTCCAGTAGAAAAATCTACCAGATTAAAATCAGGTTATAGAAATTGTTTAGCTTGTTATTTTTACCCCTATATGCACCAGTAGTATCATATGGCATTGTTCCTTTTTGCCTAGGCACACTAAAATGGGGAAATCTTACATATAGAAAGTTCTTATCTAATAGGAATAGGAACTAATACATTTTATAGTGTTGGGATACTTTTCACCCTGAACATTTGTCATGGGGACTTAACTTTGGCTTCAATTAATTGGACATCAACCATCCAACTCCAAACCTTGGACCCCAACATTGGAACAAGCACAGTTTTCCACACAAGCAACAGGAATCAAACACATCCTGAAGGAGGCCTGAATACCACTCTGGCACCAACCTGATCCAAAGTAGGTTCACATGACACCCTGATGATGAGGAAACAACAATTTGCTTTAAGGACAGGTTTCCCTGCCTCACCTCCTAACGGTGAGATGAGCGCAGAAGATGCTCCATGACACTTTGGCTTCAACTTAGGATTTGTGCAAAAAAACAAGATGTCTAATTATGGAAGACAATCTATGACAAACATCCCAAGACTCCAAAACTAGGATCTGGCAAGATGCGAGTCTGGAAGCAAATGTCAAAGGAGGAAATAATCCACACAGTGAAAAGGTGCAATAACAGGTTCATAAAGTCCAACACTTGGGCCATGAATCCCACCACACAAGCCTTCTGCTCCTAAGAAGAAAAGCAGTTTATTGAGGAAGACAGAATAATGAGCCCCTCTCTTTCAGTAACCCACCCTTTTATTTGCAAGAACCAGGCCATACCCTAGGCTGGAGAAAGAATACCAAGTAGGGAATGATCCAATAATACCATCACCAGTTCATACCATAGGGTGATGTATAAATACTGATTAGGGTAGAACCAGTAATTAAAAAGAGTAAGACAACCGCAACTGAGTAGAACTTTTCCTGGGACCATAAAGAAAGATGTTGGGGTTGGATAATTAGTATGCCTGGGGCATGTAGTCAATCTTATGACAGTATGCTTCATGGATAGAGATACCCTGTATTTTTTTTCTAGCCCATGGTTATTTTCTTTCTAATTTCCCCAGTATTTACTGAGCCTATGCAAAGCAAAACAAAACAAAAACAAAAAACCCTGCCACACCCCTCCCCCTTTAAAATTTTTATTTATACCTCCTAGATAAGGGCATCTGCCTTTTTCTTTTCTTTTCTTTTCTTTTTTGGTTTTTGGGCCACACCCTGCATTGCTCAGGGGTTACTCCTGGCTGTCTGCTCAGACATAGCTCCTGGCAGGCACGGGGGACCATATGGGACACTGGGATTCGAACCAACCACCTTTGGTCCTGAATCGGCTGCTTGCAAGGCAAACGCCGCTGTGCTATCTCTCCGGGCCCGCATCTGCCTTTTTCATAGAATCTTGCAACACGAATTACTTTGTCTTATCTAATATTTCTTTGTCTTTCTACAAATTGAGAAAAGAAAAAAAAGTGAATGGGACCCAAGGTCCAAGTGATCTCAGGTGTATTAAGTAGGAAAAAAAATGGTCAGAAATACCCAAGCCAAAGTCAAAGACGATAGAATCAAGAGACCCAAACTATAACAAGCTAAATACAAAATGGACCCATTACACTAGTTGACTTGGAGTTAAGGGTGGAAGCATAATGGGAACTCTGGTGGAGGGAGATCAACACTGGTGGTGGGAATGGCCCTAATCTACTGTCCCTATATGCCTGAAATACAACTATGAAGTACTTGTAATTCAAAATGGACTCAATAAAAAATAAAAATAAATAAATAAAGTCAGTGTCTAAGAATTTTCTGGGATGTGTTTGGTGCTAATTGAGCCTTTTGTGTTATTGTTTAGACACAATGACCTATGTAGATTTCTATATACTTTTCCTATCAGATTTTTGTGTGGTACTACTATTGGACTGGCACTACTATGAAATGTTAAGTGAAAGTAGCCATGCATTCCAAGATCTATAGATTTAAAACAAATTTGGTGGCTTGGAAATTTAAGGATAAGATTCAATTGTTATGCTGGAGCATTTTGTCAGAGGGTGTAGTTGTGGTGCTGATCTATTTGAGTTCGTATAGAAAGGGGAGTCTGTCCCTACTCCCAACCACACCCATTCTGAGAATGCTACAGAAGAATCAGACTGGAACCACAAAGAAAGACTTCATCATAAACTCCATTCCTTGAGCTGCACAGTCACCAATATCTCTAGATGCAGAGGTCTGATTTTACCATCCAAGACGAAGCAGAAGTCTTCCATACACCACGGAAGCACCAAGGGGAGAGTAAATGATCATGTAAGGTATTATATATATAGTTAATCCCATGACAGTATATTTCAGGGGTGGAGAAACCTTGTATCTCCTAGGCCAAGGGAATTCCCTCTATAATATCCCCAATAGTTACTGTGCCTATGCATGGGAAAAAGAAAAGAAAAAAAAAGCACAAAACAATCATTTTTCCACATATTTATCGATTGATCAATTTTTTTGACATCTTTATTTTGGTGTAGATATTGAAGTTGATGGCTCCAATATTATTGTATTTTATTTTATCTTATCTTTCTCTTTCTTTTTGCACTCTGGCATGATTTGATTTCAGAAGCTAGACTATTGTGTGGTGCTTGTTTTTATTGCTGTAGTGCTCACTGGATATTTAATTTGATATTTCTTTCTGTATTTTTGTGGTGTTTCAATTACCTTTTTCACATCCTCTCTCAAACTGAGGTTGAAAACCTCTAGAAGGACTCCTCTTATTTTCAGCGTATTTGACTTATTTTTTCTTATTTTGTACCCCAAACAAAACCACATAACTCAATTTATCTAGCTCCGCCTCTTAAATAGAGGGGGAGAAAAGGGAGGGTACCAGGACCAAACAGATATATGATCACTAATAGTAAGCTAGACAAAGAGGGGACCACCTACTCTAGCAGCCCGGGGTGGGGGGTGATGGTGAGGTATATGGATTGCAGAAAGGGAACTGGGATGGGGGGAGGACAAATATGGTGATGGGTATTCCCCTGATTCAGTGTTAATATGTACCTAAAATACTGTGAAAAATATGTAAGCCATTATGATCAAAATAAAAGAAAAAGAATCAGACTAAATCAGACTACTTAGAAAATTCTGTAGCCAATAATTTCTTTTGGTGTTGGTGTGAATTTATACTCTTTGTCCCAATCCCCTCTAGAAATTTTAAAAATGTTACCATTAAAATGCATTTCATTAGTATTATTTTAATAAAGAAAGTCAGGGGAAAAGGATATATATATATATATATATATATATATATATATATATATATATATATATATATATATATATATATATATATATATACCAGATGGTCTCACTCATCTATAGAACTGACAGACAAAAGAAGGAAATAGCCAGTATGAAACATAGCAAGTACTTAGACTTGGAAAACTTGAACCAGATTATTCGCACCCTCCAAAATATATTTATTGCTAAGTTGTGAGATATGAAGTGTTGAGAAATTAAGATGCAGAGGTAATATAGGGACAGTAACAGATAGCCTTGTGCACATTAGTGTTGGTAAAATGTTATGGTGCAATAATTTTCAAAAAATTAACAATATTGTAAAAATAGTCTAATAGTATAATAAAAATAATTGTGCAAAGTATGTAAAGAAAGTAGATATTCAGGTTCAAACAAAAACAGTTTATTGGACATCAAAGGCATGAAGAACCATAAGCCAGAAGAAAAAAAGAAGACCCGAATTTCTTTTCAATGAATAACCAAAATGAATCAAGTGAAAAAACTTAAAACTAAAGTAAGTGTAAAGTAAATGTAAGTGTGTTCACTTACATTGTTTCCTACACTTGGTTTCACTTATGAATGATCACTTCTGTGCCTAGGATAAAGTATTTCTAAGTTCTAGGGTAAAGAAAAAGAAAGTTGGGACCTTGCATTAAGAAACTCATTTGTGGTTGGAGAGAGTACACTTGCCTTGTACATGACCCAACCAGGATGAATCCCTAGTACTCCATATCGTCCCCTAAGCACTGCAAGAAGTGATCCTTAAGTGCAGAAACAGGAACAAATCCTGAGCAACTCTGAGTGTGATCCCCAAACCAAGTATTTAAAAATAAAAAAAAAATTAACTAAACAAAGAGATTTAGCTAAAAAAAAAGGGGGGGGGCAACTATAAAAGAGATTTAGAAATGGAGAGAAACTTAGTAAACCAATGTAAAAGTGAAAAGGGGGAGATCACAACCAATATTACAGAGATTCAAAGGGTAATCAGAAATTACTTTGAGGAATTCTATGCCACAAAACAAGAGAACCTGGAAGAAATGAATAAACTTTTGGATTCTTATAATCTTTCAGAGTTGAATCAGGATGATCTAGCATATCTAAACAGACTCATTACTATTGAGGAAATTAAAATGGTAATCAAAAGTCTTCCCAAAAACAAAAGTTCAGGCCCAGATGGATTCACTAAAGAACTCTTTCAAATCTTCCAAGAGGAACTACTTCCAATACTTTTCAGGCTCTTTTAGGAAATTGAAGAAACAGAAAAACTCCCAAATAGTTTTTATGAAGTTAACATAACCCTGATACCAAAACCAGACAGAAATGCTTCCCAAAAAGAAAACTACAGACCAACATCCCTGATGAACACAGATGCAAAGATTCTCATCAAAATCCTAGCAAATAAGATCCAAAGCCTCATCGAGAAGGTCATACAACATGACCAAGTAGGTTTCATTCCAGAGATGCAAATCAATCAACATAATACACTGTATCAATAAAAGAAAAAAGAAAAACCATATGAACATATCAATAGATGCAGAGAAACTACTGATAAGGTACATTTGTTCATGATTAAAACTCTCAACAAGATGGGAATGGAAGGAACTTTTCTCAACATAGTCAAGGCCATTTACAAGCCCACAATAGATGAGTGGCCAAAGAAACTGTGGTACATATACACAATGGAGTACTATGCAACCCTTAGAAAAAATGAAGTAATAAAATTTTCTTTCTTTTAATTAACTTTATTTATTTATTGAATATTTATTGATTAGTTTGGGGGCCACACCCAGCAGTGCTCAGGGGTTACTCCTGGCTCAGCATTCAGAAATTTCCCCTGGCATGCTGGGTGATCATACGGGATGCTGGGAATGAACCAGATCCCTCCTGGATCGGCCACATGAAGTCAAATGCCTTATGGCTGTGCTGTTTCTCTGCCCCATGAAATTTTCCTATACATGAATGGACATTGAAACTATAATGCTGATTGAAATGAGTCAGAAAGAGAGATATAGACACAGAATAGTCTCACTCATCTGTGATAGTTAAGAAAAGTTAAAGATAGTATGGTAATAATTTACAAAGAAATAGAGATGAGGTTTAAAAGGACCAGCCCACGATATGAAGTGAACTGCAAACTGAACCAACCACAAAGAATTATTATAACAATGTTAATAAATGAGAGAAATAGAATGCCTGTCTCAAAAACAAGCAGGGGGTCAGGGAGGAAGGAGACAGGGGCATTGGTGGTAGGAATGTTGCACTGGTGAAAGGAAATGTTCTTTTTTATGAATAAAACCCAACTACAAAACTGTTTGTAATAATGGTACTTAAAGGTAATATTAAAAAAAATAAATGAAATTAACAAAGGGATTTATATGGGAAACTCCCATAGCAAATGTTCTCGGCTTGACACAGATATTCCTCGCTTAATGACCTGACTGTTTAGCGACCACTCACCCTTACGACCATCTCTTTACCATTATTTTCTTTTATTTTAAATATACTTTTTCCCTCTTGTACACTCTACAGTACAGTACTGTGGTTTTTGGTGCTTTAATGTACCTACTTTACTAACTTTATGTTCTGTAATACATCGAAGTACTGTGTGTAAATTATACAACCTATGTAAATTAAAACAAATTGAGGTTTTCAGTTTGATCTTTCTCATTATTTTACATATTCAGAATACTATATTGTCAAGTACTATGCATATAGTGTACTATTGTATACAGTATATGCAGTTCCTCACTTAACAACCAATTCGCTTAATGACCAATTCTTTAACTTGGTCGTTAGGAGTATCTGTATAAACTAATCATGGAACTTGTTTATCAGGCCTGCTTCATTTTATATTGACAGTAACAGAGCACAAAGAGGTAAGACAATTGTCTCAGCTCACACTGTTGATTAATCAGAGTCTAGTTTCAGATTCATATGCAGGGTGTGATTCTAATGTTAGAGCTTGTGCCCTCATCACACATAGACCCTGATAGAACCTGCAAGGAAAAGAGGGGAGAGGGAAAAGTAGAGGGAAGACTGTGAACAGAGAAGGCAGAGAAGCCTTAGCTGGCCATCATCAAAAAACCATTCCAAAGTAAAATAGAGAATAAAAAGGTCAAAACTGTACACTTGGCCATTAGTTCCTAAAAAGAAGCAAAGAATTTTTCTAAGCAATCTTCAAACACACTTATTTTTCCATGTAATTTTTGTATGTGTGTGTCTTGTGAACCCACCCTTTCTTTATATCGATTTTCACTAAAAATTTGCTGTTTTTCTCTCTGTGACAACCTACTGTTTGTTATCAAGATTTAGTTTTTCTAGAAAATACTTCACCCACCCCATGGCAGTGAAAATTAGTTCTTCTAGCAAGTGGTTATTTTGAAGATCAAACACTAATATAAAATGGGAAGAAACTCTTGTTTCTGGCTTTCTAAATTTAAAGTTAATGCAATTTAGCAAAAGAAGGTGTTTTCTCAGTTTTTTCTTGCTTGCTTCTTTTTAGTTTGGTCATATAAAACCTCTTGGGATGGCATGGGACCTTGTGTGCAAAGAATCCAAACTTTTGCTGCAGAAATCTATTCAGTACAGAAAATGTGAGAAAAGAAGGCCTGGGGAGAAGTTTATTTCTACAAAACTCCAAGTAGACAGAGCAAAGAGATGGCACTTTATTGAGTACACTGTTGGAAATTATAACTTTGGCTAAGATACCTTTTACTCTCCCAGAGTCAAATATGGCCTCTCCTTGGCTGCTTTCTCTCACAGCAAATTTCTATGTTAGCTAGAAACTGAGTATTTGGAGAGAGGCTCTATTGAACCGCAGGATAGTAAGAAAAGCCTTGTAGCTGATATACTGTGAGGGGAGCAGCTTAACAGCAGCTTTAACTGATAATTCCTAGTTTTCTGTATGCTCATTAGCACAAACAGTGCAGAATTGGAGAGACCCATCCTAATCAGTACATTGTGGGTTAGGCATTAAGGCATTGGGCTTTCTAAAAATTGGACCCCTGACAGCCCTTAGAACTAGTGTTTCTGTCTTATTTCACTGTCCTAAGCTACTGGAAGAAAAAATAGTCACAGAACAGTTTTATTCCACTGTCATATGTGTTCAGAAACAGGGATGTAAGGTGGAGGGAGGTATTTTAAAATCACTTTTGGACTGTCATAAAAATGCTTTATAATCTCTTGAGAGGTCTACTGAGGCTTTTAATGGGAATGTAATCACTACAAGCTTGGGGTTGTAATGAAGTGTGCGCTTTTTCAAAAGAAAATTTCCAGGTATGCCTCATGTCACCAGAAAAATATAAATAAGCTATGTTCTTGCTCATCAGCTTTTGACACAAAGTCCTCGAGACAGCTAAGCTTTATTTGTTAGAATATGATGGTAATTGTCCGCGATGTGTAGAATAAGTAAAAACTCAGAATTCAACACAATAGTCACCAAGTTCTATTTTGAAATGATGCAAAGAATTGAAAACTCTATGCACTTTTCTGTAGATGAAGTCCAAGTATGAAAGTTGAAGTAAACATTGCGGTGACAGCCGATGACAAGACTAGCAGGTGGTGTACCATTAATCAAGTTATTTGATATGTTGTAAAAAGGTAGAATTGGTGGAAAATACCGATATTTCCACTATATTCTCAAGTCAGTAATGTCCCTAAGTCTTCTTCCAAAGCCCCCACCCCACCCCCCGTACTGAGGACCCTTTTGTCAAAAGCATTTTAAGAAGGTTTCCTGTGAGGCCTTTTCATTAATCACCAGCCTAGACGGCACGGGAGTTTCCCAAAAGGGGTGGAAGAGAATCTTGTGTTGAGGAACCATCAGAAACAGATGACAAGAGCCCCCCACCCAGTTCCGAGACGGGGTCATGTAGAGTGGAAATATGAGCTGCTGACCCTTGACCCCTCTGCCTCTTTATTTGGATTCCTTGAACAATAGAGGGCTGGCAGGCACAAGCAGTGACCAGCCCTTCCCTCCTTTTGTTAGGCTTGGGAAAAACTCAGGAAAGCTTGCTGGGATTCCCACCTAAGGGGTTTGTCTGGTTTTTAATTAGAAAGAATTACAACTCACACCATATTTTTTAAAAAGCATGGTTTTCAAACGACCCAAGTTATCACACAATTGTCCAAAGTTCCCAGTCGGTGTGTTCTAAAGTACCAACATGTATGTGATGAGCATTTTATTTCATTTTATTTGGGAGGGTCTGCTTGTATTTAAAACTCGAGCTGTTTTGTTTCCGATGGTTAATGGCTTTTTAAAGTGATTTCACAAATGGTAGTCTCCATCGAGGAAGAAGAATGCGTACTACAGATCTAGACAAGTAAGATTAACTTGATCCATATGTTTTTACAATCTCAAAGAAATAATGACCCCCTTCCCCCAAAACTATAGCATTTGCTCAAAAAACTGCCTATTCCAAAATAACACTGTAGCATAAAGCATTTAAAATATTTTTCTTAAGCACTTTCCTTTCTAAATGCTTATTTTGACTTAATGCTAAAATAATCTAATCCCTTTATATTTGATAAGTTTTGAAACTGATTTTTAAAAGCTTGTGCATTTATTTTCCCCAAGCTAGTAAGCTGTCATGGGTTTTTGTCTAAAGAAAATAAAAAAATATAACATACAAAGAAACTATGAAATAAATATCACTTATTTTAATTATACCAAGTCAAAGAAAATAAGTGGAAAAATTAATAGTCAGCTAACATGTTGATATGTAATACTGAGAGAGGTGGGATGGTAGGCAGCATCTAGATTTTCTAGATTATTTTCCTAGAGAAGTACTTATTTCTATACACTTTTAATTTTTATGTAGGCTACCATATGTTTCTGTTCCAACACAAATAAAAACATTGAAGTAAATTTTATCATGTATAGAGATTTTTACTAGTTGATATATTTACTAGTTAAATAACAAATTAATTTTATAAATTGCATTAATGTTATTAACTCATTAACTAGTAAACTATACTAGTCAATATATTATTTTTAAGCTAGAGAAAAATTTTGCTTGTGTGATTTTACATTGAAAAAGAAAATCTAATTGCAAAAATAGTCAAAATAGTTCCATTTGCTTAATTTCAATTAAGATTTCAACTAAATATTGTAGCTGTGAGGTTAACATTTTAACTGCTACTTAATATTTACCAAGACTTTAAAATAAACTTAACACTATGTAATTACTGATTCATAAAAAGCAAAATATTTTTAACTTATCATGACATTTTTTAAACTCAGTCAAATACTTTACAAAAATAGTTGTAAAAAGCAGGTTTGGGGAAGATTATGTAGCTATGGTTAAGCATGAAAATATAGAACTGAAGGTATTAAGAAACATGTGCTTGGAAATAGAGCCAAAATTAATAGAAGAGAACATTCACAAGAGAAATATTCCAGAGGAAATAAAGATGCTAAGACATATGATTGCAATTAATAGTCCTGAATTCCTGAGACAGTGAAATATTTAGAATACATCCTAACTTTTTTCTAGATTTGAAAGAAGCTACCAGTTTTAAACATGTTCTCTTTATTAATCTACTATTTCCTTTTTCATACTCAAATTATTTCATATACTGAGACTTAAAACCTGAAAAAAATTAAAATATTTAAAAGGTTTTTTTTCTTGTAAATATTGTAAATTCAAAATGACGTCTAGTCTTAAAGCATGGTTTTTAACTGTCTTCCTTCTACTATCTGCTCTCAATTATGACTTCTCTTCAATCATCTTTCATTTTTTTTATTTTCCCCACTATTGAAAAAGTTCATTCCTAATTACTGCTTGAAAATGGCCCATTTCTATGTCAAGCAATGATGGGTGAGGCCTCAGAGAAATAGTACAAAAGAAGGTTTTATTTTGCATTCTACCAGCTCTGGTAGAAATATTGAGACTCATACATGGTCATGGAATCAGGGATAAGTATTGAGCACAGATCCTGAAAATGCTGAATGTGCCCCCCACACATACATACTAAAAATAAAAGAAAATAAAGCACTGGAACAAACAAGCACAGTTTATTTTCTTTCACCTCTCTATATAGTTAAGATTCTGAAATTCAAAAAAAAAATTCTGAAATTCAGTTCTTTGCCAACAGTTCCTTGACAATCAGACTTCTGTCTCTATAAAGCTTTAGAAACTAGCATCAGAAGCAATCTCTTGCTTCTCAGTCTTGCAAATCTCAAACTTCTGTGGCACGCACTTGGCATTGCAGGACAAATCTTTTTCTGCTATCACACTATTCTGAGATATTTTTCCCTTCTTCCTTTATTATCCTTTTTTTAAAGCAAACATTTTAAGAGTAGTATAAGTAATACCCTTTAATACCAAGATTAATTTATTAGCAATAAATTTTGGTTAAAGCTTTTTGTATTATCACTGTTATGGATTTAAATGTTCTCCCTTAAAGAATTTTGGTTCTGGTGGCCACATCCAGAAGTGCACAGAGCTTACTCCTTGTTCTGGCTCTGCACTCAGGTGTCACTTCTGGTGAGGCTTGGGGAAAACAATTACAGTATGGAGAATCAGAGTGGCATGGCTCATACAAGACAAGTGCCTCCTCCCCCCACCCCCACCGGTACATTCTCCCTAGTCCATTATTTTAATCTTTGCAGTGTAAGTTCCTTCCTTCCCTCTTCCATCCTTTCTTCCTTCCATCCTCCCTCCCTCCCTTCTTTCCTTCCTCTTTCCTTCCTTCATTTCTTCCTTCCTTTCTTCCTCTCTTCCTTCCTTCCTTTCTTCTTCCCTCCCTTTCTTTCTTCCTCCCTCCCTCCCTTCCTCCCTCCCTCCCTTCCTTCCTCTCTCCCTTCCTCCCTCCCTCCCTTCCTTCCTTTCTTCCTTCCTTCCTCCCTTCCTTCCTCCCTTTCTTTCTTCCATCCTTCCTCCCTCCCTTCCTCCCTTTCTTCCTTCCTCCCTTCCTTTCTTCCTTCCTTTCTCCCTTCCTTCCTTTCTTCCTTCCTTCCTCCATTCCTCCCTTCCTCCCTCCTTCCCTTCCTCCCTCCCTCTCTCTCCCTTCCTCCCTCCCTCCCTTCCTTCCTTTCTTTCTTCCATCCTCCCTCCCTCCCTTCCTTCCTCTCTCCCTTCCTCCCTCCCTTTCTTCCTTCTTTCCTCCCTTCCTTCCTCCCTCCCTTCCTCCCTCCCTTCCTTCCTTTCTCCCTTCCTTTCTTTCTTTCTTCCATCCTCCCTCCCTCCCTTCCTTCCTCTCTCCCTTCCTCCCTTCCTTCCTTCCTTCCTTTTTCCCTTCCTTCCTTCTTTCCTTCCTCCCTCCCTTCCTTTCTTCCTGCCTTCTTTCCTTCCTTCTTTCCTTCCTCCCTCCCTTCCTTTCTTCCTGCCTTCTTTCCTTCCTTCCTTCCTCCCTCCCTTCCTTACTTCCTTTCTTCCTTCCTCCCTCCCTCCCTCCCTCCCTCCCTTCCTTCCTTCCTTCCTCCCTCCCTCCCTCCTTCCCTCCCTCCTTCCCTCCCTCCTTCCCTCCCTCCCTCCTTCCTTCCTTCCTTCCTTCCTTCCTCCCTTCCTTCCTTCCTTCCTTCCTCCCTCCCTTCCTTCCTTCCTTCCTTCCTCCCTTCCTCCCTTCCTTCCTTCCTTCCTTCCTTCCTCCCTTCCTTCCTTCCTTCCTTCCTTCCTCCCTCCCTTCCTTCCTTCCTTCCTTCCTTCCTTCCTTCCTTCCTTCCTTCCTCCCTTCCTCCCTTCCTTCCTTCCTTCCTTCCTTCCTTCCTTCCTTCCTTCCTTCCTTCCTTCCTTCCTTCCTCCCTCCCTTCCTTCCCGTTCACCCATCCTCCCTCCCCATCATTCTTCCCTCCTTTTCTTTTTTGTTCTTTTCTTTCAGAATGCATTCATGACTTCTAGTTCTGTGCTCAGGGATTACTCCTCCTGAGTTCAGCAAAACATAAGCTTTGCTGGGTATTTTAAATTAGGGTCTACCACATACAAGGCAAATGCTTAGCCCCTCTTCTAGCCTGAGTGTCTTTATTTACAGTTGCCATTTCCTATCAAGTTGTGGACACAGCAGTAGCAAGTACTTGACATGGCTTCCAGAAAAAAAGATTGAGTTGAATTTCCATGGCTCTCAAATAATATTTTCACCAGCTAGTCAATACTTAGCCTGTGTTTCATACTTTTTAAAATTTGATTAAAGATGCTCCATTGAGGGGCCTGAGAGACAGTGCAGCTGTAGGGTGTTGCCTTGCATGCAGCTGACCCAGGATGGACTGCGTTTCAATCCCCCAGAGTTCCATATGGTTCCCCAAACCAGGAGCAATTTCTGAGTGCGTAGCCAGGAGTAGCCCCTGAGGCTCATCGGGTGTGGCCCAAAATCCAAAACAAACAAACAAACAAACAAAATATACACCTCATTGAGTGTATATTATCATTTAAATTAAGCTATAGCCTACAACACTACCATTCATGACTGATATTCATCCTTCACAGTTATTTTCTCCATAAGGCACATTGCATCTTTCTTACTCATATGAACACAAGAAATCCTTCACTGACATCTGTTGGTTTTATTTTGTTTTGCTTTACTGTTTAAAAGTATTTTATTTTATTTCATTTTCCCTTTGCCAGTTTTTATTTTATAATATTTTACTGAGGTAACATTGTAAAACTGTATATGCTCTAAGAGTACAATTCTATAAAAGAGCAAAATAAGCAAAAACAAAACTATGCACACAAATATCTGACACTGAATATAATTTGAAAAGATTCTTACTTATATTGAGAGATTTGAAATAAGAAGGCAAAGAAATTGTTAGCCTCGGCTGAAAACAAGAGTATCCGTTTATTTTGCCTACTGTGAATAGCTAGAAATCGCCAAAAAGAAACATAAACATTGAATTTGAGATTGCAAATAAATTTGAATGATCATATAAATTTATAAACATGCAATCTTTAAATACATAATGAATAAAAATTTAATATGTATAAGATACATAATATCATATAATTATAAAGTTCTTAAATTTCTCCACCCATATTTTCTTTCTATTTATTCTCTCTACAATCAGTTTCTATGTTCAAGATTATGGAGATTCCATCATTGTTTCCATACTTATTAATGATAATTCTCCTGTTAGAAACATGTTTTTTCTCTAGTTATTGCTTTTCTATTTTATTAGTAGTGACTCATGGAATTGGATTATATCTGCAGTTCTAATAGATTACTATTGTTGGACCTATGAGAGTACTTTCATATTGGCCCTTGATTCTTGTGATAATCAACATCCTTTTTAATTTCTCATTTCCAGTAGTACAAATATTTCAGACTCTTCTTGATCTTTTCCTACCTCCCTTCCCTGGGAATTAATCAACTTTCTAAAGAAGCTTTAATTCAGCAGGAAAAACTTCCTCTTTCCTCTTTCCCTTGACACCAATCTCAGTTTCTTTCCAGGCTATTCTGCCAGCTCTGCATGCAGAGCTTTACATCTCTGCTTTAGACCTCTGTTATTTTCACAGAAATAATCCCATCATTTCCAAGACTGAATTTCTCTCTTGAATGTAAGAGGTCCTCATTCAACTTCAAAGTGACTTTTTTCTGCCTTGGTTGTCTCTGGAATTAGTATAGTTAGCTTCTAACATAGCATAGGTACTCAATGAATAAATAATATTTGCTAGCAAGGCATGCATCATGCATGTCATGTTAAGTGGTAATTTTACTCTGTGACTTTTCTATTTCTTGACAAATATTCTCTAATCATTGAGCAAATATAACTATTATAATTCACTGTCTCAGAATGGATTCTTATTGAAGTTCCTTTCTTATTTTCAAAGTTATTTTTATTTAAACTGCTTAATATAGATTCTTAATTAAATTTCTGCTTGAAAATAGGATAGCAATTAAAAAATTTTAATTTCAAGGAAACAAATTTCAGATAAATATGTCCCAAATAAATTTAAAACATATTGTTTATTTATTCATTCTTTAATATTATTTTTATTTAAGCACCTTGATTACAAACATGATTGTTGTATGGGCCCGGAGAGATAGCACAGTGGCGTTTGCCTTGCAAGTAGCCGATCCAGGACCAAAGGTAGTTGGTTCAAATCTCGGTGTCCCATATGGTCCCCCGTGCCTGCCAGGAGCTATTTCTGAGCAGACAACCAGGAGTAACCCCTGAGCAATGCCGGGTGTGGCCCAAAAAAACCCAAAAAATAAAATAAAATAAAAAAAAACATGATTGTAATTGGGTGTCAGTCATAAAAAGAGCAGTCCCTTTTACCACTGCAACATTCCCATCACCAATGTCCCCAGTCTCCCTCTTCCCCACCCCTGCCTATGTTCGAGCCTGGCATTCTATTTCTCTTACTCATTTGACATTGTTTATTTAAGAATCAAATTTACGTAGTATTTTATTGCGAAATATGGTATTCCCATCTATAGATTTTAAATATTTCTCCTTCATAGAATAAAATTTAAAAATTAATGGTAAAACATTATCATATTATTGGGAAGTAAAAACAAAGTTGTGTTGAAAACTTACCAAATTTTATGTTAGAAGAGAATAGTGAGAAAATGTCCTGCTTTCCTGACTGCCATACTTTGGGCATTTCATGGATATACCCCTGTAATATAATTTTGTTGTTGTTGTTTTGGGCCTCACTCAGCAGTTCTCAGCGGACCACATGTGATGCCAGGGGTGGAACTTGGGTTGGCTGCATGTAAGGCAGGTAAATATCCTACTGCTGTTCTATCACTCTGGCTCCTGAAATTTAATTTTATTTAAATTAAAACTTTTTTTAGTGTGTTTAAACATGTCTGTACTGATGTTGATCAATCCTAATGTTAAATAAGTTGGTTACGCCACATGATGTAAGGCAGAATAAGGTTTGAGGAAGGTTAGAAATAAAGGGAGTGGGATCACCTCAAGTCAGGACCAATGTTCTCAGTTTCCTTGCAGGAAAGAGCTTTGTTTTCCATAGAGAAAATGAGGTCTGGTTAGAGTAAAAATCCCTTAGAGGTAAATGGAAAAGCCATGCTGATAGATGCTAGAGTGGCTAGTACAAACTATAAATATAATTTAATTTTTTAATTTTAACCCTAATATTTGAATGGTTAAAGAAAATATAATTTTGAGATAAAAGTATAATTATTGCTATGAGTACATAATGAAATACTACAATCAGTTCACTGTGGTTTTACTTCCAAAATGGAGAGAAAGAAGCAAACAGCTCAAATATGACAAAGATTTTAATGAATACTCTCATCAGAATACATAATTTCAATACAATCTAATCAAACCCTTCTTATCACTCTTCTTACTGGAATGTGCTAGACTTGAATTATAAAGAACAGATTCCAGCTCTCCAGGGGACAACTAAAGTGTCCAGTATAAGTGAGAATTGGAAAAATCTTGAGTTTTTAGTTCACTGAGCAAAGCAAATTTTAATTTGCTCTGAATAAGATGTCTACACTACAACTTTATGTCTTGTGATAAAGTAATGGGTAGAAAATGCACGATTTTTAATGTATTTGGCACTCAATTCTGATTGTTACAAAAGAGTAAATAAATTAATGGAGAGAATAAAAGAAAAAGCTCTGGAGAAATAACTGTCTATATTTGCATATGTGTGTTTGTATATAACAAATTTTTTTAGGGGTAATGATTTATTGAGATGAAGATTGCTACTGATTTCATATAAGATTAATTTCTGTTTCTGTAAGAAGTTAGAAACAATTATTTTATGTCAGCATCACATGCACAGTTAAAAATTACATTCAAAATAAAACAGAGACTGGGGCTGGCGAGGTGGCACTAGAGGTAAGGTGTCTGCCTTGCAAGCGCTAGCCAAGGAAGAAGATCCCCTGGCATCCCATATGGTCCGCCCAAGCCCGTGGCAATTTCTGAGCGCTTAGCCAGGAGTAAGCCCTGAGCATCAAACGGGTGTGGTCCGAAACCCCCCCCCAAAAAAAACCTAAAATAACACAGAGACTAATA
The DNA here is from genome assembly GCF_024139225.1 of Suncus etruscus. Lineage (NCBI taxonomy): Eukaryota > Metazoa > Chordata > Mammalia > Eulipotyphla > Soricidae > Suncus > Suncus etruscus. The sequence continues at coordinate 19,888,939 of NC_064860.1, forward strand.
TAACATATTGACATCTCAAGAAGCACAAGTCGATTCAAGTCACTGCCCTACGCAGAGGTAGACATTTTGTAAATACCTCAACCCAATGAATTCTCAAGTCACATTTGAATCATGATCTTAACAAAGAGATTCTTTGCACATTATCTTTTAAGACATATCTTGGTTCTGTCCTACATCACAAAGAAAGGAAATAGTGAGTAGAACTTGCTTGTTTGTTTAAGTGATCATAGCTTTGATCCAAAAAATTAAAGGGCCCATAGTGTTCCAATGCATTTCATTTTAGTGTTTCCTGAAACCATTAGTCAGATTACTGTCTCATGAATTTTTCACTCTTAATATAAATTAAATTTTAGTTTTTTTGAGTGTATGGGAGTCATGCTTGATAATTCCAAAAATAATGAAAAACCAAACCAAAGGCAAAAAAATGATTGGAAAATTTTAACTTTATAAATCATTAAACTGTTTTATAGATTTAGGAATTTTGACACATGTCAAACTGTGTAGAAAATTTGATATTAGGGACATTACACATTTAATATATTCTCTGGGTTTTGACTGTGGGTTTTTTAGCTCATACTTTACAGACTAAAGATGGAATGTTTCTTAATCATGGAACAAAAATTTCATTTAAGCAAGCTGAATAAGTGTTGAAGATTTACTGTAAAACACTACACAGAGTTGATAATAATGGAATACTCAACTATCATTTTGTTGACATTTTTGGCATTCAGAACAAAAGTCCTAGATGTCAACTAAATGAATACTTTGGAAAAAGTGCACTGGTATATCAGGGTAGTAGTTGACTTTTTGAGGATCAATTAAGCCAAAACTAGAAGCATCTCATCAGCAAGATCTTCATTCCACATAGGACTTAAAAGTCTAGTCTATCTTTACCCAATCTCTGCAAAGTGCTTAAAGCATGTTGTGGAGTAAAACTTGGATGGCTGCAGTTATTATACTTACAATTAAGTTATTTCTGTACTGGGCTTGATGTCTTGATGCATTTTCTTTTTGTCTGCTCATACAAAACCATTGTCAGAATCCAGTAAATGATAATTCTTGACACAGGTCTTTAAGCATGTTTTGAAACACAGAATCAATATCTGTACATAAGTAATAGCAAATTCATTTTCAATTTTAGTTAATAAAAATTGCTTCTCATTTTTATCTTGATTCTTAAACCTGTATAAATTCAAATTTTAAATTTGAATTTAAAAAAGAAATAAGTGAGTTTGTGACTTAGGTAACCACTCGGGGGTTGGGTAGGGGGATGAAGCTTGACATCCTGAATTTAAGAAGAGGTCTTAAAATATTCATTGCATTTTCTGCTAAATATAACCAAGAAGAGAATAAATCCCAGTAGATAAGGGAAGTGACAGGTGTCTGTGACCAGATCTGGAGCCTACTAAAGTTAGGCTGCTTTCTGCTCTCAATCATGGGAAATAGATTTTTCCATAGTGGAAATAGACTATGAGAGTCAGCCAGGACTTAAGAAATATTCAGAAGGTGCCAGCAAGTGTTTTTGACAATACAATGGTTTGTTATAAGAATTCATGGTATAACCATTTAATGTCTCAGTTTTAGGAATGTAAACATCAGCTGAAGACCTTTCATACTCTTAGTTTCAGAATGTGAGCAGTAAGAACAGACAGGCCCCTGAAGTTTCCTGAGGCTGAGGAGATTTTTGTGTGTGTGGGTAGGGTAGGGGTGGGGGTTGGGTTTGTGTGATTTTTTTTTTTTTTGGCATTCTTGTTATTAGAGGGTTTTATTGTAGCCATGTGGTTTATATTGAATCTGACAAGTCATGTAGTGATTAAAAATAGGAATGCTTTGACAGCAGGGCGAAAATGAGGATCAGTTGCTATGTAACACCCGCGTGATGGGGGAAATTCTGGCCAATGCCAAGGGTCTGGTCAGGGGGGAGTCTTCAGCATCAGTGCACAAGGGAGAGAAAACTGACAAGACTCTTCCAGACAGCACCTGGGGACAGCAGATGCACTGACCAGAGCCACTTGCTAATCTCGGCAGTGCTGCTTGACTAGAGCCAAAATGGAAGCCGAGTTCGTGTAATGTTGGATTTGAGTATTTAGGTGTGATCCTGAAAATCAAATTAAGGCCTTTAGTCTGGTCTAATATCAAGAAGAAAGCCTTATATTCACATATATTGTTTTGCAAAATGATATTACATTGATCAGTGCAGTTATAGTTTTGATCCAAGTTAAAGGGCCCATCATATTCTAATGCCTGTTATTTCAGTGTTTCCTCCATCAGTCAAATAACTGTCTCATGAATTTTTCTACTCTTAGTATAAATTAAATTTTAGATTTGTTCCCAACTAATGTGGGTTTTAGCTAATGACTTAGGTATTTTGCTGGTGTTGATTAATCTCTAATGCCTTTAATAGATATCTTGCAGGAAATAAAAATATCTGGTTTGAAATTAATGCATATAGAAGGGGAAGCAACAGTCCAACAATTTTTTGTATTCATATTAATTCAAATTAATTTGTTTGCAGTTGTCATTCAAATTACTTTTTCAGTTGAACGACTATTTCCTAAGAGGAGTTGTATCATTGAGTGTAGAGGAAAGAAACCAAAGTGGAAAGTTCGGTAAAAAAAAAAAAAAAAACAAGCCTGAGGAAACAAAGTACATATTTACAGTGTTTATTTGAATATCATATTGACATTTTTATTTGATTTTTGGCTGTACAGAACATGAAGACTGCTAAATTTATAATCTACAATGCTTTGATATTTTGGTACTATAAACTACCTCTGAATTAAAAGTCTTTCAATAAATATTATTAATATTTACTTCTTAGGCTAAATTGGCAATTTGGCTTGCCATTTTTATTATTCTATTTATTCAATTTTTATAATAGTGGAATAATGTTAAAACAATGGCCAATGGCAACTAATTATGCTTTTAGTACCAGTATGAGCTCAGAAATATGTTTTAAGGTATTTTTCATTTTTTATTATGAAATAACATTTTATATATAAAGATGCCACATTTTGTTAAACTACTCATGTGTGGATGGTCATTTGAATTGTGTCTACTTGTGAATTACTACCAATAACGTTGTTATGAACAACTGTATAATTTAGTATGTGAAATTTTGTATTTCATTTATCTTGAGTATAGAACTACTAATGAAATTTCTGGGACTTATGTTAGTTCTATGTTTAAGATGGCAAGAATCCATTTATCTGCTTTCCAAAGTAGCTTCCCATTTACAGACAAACACAGTAGCAATATTTCATGTGTCAATTTCATAATTTTTTTACATCTTTGTCAGCACTGGCTCTTTCTACCTTTTTTATTCCAGGGACATCTTATTGTAATTCTGAGTTACCTTTTCCAAGGTAATACTGAAAACATCTTTCTAATTTTGAAATATATTCTTAAATATGAATATTTATAAGTACAACAAAAGTGATTGCTACTCTTTGTGTTCTTTCTTTTATTTTTGTGCCTCATCCATTCAGACTGCATTAGTCTTGTGTACTCATGCTAGAGGTGCAAGGAGGTACTCCTGAAGGAAGGACTAAGGAAGACTGTGTCTCAATGAACTGGAGTAGGAACCAAGAGTTTACCCTTTTCTAGATGAAGCTCTTTAGCCAAGGATGGATTGCTGTCAAAATGTAAGAGTTCACTTGTAATGAAAGAACCCTTTTCATTGCAGGCAGTTTCTTCCTGTCAGCTGTCTAAAATCTTCTTTCTTACTTCCTTTTTTAGTGAAGTCTGTTACTTTATGGCAGAGTCACCTATTGGAGGACCATATGCAAGATTCTGAATCTATATCGTTTTTATATACTACCAAATTTCTCACCATATGTGTTACATAATTTGCATAGCCCACCAGAAATGCACAAAAATGTCCTTTAGATCAGTCTCAACAACAGAATATGTTGACAAAGATAATATAATATTTTCAGAACAGGTAAGAAATTTTACCTGATCATAGCTATCATGTTGTAAAATACAAAGGTTTATGTATAGCTCCTACTAGATGCTATCCTAACCTTAGACATCGATCATGATGCTTAGTGGTATGAGGTATTGTCATTAACAAGATACTATGTGAATGAGCACCAAAAAATTAGATTCTTAACTTAATTCATAGGCATCTATTAAACTCCTAAAAGCATTTTGACCAAAAGAAGAACAATAAGTAAGTTATACTGGTTAAAGTATATTTGGTTGGAGAGGTTAGCAGAAATAAAACAAATATTTCAGATGTTTCATTATATTTCTTGAATAGGAAGTTGGGATTTGTTCAGTATTGGTCAATAGCTCTTATTTCAGGACTGAAATAAAGCCAGTTATCATTAAACAGGAAAACCAAAATATTCAGAAAGCAGACAGTCAGACAGCCACCAAACAAGAAATCAAGACACCAACAGAATAAAACTAGTAAGAAAATTATACTAACACATGTTTTGCTATATATGGTATTCTGGTTAAAAAAACAATGTAGAGATTAGGGAGTCATATCAAAGAAATGCAAAAATTTTGCCAAAAACAAAATATACATTTTGCCTTAAGAATAAATTGCTAGGGGCTGGAGCAGTGGCACAAGCAGTAGGACGTTTGTTTACCTTGCACGCACTGACCTAGGATAGACCGCGGTTCCATCCCTTGGTGTCCCATATGGTCCCCAAGCCAGGGGTGATTTCTGAGTGCATAGCCAGGAGTAACCCCTGAGTGTCACCAGGTGTGGCCCAAAAAACAAACAAATAAATAAACAAATAAATAAAATTGCTTTAAAAATGATGAAACCTGGGGCCGGGTAGGTGGCGCTGGAGGTAAGGTGTCTGCCTTGCAAGCGCTAGCCAAGGAAGGACCGCGGTTCGATCCCCCGGCGTCCCATATGGTCCCCCCAAGCCAGGGGCGATTTCTGAGCACATAGCCAGGAGTAACCCCTGAGCGTCAAACGGGTGTGGCCCAAAAACCAAAAAAAACAAACAAAAAAAAAATGATGAAACCTAATAACTGAATACAGCTTAATCACATTCTATAGAATACATTAAAGCTATAGTTTAATATTAATGTTAATTTTTCTTCTCTTCATCAAATACAAATTGACTATTCCCATGTATCAGACATTGATTTTGATGTTTAAAATACTGAAGAGATTATAGTAGAGAGACAGGCAGTAAACAACAATCATAAAAAATAAGTTAACTACATGTTATATTAGGAATTGATAAGTGGTAAGAAAGAAATTAAAAGTAAGGTAAGAGTGATTTAAGTTACAAAGGTCAAGTTTACAATTTCAAATACAATAGTCATGGCAGTTCTCCCTAAGAATGAGACACTTAACACTCGAAAGAGATTCAAGTGTCAACCATGTGGCCTTCTGGATGTAAAGACTGAGGGAACAGCTGGTGGCAGGGCCTAAGACTGCAATGTGAGTTAGGAATGCTTGAAGGATAGCTTGGAGACCAATGCTACTGGAATAGAATGATAAGAAAAGGAGATGAGGTCATAAAAATAAGTGAGGGCAGATCTTAAGGACCTTACAACCCTATTTCAGTACTTATCCATTTATGATAAATGAAATAGACTTTAAAAGGTCTAAGAGAGTATAAAACTTGAGTTAAGTTTTAACAGGAACACTCAAATAAATATATAACAGATTGTGGGGCCCTTCAGGGTCAAAGACAGAAGGAAAAGTAATTCAGAGTATCCTGGTATCCAAGAAAGAGAGAGGGTTGGAGCTGGCACTTCGGAGGAAGTCAGGAGGGAGACAAAAGATTTTGATTCTGGATAAAGTTCAAAATAGAGGCCACAGTATTTCCTACTAAATTAAGTCTGGAATGAGAGGAATTAAAGATGATCCTGAAGGGGTTTGGCTGGATCAAATGGAAGAATGTAGTCACCACAGAGAGATGGGAAAGACTATTAGCCAACAGTCTTAAGGGACAGGGTAAGAACAGATTTTAAGCAGAGAATAAACTTAACTTTCATGCTAAAACAGTGTACAGTTTCAGGGATTAAAGTCTAAATTATAATTCCCCCTGATATAAATCAGGGACTATTTCTGTATATTTTTTAAAATTTCCAAAATTTTAGGACATTACATAGAGGTAAACAAAGTATTTAGTAATGAATTAAATTCACCTAGCCCATAGGGTTGGAGAGATGATATGGTGGGTAAGAAGCTTGTTTTACATATGGCTGACCCATATTTAATCCCAGGCACCATACATGGTACTCTGAGTCATAACCAGGAGGGATCCCTGAGCATGGAGCCAGAAGATCTGACCATAGACATGTGAGTGAGTTCAAACTGAAAATAAATATAAAGAAATAAATGCCCTCAGTCCATCTAAATTTCTTATTGTGACATATATCTGAAATATATTAATATAGTTTCTCGTGATTCACTATAAAATACTTCTTTGATACTCTCTTTTAAAAATTGTGATTTTTTAAAAATAAAATAGTTATATAATTTTGGTTAATAATTGTTTATAAAGTAATGTTTAATAACATATTTAAAAATAATAAAAGTAAAACTAGGTAATTAATAACAATATAGAGAGGAAATTATCCCTTTAATATGAGTTTTAAAACACCAATAAGATTTTTATATAAATGTATGCGACAGTTTTCAACAGTTTCAAGAATAGTTTTCTTTTCATGGATATGATGTAATTAAGAATACATTTCTTAAAATATATTTAAAGCAGAAACTAAACCAGATTTGAAATGTATCTCTAATATTTTAGCCATTTATTTTATACAATTTTTTCATATTTTTCCCTTTCTGAATCAAGATGCACATGTCTATTCTATAACTACCAACATCTGTAAAATAACAGAGCTATAATATTTATAATATATTATTTCCATATCTCTTAAAATGTTATAGTCACATAGTACCCTCAGATATATTTTTCATATTCTGCAATACCAGGGAGAAAATTTGCATATAATCTTGATTTTATTTAAATCTGACATTCACACAGGAAATGGCACAAGGCATCTTTTCAATTTTACTTGATGACAATTAAATTTGTAAAGAATTTAGATTCCCCAAATCATGAGAACTGAATCAATGAAAAAAATTGTTGCTATGTTGAGGTACAAAGAATTAATGTCTGACTATGCATGTATTGGTATTTTGCTATGATAATATCTTAAACATTTCTTGAAAAGCAAACAGATTACTTGTTCCCTAGAGAGTTTATTGCAATACTGTCTGATGAAAATGAGTTAAATTTAACTTCAGGTATATGTTCATCATAACATAATCTCTTGATATATTAGTAGGTCAAGAGTTCAGCCAAGAAAGGGACTTTAACTTGAGCAGACACTAATTAAAAGAATCAATTCTTATCCTACTACATCTGTCCAATCATATTAACACATTTCTAGATTTCTTACTCAGTGGACTAGTCAAGATTAAAGGATTTGCTAATATGAAGGAACAGAGTATGCTTCCAAACTGACGGAGCAGATTTGTGAACAAATTAGTTCATTTAAAATTGACAGTGAAAGATTGATTTTGCACAGAATGAGTTACCTAAGGTATTCATCATTTCTTCTGCCTCTGCACACAAGACAGAGATCCGTTTCTCTCACTTTCTGATTGTAATCGGGCTGCTTACTGAGCACCTTTATTTTACAGTTCTGATTGCAGCCTGCCATTCTTTTTAATTCAGATATATTTTAGTCTTTTAGGCAGACCTTCAGAAATAACTTCCTTAAAAGCCTCAGTCAAATGACTCATTACATTTGCTCAATTCAACTCTACTATAAATTATAATACAGGCATAAGTTCTAATTGCACAAAAGATCCAATTACTTATAAGGCTATTTGACTCATTATTCAAGCACAGAAGTGAGCAGGAAAGTCAGACGCAAAAAAAAAAAAATTGAAACTTGAGAGTCAATGTGGTGCAATTTTGACAAAATCTATAGTGTTTGCTATTTTTTATTACATTTAGTATATATCTTTTAAAAATCAATAGAAAAATATTTTATGCAAAAGTCTTTAGAAATTGTGTAAGAATTAGAGCAGAAAGGCTGACATAGTTGAGAAATTGCTTTTAGGTACAAGAAAATAAAACAAAATCCAGTGGGAGAAGAAATTAGTTTTTAATAATGGCATATATGAGCTTAAAATAGAAAACAGTAAGCATTGAGTTAAAATAAAAACCAAAGACATATGTATGAACCCAGGCTATTTTATTTGCAAAGGCCTAGACTTCTGATACCAGAAACAAATTATGATAGCTATATGGGCTAATATTAAGATATGTTAATTTAATTTGATAGAAGAGAGAAGAGGTCTAGGGTAAACATTGGAAGGAAGAATTGAGTGATATGATCAATGAGTTTTCATTCAAATAAACATAATAGAGAAATTAGAGGAAAAATAATTTTAATTGTGAATATCTAGAAAATCATCTTGTAATATCTATAAGGGAATTGGATAGATCTGTATTTATATTATATGTAAATGCAATATTTTTTCTATAATTTTAGATATTTCAGGAAGTTAAGACAAGATCTAATTTAATTCAATAGTGATATCAGACCTTTATTATTATGTTTTATATATTTTATATTTATATATTTATTTATATATTTAATATTTATTTAATATTTATATAAGTATATAAGTATAAATATATATTTATATATTTTTATAATCTGTATTTATAGGTTATCTGACCTCAGGCCAAATCTTTATTTATACAATTTATTTTTTTATTAATAATAACAAGAGGGGAATGTATGAAAGAGACAGACAAGAATATCTACAAGTTGCAGATTCCAGATGTCAATTATAAAAATCCAATGACCTCCTCAAGATTTCTATGGAATCTGTAGGAGATTTTATGTTCACTTTTCGTTTTAAATTTTTGTTTCCATTGAGTCTTTAACTTTCTAGATGTTAATTACCATGGCCTGTTTAATTTGTTCCATTTCTGGTTATTCAGCTCAATTCACGAAGTCAACAAATCTATGGATAAACACACTCACATATTTTGTTTTTCTTCCTCTCACACACAAAATAAGTCATAATGAATAAAATCAGTGGTTGCTCCTTCTCAGCTTTCTTTGCTGACCCAACATGTCTTTGCAACCCTAAATGTCAAAAAGTGCCTGGGGCTCCATCCTGAGAACTGTTTCTTCTGTCTACATTCAGTCTCTTGTTGATCTCAGAAGACTCATGCTTTTTAATCCCATCTATATGCTAATGTTTCCCAAATGTCCTAGCAACTCAGATCTCGCTCTAGACTTCAGTTTTTTTTTTTTTTTTGGTTCTAAACTAACTTGCATTACTATTTAAATAAAATATTAAATGCAATCTGGTTAATGTGGGCTCTTCTTTTTCAAGCTATCTTAATTACCTTCTTATAGAATTTGCACCGTCATAAAGAATACACCTCATATTTTCAAAACCCAAGCCAACTCTTCATGACAGTCTTGCCTCCTCTTTTTGTTAATAACTTATCATGAACATATCCTATCTTTTAAGTTTAATTTCACCCTTTGTATCTTCCTACCAGTGTCCAAGTTACACTATCATTCATCAAATTGTTGGTATAACTAATAGAGTGTTACGGTTTCTATTATTAATCCCATAGATATTATGACAGGCAATCTTCTATAGAATAAACCTACAAATCATAAATTTAATCATGTTATTCATTGCTTAAACATCCCAAGTGGCAGCTCTGAAAAGATAGTATAGTTGGTAGGGAGCTTGCCTTCCACATGGCCCACCAGGTTTGAATCTGACATTCTTTAGCATCACCAGGAGTAATTCCAGAGTGTAACCCCTGAGCATCAATGGGTTTGGCTCCAAAACAAAAACAAACCGAAAAAGCCTGCATTACTTTCTAGTGTTACTCAAATGTAAATCTAAGTATTTACAATGGAATCCTAGGACTGAAGATTATTTGGTTCATGCAAATCTACTTTGCTTCAGAAAACAGCATTCTCCCTCTTGTTTATCCTAATCTTTTCATACTCTCCTCCCTGTTGTAATTAAAACAGTCTAAGAGGAATCTTCACTCCTGTTATTCATTACCAGAACATTTCAAGTCCCTAAACCCATTGATTTTCTACTTCTTTAAAGTACGGCTCCAATGTTAGCTCTCTAAGTGTGAATATAAATTTGATTGCTGTTGCAAATAATAAAATAGTAATAACTGGGCCAGAGCAATTGAATAGAAGGCATGGGTGCATGCCTTTTATGCTGCCTGCCCAGATTTGATCCCTGATACCACATATGGTCTTCCAAGACCACCAGGACTTATTCCTGAACACTGAAAGGTGTACCCCTCAAAATAACAATGATCTAAATAAAAGTTTATCTTACTTTAACATATTATTTGAATATCAGTGGTCTAAGGTACAACTCCTTAAAAAGTGGAAATGTTTTGAAAATTTGCTTTAAAACAGTTGTCTTTTTGACTTAATATTAGCAAATGTTTTATTTGCCTACCTATTAAATGTGCCTATATATCTAGGGCAAAACTGATGCCCTATCTATTGTGTTATCAGTCATAACCCAATCCTGCTGGTTTTTTTTTAATATAGACCATTTATAATGGCATCTATGCTCCATTACTATACATACTGTCAACTGCTTGAGGTTAAGAAATCATTTCTTTTGTTTAAAAACTAATAACTTTTATATTAACTAGAACTCAGTTGTAATTAACAAAATTCACTTTAAATCACTAAAGTTAAAAAAATAATGAATCAAAGTGGGTGCTGGATAGAGATGGCCTTAACTCCAAATCAACATTACTATCTCTTGCCTCCCCAAGGAAAGCAGGTGCCTTCTGGAAGTTTGGGGAAAGGATTTGTTTTTGCTACTTTTATAGAAAATCAGTATTCTTTTTTAGGAGCCAAAACTTCTCTTTATACTCTGTGTATTTAGATTTTCCTTCACTCAATGAAAAGATGAGGAGAAATGTCACTTTTAAAAACTCACCCAAGATTTGATGGGGTGAACAATCAATTCAGAAATTGACTGAGGGCTCAATTCAGTTAGATTGAGTCCTCAGTCAATCAAGCATGGCATTCCTATGGGAAACTCTTGTCTAGTAATAGTCTTATTTGCTATTTAATATTATTCAGGAAGGGTCGGAGTGGTAGTACAGTGAATAAGACACTTACTTTGCATGTGTCCTACATGATTTTGATCCTCAGCACTAAATATGGTCCCCTAGGCCATCAGAAGTGATTCTTGAGTGCAGAGTCTGAGCTCAGAGCCAGAAGTAATCCCTGGGTGCCACCTTGTATGACCAAAAAACAATTCAAAAAGGGATAGAGAGCATTAAGAGAAAAGTTGACTATCTCTCTACTTTGGAAGTCAAAACTCAAACTGCATGCAAAAATGTAAGTAGGCTAGTCTTGGCAAATATTAAAAGACAACACATTAATCCAAATTAAATATCTTCGAATTGGGCACTATTACTTGAACAAACACATTGGGAAGTCAGGTAATATACTCACTCATCTATAATTTCTTGAAGTTTCAGCCTCATTTTATCATATTTAAAGAAATAAAAATTAAATCTTGCTTGATGTAGGGCTTCATCCTCTCACTTTGCAAAGAATTAATTAGAGTATCTGCTAAAAGAGTCACCTCATCACTTTCTCAATGACTCAGGAAGGTTTCCAGTTTACTCAGAATCTAGTTACCATGACCTTGAATATGCTGATAAACTAAGCCAAGCATAGTCTGTAATGGAAGCAAGAACGTTGGTCAGTTCCTCTCCAATCCCAAAATTTGGGAGGTTGGAAGAGAAGAAAATTCATTGACATAATATCACTTTCATCCAGGAAAGGGGTAATATAAATATAAGACTTACATATTCTTTGTTAAGTTTCACTAAGAACTTTTTAATAGATCTGTACGGTATCATTTTATTTGGTTAGAGAGACATAGGTATAGATACCAAACAGAAGGACTTCAACTTAGATAACGAAATATTGAACTTCAAATGATGTTATCATTTGAGAGAGCAAGGGAATCCCTTAAAGGGAATATGACTCCCATTTAATGTGATGTACATATATATTGCTTGAATTTTATAATAAGAATGTAATCATAAATTACTTGTGTACTAAAAACAAATTTTAATTAGAAAACAACACATATCCCTTATGACAGAAAGTTTATGGCTTTACTTAATGAACATCCTTCTGGAACAAGGCAGGCAATATTGACAGGATGTCATTACATTATTTCACGAACCCTACTCTGCATAAAAATAACTGGCTTCATATATAGTACTAATTTAAGTTACATTCATTTTTGCATAAAACCAAATGAACCCATTATTAATAGATTAGCATGTTTCTTATGGAATTTTAGTGTGTAGAAAACAAAAAGGAAGGGGGAAAATGCATTTGCCTAATGATTTCTTTGATCCATTACAAAAATTGTCTTAGCTTCCCCAAATGTTATTTATTTACTTATTTTCATGAGTAAATTATTTTAGTCATAACTGTCAAATAAATAAGCATGGAACTTAGCACAGCAGTAAGAATTGTTTATACCATTCTTGTGGCTTCTTTTACTAAAATAAATTGTTAGTGTGCTCCCTGACCAACCACAAGTACCCCTGTAATCTTTTTTCTTTTTTTGCTGTTTAATTCATGGGCAAAAAAAGATAACATTTGAACTTTTTTTGTAAATGATAATGGCATTTAAACACATATTTAGATTTATTTATTTCTCAAAGTTTTGAGTACCCACTATACATTAACCATTGTTCAAGGAGTATATTATAAAGTTGAATGGTATAGTGATAAAGTGATAAAATAGTAAAGTGATAGCAACTACTGAATACTAAATAATTCCTCTTGCAATTGTGATGCTCTTATAGAGAATAGGGAAACTAAGTCACCAACTCAGTCTTAGGTGTAAAAAGGGGGGATAGGGCCAGACAAGATTCTACAAAGGCATAATGGCTAGATAGATTTGATGGGGTTACAAAAAACATGCTCTCAGTATATAGTAAGTTGACACATAGGCTATTTTAAGCTCAAGGGGTTTGAGAAAAAGATGTAAATAAGAGGATCACGTTCTCTCCACTCCTCTCCCTTAAAAAGTTCACAAAACCTTGATGAAAAGCGCTCACTTTAAATGCATGGTGATAGAGCACTTTTTCTCTAAAAACAAAACAAAAAACGAACTATGAAAAGACTCTAAAGTCTTATTAAGTTCTTCTAGTTTACTATATTGATCTCATGCTGGCTCAAATCTATCTCTAATTACATTTCTACACAACTGTCTATTCTTTATATCTAGCATTAAAAAACTCAATCCTGTAGGCTGTAGCCATGTACAGTTGTATTGACACTTACCTTGCATGAGACTAACCCAGGTTTGATCCCAGGCATCTCTCTTGGTCCTCAAACACTACCAGGAGTAACTCGTGAGTGCAGAGCCAGCCAGTAGTAATCCCTGAGCAGTGCCAAATATTGGGATTATATAGATAGAGAGATAAGAGATAGAAAGATAGAAGATGATAAATAAATAAAATATTTGGTCCTCATGAATAAATCTCAGTAACAGCACGTAGAGTTTCCCATACCGAAACCAATCAACTAATTCAGTCCTAATTTTTTCAGTTTTAATTTTCTCATAAAGTCTCCCAAGTCATATAAAATTTACAATAATAAGTTTGTATGTTTTTTTTTCTATTAATCTGTTTTACTTAATCTTGATTTCAGATATAGGGAGAACCTATAGGTGGGCAAAGGAAATCTTTACTTCCTCTAAACAGGTAATGAGGTAGAGAGAACATTCCAGAGTTGGGAAACAGCAAGTACACCAAAGTTACAAAAAAGCATAGTAGGATTGGGAAAACTAAAGTAACTTAGTGCTAATGAGGTGGCAGGAGTGGAGTTATTATCAAGAAAGCAAGAGTTAAAGTTTACTGAAGCACTGAAAAGACTTTTTATGGGTAATGCAATGATATTAAAGAAAGGAGAGGCATGACCAAATGGATGTCAGGGCAAAAACCTAGTTTAGAGGCAATGTGAAAGCCTATGAAAGAGGATAAAGAGTGGTTTCAAAGACACCATATTAATCCAAATGATAAATGATGACTGGAACTCAATGTCCCTGGGAATGGGAACAAAGAGATAGATTTGAGCCAGTTTAAGAGAATTTGAGATCAATTAGACTTGGGGTATGAGTCTAGGAGGGATTAAGGATGGGCTTCAGAGAGTACGTAATCCTCCCCCCACACACCCCCCCTGAGAAAAAGAAATATATATGCCCGGGTATTTTTCTTCAGAAAAAAACCTATAGCTTTTTTTTTCTTTCAGATTCTTGAGTAACAAGTGCATAACAAAACATTTAAAAAAGACCAAATTTCAACACTGGGCTGTTGTCATTTACTCACACTTCAAAAATCAAACTTTTTGGAATTGTTTCTTAAGGGAAGGTTGTCAGATATAGCTAATTAAAACACAGGATGAGATATAGGACTTAGAAAATAAAGATTTACAGTTAACCTAACCTCCTATACTTTATTAAGTATTGCTACTAAAAACAATGGAAGCTGTGAAATAATGTTTCTCTGAGATAATATGTCCTATAATTCATTACCTAAATATAAAGTTCTTTAAATTCAAATTTTATTAATTTATTTACTGAACCAATGTTGACAGGCTGCCTACTTTACCCATACTGAATTCACTTTCATTAATAAATATATTAGAGTTCCTTTCTCTAAAGAGCTTACAATACAATGAATAGATAAGTTTTTAAGTAGATAGAAGAATTAATAATAAGCAATTACAAACAGCAAACACTAGGAGAGAAGCCAAAAGTAGTAGGAGAGAACAATGTGACACTCTATTCAGTGGTGAAGGAGACAAGGCAAGTAGGAAATTGTTCTAAGCAAAGAGAAGAGTTGGGGAAAGATTGGAAGTGAGAAGAGATGGAAAGAATTTGCTATATATATTTAAAACTATTTAAGTTGTTTAGGACAGGGTAGAAGTAGGACAGGCTACATAATTTTCAGGACCCATGACAACAGACAAACATTGGCTCTTATTCAGAGAAGGAAAAATGCCAATAGAGGTCCTAAAATATAAGACATTATCCTTTGTATCACTGTTACTTTTAAATTGGTTTGATGCTTTGTCTTTTCAGGTTGTGGTTCAGAATTAGCAGAGTTAGACTGCAGAAGCTTTCTGGGCCCATAAACTGGTGATTCAATAGCATCTTAAGTATAAAAAAATTTAAATGTTTATATTACTAGCGCAAAAGTTTCCATTTGTTTTTATATTGGACAATTCAATTTGAAATGCTAATGTAAAACGAATTGAAGAGATAAGCAAAAATCACTGAACAATTTGTATTTTTGCTGCTATATAGATATGAATTTCATTCTTATTAGGAGAATAAAAATTCTTCACAAATGTTTATCAGTTGTTTTTTATTTCACCTCTTACTATCAACTCATTCTACTAACACTCTTCACCTTCTACTTACTGATGGATAAGGAGGAAATGCTAAATAGGAAAAGATATGAGTGGAGGATATTCTCTCTTTTTCTTTCTCTCTGTGTCACCCTTTCTGTTTAATCAGTTGATAAAGGGAAGTAGGAGGGTTAATTATTACATACATAGTTTTCACAGATATTATTGGAATTTCTTAGTCCTTTGAAGTCCTTTGTAATGCTAATGTTTCTATCTGTATTGGAACCAAGATTTGGTTCAAAGGAAAAAGATGGCCTCCCAAGAGCAACCTTCACTTACTTTGTTTTAGTTAAAACACACTTACAATTACTCATTTTTACTGTTGCTGATCCTTCATATAATTCAATGGAATTTTCTATTGATAGAAAACCGTCAATTTATTTGTCAAGGAAGAATTAATTTGATGCAGAAGCAATGATGACAAGTCTCTGTGGTCATTCATTATACCCAGGTTCTGCAATATTTTGAAGTGAAAATATTGAGTACTAATGATGCTCAGACTCAAAGTTAGATTGAAGAAAAGTTTATTTGAAAGAAAAGAAGGAAAAGGATCTTTCCATGTGGGGAGAAACTTAGTATGGGACTAAACTAAAGTTAAGGAACTTTGTGAGACCCATTTTATTTTATTTACCTTCCATTCTTTAATAAAACCTATTTTATTAGTATTGTCATTTTTATAATTATTGTATTTAAGCACCATGGTTAAAAAATTGTTCATAATTGAGTTTCAGTCATAGATTGTACATCACCTTTCACCAGTGCACATTTCCAGCCACCAATATTTACAATTTTCCTCTCACTTCTTTACCCCCTCTCATGACTCTAAGGCAGGCATTTTACATCTTTGTTAACTTTTTTTTTTATAAAGTTGTAAGTTCATCATTTAATTTTGTTAATAAAAGGGTACTGTGCATGTTACTTTATCACATTATAGCACCCAGTTCTTGTCTAGAGTTATTAGTTCAACTGTTATTAAAATAATGAACCCTTCTCTACCCTAACAGCACTCACCACTCTTTATAGCAAGCTTTCTAGCATGGATGGTGCATGGCAGAAATGCATGCATATTTCTACCTCCTGACCCTCATCTCTATTCTCTCTAGATATTATTCCCATACTATTTTTTATTTTTATTATATACCATATATGAGTGAGATTATTCTGTGTCTATTCCTCTTCCTCTGACTATGGTTTTCCTCTGTGAACCTTATGGTTTCAGGTATGATATCAAGGTCTTTAATCATTTTTATTTGACCTTTATGCTTGGTGTTAAAGACAGGTCTGACTTCACTTTTTTTTTTTTTTGCATGCAGCTGATGGTTTTCCCAACACCACTTGTTGAAGAGGATTTCATTGCTCCCCTTGTATTTCTTGCCCCCCCTTTATCAAAGATTAATTGATCAGATACCTAAGGGTCTGTGTCAGAATATTCAGGTCTATTTCATTGATGGGAGGATCTATCTTTGTTCCAAATACTCTGCTGTTTTAATGACTACTGTTTTATAATACAGTTCAAATTAGGAAAAAGTGATGTCTCCATTTTTCTTTTTCTCAAGGATTGCTTTAGTTATGTGTGGATGTTTATTTTTCCAAATGGATTTCAAGAGTGTTTTATCCACTTCTTTGAAAAAGGTCATGGGTCTTCTTATAGAGATTGCTTTAAATCTGTACAATGCTCGAGGAAGTATTGCCATTTTAATTATGCTAATCCTCCCAGTCTATGGGAGTGTGGGTTATTTTTTTTTTAAAGGCAGCTTGTAGTTCTTATCGATCTTTGTTAACATGTTACAGAAAAAGCAAGGTTCCAGAAAAGTCCTGGCTGATTTGAATAGTATTTTGTCATGAGCTGTCGGTATTGTGCATTAAAAATTGGTAGGGTAGAATTCTATGGTCCAGTTAGTGTTGTTTAAGTTATGTGTGAAATTGCCCCATGCACAGTAACTCTATTACCAGATGAATGAGTCTGAATCAGGGTCTGAAGCCAAACAATGCTTCAGAGGATGGAACACATGCAGTCTGGTAGTCTTCTACTTCATATGTTCCCCAAGCTGTCTGCCAGAAATGTTTTTATTGAGTACAGAGACCATCTCCATGTGGGGCAGTAAGGACATATTAAGGGCAAATAGCTCAGACTATCCTGAGCTTGTCCCACTCAGGTTTACATATAATACAATCTTTGTTTTGGGTGAAACAAAGTTGTAAACAAACATACAAAGGAACTAGGATGATCATTGTTTCAAATCAAATAAGGTGTAACATAACAACTGCCTTTTCTTTGTTAAAAATTTAGAGAGATGTGTTCTATTGTTCTCTGCAAGAGGCAGGAACCCTAGATCACAACTTTTAAGTGTGATTGTCATTTTGCATAGAAATGGTAAAAATGGGAAATAAAAAGAGAAAAGAAAAAAAATGATAGCATTAAGTTAGGTGGTAAGAAAAAGTCTGTTACTATTGTAGCTAATTCTTAGCAATCACTGATAATGAGGATAGACTTGTATATAATCATATATAACATCAGAGGTTAGATTGTGTATACATCATTCTCAAAACAATCAGCTTTTTTCATATCCTTGTCTTACACATATCACAAAATTGTTTCATAGACTTCTCTAAACATAAACATTAGAACCTTTCTGCAGATACATTTAATTTGAAAAATCTTATACATTCTTACACCAAGCATTGTAATATGAGTCTAGAACATTAGGCTTCCTTTTCCATAAACTTCCCTAATAAAATCACAAGAAAATTTCTGCACATATATATAGTTTGAAACTAAGCTTGTTAAAACATTCTTATAATGAGCACTGTAATAAGATCCCAGAGTACTAAGTTCCTTTTTCATCAATTTCTGTGGACAAAGATCTTAGAACACTTTTTCTAGACATAATTTTGAGAATAAGTTGCTAAATAGTATACACATCATACATCACAGTAATTGGGAAACATTCACAAGAATAGCTGAGAACTTTTAAAACTCTAATAACATTATGCATTTCCCCAGAATTATGCAAACTAATATCGAACTACTAAAATTGGACACAAAATTTTCTTTTTGCAGTGGGATATAAAAAAAATAGTAGCTATTATGATCCATGCAGATAAAAACAGCTTAACCAGCAATATAGTGACTGATACAAATAGGGTAAAGAGATTAGCCTAGAAGAAAGTTAATATTTGGACATAAGCCAGGTACCGGAGATTATGAAAGCAGCTTCTCCTTAGCTGGTTTCTTCAGCTGGATTTAGATATTCTATATTATACTGCATCTTCTCCTTTTGTGTTAGGCTGCTGAAGTCATCTGGGATAAAAAGTCTTTTGGTTCCAGAGATGAAAACTGGGTTGGGGAGACCCACTCATTTTCCTGGTGTTTGGTCCCACTTCAATGGAGATTTCTCTTTAGTACTGTCCCATTAGTGACCTCGATAAGCTACTGAAGGTTGGGGATCCGAGATCCTTGCAAAAGGCTCTTCCAGTAGAGGAAAGATGGTAGACATCAGTGTCTAATCTGGACAGACAGTGTTTACTCTGCCCAGAGTCTTTAGCTTTCTCTTATTCATTGCCTGCTTCTGTCCCATCTGAAAGGGCTTCTGCCACCATAAGTGGTGGAGCAGCTGAATGAGGAAAGGGGATGAATCGATAGAACTTATGTTGATTGGGAGCATAGCTGCTACCTTTCACTGGCATTCCACCAGATCAGATACATTAGCAGCTTTTGGTCCCCTCTCTCCTTTAACAACATCAAACTCTACAGTTTCTTGTTGCCAATGCTACACAGAAACTTCCTGGGATTCTCTTAATAGTTGTCCAGTGAAGAAAGATATCTTCTTTGGTGTCATTTCTGTTGATAAATCAGTAACTACTCTGTATATTGAACTATTTGACAGTGCCCATGACTTGGATTGTCAGCACTGGCCTGTCTACCAGATTCAATGCTTTGGGCCTGGGGTTAATCTTTGGTTGAGCCATTTTCAGACTCTAAGTCTGTAGAGATGGTAGCTGGCTCATTATTCTTGAGAGAAAGGTGGGGTCTCTCTGGTTTAATGCCAGTAGTAAATGATAAATTATCAGCCCTGGAAAGTCTTAAATAATGAACTAGTCATGGCAGAGTCGCTGATCGGAGCTCGTGGAGGGCGTCTACCCAGGGGAGTCGTGAGTTCCAGGTATCTAGGGGAGCTGTAAGTTCCCAGGATAGGGCAGAGGGAGTGTGGGGAGTCACTGACCAAAGCGCATGGACCACGCCTATTCTAGGGAGACGTGAGCCCCTGAGACAGGCCAGGGGAGGGCAGGAAGGCAGCCAACCCAAGAGTGTGGTAAGCGCCCACTCAAAGGAGCCCACTCTTTGACACAGCAGGTCAGCCCAGGAGACCTAGATCCGTGAGGCCATGGAAAAGGCCAGTGGGAGCAATTGTGGGGATTGTCAAATGATCAATCTATCATACACAGCTCAGAGAGACAGAGAGTCAAGAGGACCAGTGACTAGAGGGGTAAGAAGGAAGCACAGGCTGGCTCCCAGGTGGGGAGGTCTAGTGACCTAGGCTCAACGGCGCCCTCTACCATTGTGGGCAGGAGTGAACCTGCACTGTCTGGCAGGGAAGGTGTGGCGATAGACCAGACTTGTCTAGAGGAGGAAGGAAGGACCAAAACTCAGTGACATCACCCAACATACTCATGTAGAGCCACACCCCAAGAGGAGGCTCAGCCCCATGCCATAGGAGGCAAAAGCAGGCTGAAACCTGAAGGCACTGCACTCCAAGCCAAATGAATAAATGCAAAGATAGATGGGTGAACCAAGGAAAACATTAACAAAAGGAGAGGTGGAGAGAAATCAGAACAAGTTCCCAAGTCCACCAAAACACACAGACCCAAGAGAGGAAGACCTAAAAGCAGCCAGGAGAATAGAATTCCAAGCCATGCTAGAAGAAATGAAAGACACACTGGCCAGAGATTACAAGACATCACTAGATGAGCAAATGAACCAACTTAAACAAGAATTGCTACAAAATATGAAAGACTCCATACAAACAGAATTAAATGAAATATGTAAAACCATAGAAAGCAGAAGAGCAGAATCACACAGCTTGAGAATCACATAGAACAACTCAAAGATAAACTGCAAACAAAAGACAACAAAGAATCCAACAAAGAAATAGAAGGTAAAGCACTTGAAGTAAAAGTCCAGTATTTAATGAACAAAGACAAAAGAAACAATCTAAGAATTGTATAGTAGGTATACCAGAAAAGGAGGAAACAGGGAAAGGGGAAGAACAATTAGTCAGGGAAATAATAGCGGAAAACTTTTCCACCCTTTGGAAAGACGCATCTGAGCAAATCCAGGAGGTGAAAAGAGTCCCCAACAAAATAGACCCTAACAAATCAACTCCAAGACACTTAGTAATTCAAATGTCAAGAAACAAAGAGAAAGGTGACCTACTTAAAGCAATAAGAGAAAAAAAAAAAACCTCACATACAAAGGAAGGAACATTAGAATCAAACCAGATCTCCCATATGAAATATTTCATGCAAGAAGACAGTGGAATGACATATTTAAATGTCTGAGTAAAAGAAATTTTCAACCTAGAGTTCACTATCCAGCAAAACTATCATTCATATGGGAGGGAAGACTTAAATCATTCTCAAACAAAAATGAACTCACATTATTTGCGTAAACAAAACCGACCCTAAATAACCTACTCAGTGAAGAATTACACAATTCAAACCCCCGATTGTAATAACAACCACCCTAAACAACGTACCTGCACAACAGCCCTCTCTATCAATAATCTCCTTAAATGTTAATGGACTAAACTCTCCCATCAAAAGACACATAATAGAGAGAACTGGATTAGAAAACATAAACCAGAATTTTGCTGCCTACAAAAAACACACCTACAAGTACAAGATAGGCACAGGCTTATAATAAAAGGATGAAAATTAATTATCCAGGCCAATGGAAATAAAAAAAACCAGGGACGGCCATTCTTATATCAGACCAAATTGCATTCAACCTCAAAAAAGTGATTAGAGAAAAAGAGGGTCACCACTTACTGATCAGGGGAACACTAGACCAAGAAGTGCTAACACTGGTTAATATCTATGCACCTCATGCAGAGCCAGCAAAATATGTATGGCAACTGGTTGCAAAACTGGAGAAACACATGAAAGGAAATGTGATAGTAAGAATTGTATAGTAGGTATACCAGAAAAGGAGGAAACAGGGAAAGGGGAAGAATAATTAGTCAGGGAGATAATAGCGGAAAACTTTTCCACCCTTTAGAAAGACGCATCTGAGCAAATCCAGGAGGTGAAAAGAGTCCTCAACAAAATAGACCCTAACAAACCAACTCCAAGACACTTAGTAATTCAAATGTCAAGAAACAAAGAGAAAAGTGACCTACTTAAAGCAATAAGAGAAAAACAGATTCACCAGACAGAAAACTAACAAAGAAATAAGAACCCTAAATGAAAAATTAGAAGAACTAGGACTAATAGACTTATATGGGGCCCTCCACCTCCAGAAAGCAGAATACACATTATTCTCAAGCCCACATGGAACCTTCTCCAGAATAGACCATTCTTAGAAACAAATCTAACATGCATAAAATCACAAAGGTAAGGATCATTAGAAGCACCCTGTCAGATCACTATGCAACAGAGGTCAATATTGACTGTAAAAAGAAGCAATGGAGAAAATCCAACACCTGGAGAATGAACAACATGCTGCTCAAAAGCAGCCGGATCAAAGAGGTACTCAAGGAAGAAATAAAAAGATTCCTTGAGACAAATGACAATGAAGAAACAACGTGTCAAAACTTGTGGGTCACAGCAAAAGCAGTAATCAGGGGGAAACTCATAGCAATACAATCCTACGTCAGGAAGGAGGAAAATGACAAAATTAACAGTTTAAAGGACCATCTTAAGGAGCTGGAACAACAGCAACAAAGAAACCCAAACACAACCAGAAGACACGAAATAATAAAAACCAGAGCAGAAATAAACAGCATAGAAATTAAGAAAAAAAAATACAGAAAATCAATGAGACCAGGAGTTGGTTTTTTGAAAGAATAAACAAGATAGACAAACCACTGGCAAGACTCACCAAAAAAGAAGGGAAACACCCAAATAAGCAGGATTACAAATGAAAGGAGAAAGATTACAACAGAACCCCAAGAAATCCAACACATCATGAGGACATATTATGAACAACTATACTCATTTAGGCTAGAGAACCCAGAACAAAGGGACAGATTCTTGGAAAAATACCAGCTTCCACGACTAGAAAAGGAAGATTAGAAAGTCTAAACAGGCCAATCACCTCAGAAGAAATTGAAACAGTAATTAAGAAACTCCCCAAGAACAAAAGTCCAGGACCAGATGGTTTTACAGGTGAATTCTGTTAAACATTCCAAGAAGAATTACTTCCACTAATCCACAGGCTCTTCCAAACCATTGAAAAGACATGGATCCTCCCCAATTCCTTTTATAAGGCTAATATCACTCTGATTTCTAAAGAAGGCAAAGATACCACCAAGAAAGAAAACTACAGACCAATCTCACTAATGAACATAGACGCAAAAATACTCAAGAATGTCTTAGCAAAGCGAATTCAGCACTACATCAAAAAGATTATACACCATGACTAAGTGGGTTTCATCCTAGGGATGCAAGGATGTTTCAACATACGCAAATCAATCAACATCATACACCACATCAATAAAAAAAGACAAAAATCACATGATCATATCAATCTATGCAGAGAAGGCATTTGACAAAATCCAACACCCATACATGTTGAAAACACTAAGAAAAATAGGTCTGGAAGAAACCTTTCTCAAGATAGTTATAGCTATCTATGAAAAGCCCACAGCCAACATTATCCTAATGGTGAAAAACTGAAAGCATTTCCACTAAGGTCAGGAACTAGGCAAAGATGTCCACTCTCTCCACTCTTATTCAACATAGTCTTAGAAGTCCAAGCAATAGCAATCAGACAAGAGAAGGGAATCAATGGAATTCAAATAGGGAAAGAGGAATTCAAACTATCTCTTTTTGCAGGTGACATGATGATATACATGGAAAACCCTAAAGAGTCCACAGTAAAACTCCTTGAAACAATAAACCAAAGTAAAGTGGCTGGCTACAAAGTCAATACACAAAAGACAGTAGCATTTCTCTATACAAATAACAAAGTAGAGGAGAGAGATTAAGAATACAACTCCATTTAAAATAGTACCAAAACATCAAGTACCTAGGAATCAATCTTGCAAGGGAAGGGAAGGACTTATATCAGGCAAACTTCAAAACACTTCAGAAAGAAATTGAAGAGGATCTAGGGAAATGGAAGAACAGACCATGCTCATTGGTAGGTAGAATCAACATAGTCAAAATGACTATCCTACCCAAACTCCTATATAGATTTAACGTAATCCCCATCCAAATTCAGGCATCATTATTTGAAGAATTAGAACAATCAATCATAAAATTCATCTGGAACCACAAAAGACCCAGGATATCCAAACACATATTAAAAAACAGGAAGCTGGGTGGCATCTCTTTACCTAACCTGAAGCTATACTATAAAGCCATAGTGATTGAAACAGCATGGTACTGGCACAAGGACAGAGCCTCAGACCAATGGATTAGAAAAGAATTTCCAGACATAAGCCCTCAGATATACAGTCAACTAATATTTGACAAAGGAGCCAAGAATTTGAAATGGGAAAAAGAAAGTCTTTTCAACAAATGGTGCTGGTACAACTGGAAAACCATTTGTAAGAAATTAAAAATTTACCCATACCTCACCCCATATGCAAAATTCAACTCAAAATGGATTAAAGACCTTGAAATCAGACCCAAATCTATAAAGTTTATTGAGGAAAATTAGGCAAAACACTCAAAGACTTATATATCAAAAAAGTCTTTGATGATAGAATGCCAATGGCAAGACTTTTAGCATCAAACATATACAAATTGGACTACACCAAACTAAAAAGCAAAAGAAACCCTTCTTAACACAAGAATACAGTTAACTGAATGGGAAAAAAATCTTTGCACTCAACATGTCAGATAAAGGGCTGATACCCAGAATATACAAAGCACTCAGAAAGCTGAGTCCCCAAAACCAAATAAAGCCATAGAAAATGGGGAGATGAAATGAATAGAAACTTCTCTGAGGAAGACCAAAAGATGTCCAACAAATGCATGAAAACATGTTCACCTTCACTCATCATTAGGAAAATCCAAATCTAGACAACAATGAGGTACCACCTTACACCAATGAGGATGGTTCACATCAAAAATAATGGGAACAAACTTTGTTGGCGAGGATGCGGTATGAAAGGCACTCTCATCCACTGCTGGTGAGAATGCTCCCTAGTCCAACACCTATGGAGAACAGTCTGAAGAGTGCTCAAAGAACTCAGAATTGAGCTGCCATTTGACCCAGCAATTGCTCTCCTAGGTATCTACCCCGAAGTTGGAAAGACATTCATTCCAAAGTATGTGTGCACCCCACTATTTATCGCAGCACTCAGTATAATAGCAAAGTCTTGGAACAAACCTCAATGTCCAACAACACATGAATGGATCATTAAGATGTGGCATCTATACACATTGGAATACTACATGGCAGTCAGAAATGATACAGTCACAGCCTTTGAAGCAACGTGGATGGACCTAGAACATATTAGGTTAAATGAAGTAAGCCAGAAGATGAAAGACAAACACAGATGATAACACTATTCTGAAGCACCAACATACACCTTATATACAACTAATACTCAACAATCAAATAAAAAGGTTTAACAGGGTAGAAACTCCAAGCACTGTAACAGTCAACATATACTGGAGAGCAGTACCCAAAACACATGAAAGAGGAACAACACAAACTCTTGACTACACATTATACCACAAAGAAACCAGTAACAGCAGAAATAGCAGCATAGAGAGAACAGGTATGTAATCAGCCTTCTATTACAAAGGCCCATAAAAATCCCTTAGGGATCTAATACAGGAATACAGGTAAAGAATACCATGAAAAATCACTGACTCCAAGGGAAGCATTTCATAACAACTTGTTTTAATGCCTTAATCTTACTATATTTAAAATAACCTTTCAGCTTTTCTGTCCACAGGCATTCTTGGACACAAAGGGAGGACACACTAAGATGGCATCTTGGGGCTCAGTCACACGAGATATCATACCCAGCTTGCACTATGAGAATGTCCTGATAAAACTCTTTAACATACCCTTTATCTCTAGGTTATAACTTTTTTTAGGACCTGAAACATGTGACTAGCCAGACCACTGAAGCAGCAACTGTGACCTACAGACTTATACTTCAGGCCCTACTCATCAAACACATTCAAGCAAGCTAGTATTCCCTAGCTCTTTTCTCCTCACTTCTCACTACTTTCTTTTTTTTCTTTTTTCTCCTTTTCTTTTTGATTTATTTTCTCTTTTCTCCTCTCCTGCCCCATCCAAATACTTCCCCCTTGCCCCCTTTGAAAATCCTACTATCCTTTCACCCCTCAATCCCATCCATATTTCCCACCTTATTAAAAATCTTCACCCTCAGTTCTTAATCCATTAGGCATCAAGACTGACCTCCTACCCCAACGAACCAGCACCAACACCCAAGTGAAGGGACAACCAGTCAAACCCATACCTCGTCCCCTGCAAGAAAAGGCAACCAAGTCCCCTGCTGACTCATGCTGCATGGTCCTCCTTACCAACCCTTCCAAACGTGGACTGTTACTTGAAACTGGACTTAGCTCTAAAAGTATCCCCAATACAAGAACTGTTTCCAAGACCTCCCTGCCACAAATCTTTTGCCAGTCTTAAGAGGGTCAGGTTGTGTGATGAAAGGGTGCCCGGAAACCCACACACCACAAGAAAATCTCAAAAGACAATGGGGAAACCTATACTTCCATCATAAGTATAAGACCTGTATTACACTCTTTACCCACTTTTCCCCAAATACTACCTGTATTATACTACCAGTATTATACCTGTATTATACCTGTATTATACTACCAGTATAAGACCTGTATTACACTACCTCTTTACCCGCTTTTCCCCAAATGTAAGGTAGTCTCTTGCATCACTTCGTTCCTTTAATTACTTTTATATTTCATTATTTAAATCTTTTTCCTTTATATATATGTGAGCACATATATTTTTATTTCTATTTTTATCTTTTTTGGGGTGTGACCTGTTTCTGTTTTCTTCTCTTTCCACCCTCAAATGCACCAGCAATATAATGTAGCACCATTTCCCCCTGCAAAGGCACACTAAAAAAGGGGGATATCTTATGTATAAAAGCGAGCTCTTATCTACTAGAGATAAGAACTCATACTTGTTTACAATACAGGGGTATCTCCCACCTTGAAAATATGTCATGTGGTCCCAACGTAGACACCAGGTGATTGGACACCAACCGTTCACCCTTGAACCCTGGATCTCAGACATAGAAATGACACAGTTCTTCACAACAGCCACAGGAAACATCCCATCCGGGACATCCTTAATACTGTCTGGACACCAACAAGTGCCAGCTCTTTTGTGATATCCTGATAACAAGGAAACTGGGAACAACTTGACCTAAAAGCAGGTTATCCTACCTCACCAGCTAACAATAAGACAAAATCAGAAGACTTGTCATTCTTTGGTCTGTTCAAATGCCAAGATCGCGATTTAAAGATGACTGGCTGATATTGCGATTTAAAGATGACTGGCTGATAGTACCATGACCGGACTGTATTTTTCCTGGGACCAATAAAAAATGCCCTAGTCTAGGGTTTGAGCTACGACCTGCACAACAACCATGATCTCTAGTTCCAGAGGTCTGTCTGAGACGATTGCAACGGAATGGGTGTTCTGGAAGCATAACAAAAGACACTATCCCAGGCCCCATCCTAGGATCAGCGCAAAGACCAAGACCACCAACCACAGAAGACGGATTAAAATGACACTGAGGGAACAGAACTTCTAGAACCACAAAGAAAGACTTCATCATATGTTCCATTCCCTGACCTGTGCAGATACCAAGATCTCTAGATACAGAGGTCTGATTTTATCATTCAGGATGGAGCAGAAGTCTTCCATACATCACAAAAGCACCAAGGGGAGGGTAAATGAACCTGAAAGGAGACTATAGTTAATCCCATGACAATATACTTCAAGGGTGGAGAATCCCTTAGGCCAAGGGAATGACCCCAATATTTACTGTGCCTGTGCAGGAAGGAAGAAAAAAAGAAAAAAAAAAAAAAGAAAAAAAGCACAAAACAATTTTTCTTATTTATCTAGTCTTTGTTGATTTCTTTGTTTTGGTGTGGAAATTGAAGTTTTGTCTCCATTTATATATTTTTCTTCTTTTCTTTTCTTCCTTTATGTGCTCTGCCATATTTTTTTTTATCTCAAGACCATGGCTTTTCTGTGATTGTTTATCTTTATTGTTGCAGTGCTCACTGGATATTTTGACACCTCTTTTTGTACTGTTCTGGTATTTCACCTTTTTTTCCCCCTCGTCTCTCCAACCTAGGATGACAGCTTCCAGAAGGACTCCGCCCATTTTTGGCGTATTTGATTTTTTCCCAGTTTATTACTTTTCTCTTCTCCAAACAAAACCACATAACTTGAACTATCTAGTCCCACCTCCCAATTAGAGCAGGAAATAAGGCATGCACCAAAACCAAACAGGGGTAGGACCACTAAGTAGTAAGCTAGGCACAGAGGGGACCACTTATTCTGGCAGCCCCGGGGGTGAGGGAGGAGAATATAGGAGGTAGGATGGGAACGGAGATGGAGGAGGGCAATTCGGTGATGGGAATTCCCCTGATTTTATGTTAATATGTACCAAAAATATTATTGTCAATGATATGTAAGCCACTGTGATTAAAATAAAAATTATATTTATTTAAAAATAAAAACTAGTCAATCACTGGAAAGGCACTATTCCCCTCTGTGGCATGTGTGCAGGTGAATTTCTAGGGAGCCTGGCACATATAGTCCATAGTGAGAAGTGCAGGTAGATGGAACAGAACAACAGGAAGCCATTCAGAACAGGGCCTAAATACACTGATGTTCCAATAAAAGGCACAGCAAATTAAGTCCAGCTTGAGGGGGCCATCAAGGTGATAATCCACCAGAGGTTCAAGTCACTCACCATTGCTGGGATTTTCTTGGGTCCTCAAGTCACTGTTCAAGCACCAATTATAAAATCACCTCATGTGCCATATCTCCAACCCCAGGTGAATGAATTTGTGTCAGAATCACACGTGAAGTAATCCAAACAAAACTGATGTTGAAACACATGTAATCTGGCAGTCTTCTACCTAATATCTCTCCCAAGGTGCCTACCAGAACTATTTTTATTGTGTACAGGGACCACCTCCAGGTGGGGAAGTAAGGACATAGTAAGGAACGATAGCTCAGGCTAAACCTGCGCCTGTCCCTCCCAGATTTACATAGAAGATAATCTTTGTTTTGGGTGAAACAAAGTTGTAAACAAACAGATACAAAGAAACCAGAATGATCTTTGCTTTGTTTGGGGTAAAATAAGATGTAACCTTAAAGGTATGAGCCAGGCCTTTGGGGATGACGAATGAGAAGAGATGGAACTGCTGGCAAGGGCCTTCTTTTTTAAACCCATGTATTCTAATGTTCCTGGCCCTTTTTTTTTTTTATCTTACTGGATTTTATTTATAAAACACAAATTCAAAGAAAAAATGGAGAATTTAGCAGTCAACTAAAGCTGAGTTTCTTTATACCCCAGGCCCATGGTATCAGAACCATGTAGTTGAAGTAGGCAAGAATGCGACCAGGTCAGGGTTTTGTTGTTCACAACTGATGTCTACAATTTCCCCATAGCTGTCCCCACCCTCAGCTCCTCTTTCTTTTCTAAGTAAAACCTACGTATAATTGCAATAAACATTCTTTAGGTTCAATCTATTCCATTCCATACCCTCCCATATCATTTGTTTTTTTCAACTACTTTCGATTTGGAAAACAATCAAAACCCAAATTCTCCTTTATCTCAATACTTATCTCATTTTGTATCACCAAAAAAGAATGACAATGAACCCGTAATAACATATTAGGAATTGAAGAATCAATAATGAGAGCTGCATATTTTAAGCAGTAGTTTGCAGTGGAGGCTGAATCTCTCAAGAACCCTTTCACAGTTGTATCTTGCGATTTCAAAAGCCTGTTGACTCTGATGCTAGGTCCCATTCATCTGATTTCAGAAACCCATTATTGCATTTCCTCAATCTTCTCAATGAGAGGACTAAAAGACCTGATTATTGACTAGTAAATTTGGGTGTAAATACCTGGTGAATTTTAAAAAGAAACCTTTAACACTTCATTTCCTTTCTTGAAGCCTACCTTCACTTGACAGAGTTGTGCCCTTATACTTGCTGCCCTTGACTTTTGGCATCACAATTATATGGAAGAAAAAAAGGGATAGCAGATGAAAAAAATTAAATAATCACATGCACAAATGGAGCTCCAATGCTAGTATTTTCTGGTGGCCTATAATTAAGCATAAATTCTAAATATCTAATAAAACATATTTTTCCCTTTCTTCTTTTAAAAAAAGATATTTTGAGGAGGAGGGTGTATTTGGACTACACCCAGAAATGTTCAGCAGCTATTCCTGGCTCTGCATTCAGAAGTAATACTGGCAGTGCTCAGAGGACCTTAAGTTGTGCTGAGAATGGAAGTGGGGTCAGCTGGTGCAAAGAAAGCTTCTAGACACCAGTATTTACTTCACCGGTCCTAAGTATTTATTCATTGTACAATTTCTGTCCCAGTTCTTGGAGGTAACTGAGTGAATTTGTTCTCTGAACGTAAGAACTGAGATATGATATCATTCATTTCTCCCAGTCATATTTTAGACTGTAGAAAACTATACCATTGATAGAAAGACCATTTGAAAATTGAAAGCTAATATTTCATGCAGTACTAGTTGAAATTATTTAGAGACTTATGCTTGAATCTCCGAGAACTGCTTCAAAATCGCCTTTTGTTGCTTCATGGACTCTGGGGAAAGCCCCATTTATCAGCTTTCAGACATCCATTAACACATATTCTCACTTCCCAGACTTGGGGAAAAGCAGCTGTCATATTTTATTATTTTAGAATATACCAGTGTTTTTAAGTATTACCCATAATTGTCAGAGAATGTATGTGGCATTAAAGTATACATTCATTTTGCTATATAATCTACAGAACAGTATTATTGATATAAACCAAAATGGCTACAGGATTTTTTTTCATAAGATTAAATGAATGATGTCTCCCTTGTACACTTGCACCAGTGAGCTCATTCTGAAAAGTTCCAGATGCATAAATATATGCATTTGTTTCTTTTTCTCTCCTGATCCTATGTCCTCTATAATTTACCATTTT
Source organism: Suncus etruscus (assembly GCF_024139225.1). Taxonomy (NCBI): domain Eukaryota; kingdom Metazoa; phylum Chordata; class Mammalia; order Eulipotyphla; family Soricidae; genus Suncus; species Suncus etruscus. The sequence continues at coordinate 19,919,831 of NC_064860.1, forward strand.
TATTTAAATTTTTCTCAACCATAGCATTAATTTTTATTGACTTATCATAGGTAAGCAATAATGCATAATTTTTAGGAGTCCAATTCACACTTCTATGGATGCATCATCCTCCTACTCCCACTACCACACCTTCTACACCACACTTCATGGAAATAGGATATGGGGAATTTGGTTTTTGAATAAAGAATTGAGCTAGACAGGAAAGTTACACAGAGAAAGAGTTTATTACAAAGCAACAGGACACTCTGTAAAGTAGAGTGGGCAAACACAGAGGGACTTTAGTCACAACAACCTACTTCCTACTTCAGGGTCTCTGATGATAAATTGTAGGAATTTTCCTAGTAGAATCAGGGTGAGAATCAGGATGCTGAGGATTTTTTGTAGCACCTGCAGGTTGTTGGACAGAATTGTTGGAGGCTATAAGAGGTCTCAATTTATTTATTTTCTGATCATTAACTGCATGAAGTGTGTGGGAGGGGTGTGTTCAACACATTGCAGAGGACGAAAAATTCCCCATATTGACACTTATTAGCCTTTTCCTTTTTTCATTGTACTTGTTGCCTATTTACCTTGCCTTTATACTCTCTACAACCAAACTTTTAATACTATTTCCATAATCACATACTATTCCCATAATCACAATCACACACACACACACACACACACACACACACGCAAACTACATAGACAAGACTCAGGTCCATAGGAGCTTACTTAATGTTGCCTCACTTTCATTCTTTATTTTTTTATCTTCTCTTCAGGCAATCTCTGGTTAAAACTCCTAAACAAAACAGAACAAAATAAACTCTCCTTCCTTCAAAATCATGCATCTATTTGGAATTTCTTTTTTGTTTTTTTTACTTCTTTTAGTCCAAGTGTCAAGATTATTTTCTGTCCTACTTAGAAAAACCTTTTTATTCTTTTTTCTTTTTTTCTAATATCTTTATTTATATAAAATTTGATTACAAACATGATCGTAGTTGGGTTTATATTTGGTATTTCTACACCACTGGCAAAATGGCAGCGTTCAGGAAACATGAAAAAGAAAGAAAATATTTTAGAATAATTGAAATAAAACAGCAAGCTTCTTTAAGAAAAATCTCATATGCTATTATAATTTTTGTTACTAATACTATAATCATTCTTTATAGCAAATGTCAAGTACTGATATTTGTAACAATATGAAGCTTTTTAGCTAACCATCACTTATATTAGCCTGACCAACTTCAACCAAATGGTTCACAAATCTTGACCATAATTGACACAGTAAAGGCCTAAATTTGCTATTATCTGTACTATTCTTAGTGTGGTAGTCTTACTCATTATTATATATTGGAGTTGCTGGTAGAATTAATGTATTTGTTACTTTTATTGATATCCTTATAATAAATAATTTTTATAATCTATGATCTTTCTTTTCTGTTCCATGATAAAACAATAATCTATCAATACATAATATTATATGATTTTTTTTTTCATACAAATAGAGGATTTCAGTAACTGTGATTTGGTTTTCTGGAGGTTTGGAAGCCACCCAGTGGTGCTTGGTAGCGTGAGTAGAAAGGGTGATGAACCCATATATGTCAGGGATCAAATTATCATAAGTGACAGAGTAAAGGTCTAAATATGCAATCTAAATGTGTGACCTGGATCAGATTTATGCAATATATGAGCCTTAACCCCTTGTCCTAGCTCTTAAGAAATTTGAAGCTTAGATGTGAATAGAATTTAGGGGTGTTTTTGGTCTAGCACAAGGAGGTTAGTATTGGGCCATACCCAATGGTGCTTAGGGACTACTCCTGCCTTTGTCCTCTTTCTCACTGCCAGGGCTTAGGAAATCAATTTGATGCTGGATAGTAAACCTGGATTGGCTATTTGTAAGGCAGGAGCCTATAATTCCTATACTATCTCTCAGCCTAAAATCAACAGATTTGAAGTTAAAATATAAAGACAGTATTATAGTTCAAGAAATATGTAAAGTATATAGAAACATCTTTAAATTTGAATAATTATGTTTCATTGTAGAGTAGACTTTTCACCTGTGTCCACTCACTTTAGTAAGGAAAAAGAGATTCAGAACCTAAAAGCTCTCGGTCAGCTAACACTAGCCTCCCCTTCCCCTGTAACTTGATTCCTTCAGGCGGATTCAGCATATTGTTAGAAATGTCACCTACATGTCATTTAAACGGGTTCATGTTTAGCCTAGCAGGGGTCTGAAACCCACGGGTCCCAAACAGGTGGCCCTGCCCTAGAGGAATCTTTTTATATTTTGTTTTGTTTTAGTTGTTTGGGTCACACCCCCAATGTTCAAGGCTTACTACTGACTTTGCATTCAAGGATCACCCCGACTTTGCCTCCTGTGGTCCCCAGGTAAATTGAGTTTGAGACCCCTGGCAGGATGTCAGTTTGTTTTCTTCTCCTAAGCTTGCAATCAACAGGTTTTTTTTTTTTGTTTTTGTTTTTTGTTTTTTTTTTTTGTATGCAATGATTTTCTTCTTGGGATGGCAAGAATTTGTTTCTAGAGTCTGTCTTTACTGTAGTGATGAGGACATCATCTCCAGCAATGTAATTTTTGGAAATGTTGAGTGTGAAGAAGACATGTTATGAAAATAGAAACACCTTGTAATGGCTAAAGGGAAAAGTCTTGTTTTATGGTGACCCGGAAATTAGAAATCGTTCTTGGTCACCAAACAAGTAGCAATTCATTGGACTAGAAAACACATTTTAGAGGAGACGATTTTTTCTCTCTTTCTCTTTTTATTTGCCTAAGCCAGAATTATATATACAAGTAAGATAGATGGAGAGGATGAAGTCTTTTTTACTTGGCTTGCTTCCTAAGATCTGTTGAAAACTGTTTACCAGTTGTTTAATTTCTATAGTTGACTATGTGATGAAACTTGCTAAGGAGCTAGAACTGACATCTGTATTAGGGCTTAATAATATGTACTAGATTGTTTTGAGCATTGCATTAGAATTAAGAAGGGTACATTTGTACTGCTTAATTTCTCAAACCTTTAAGCAATAAACATATGTTTATTTGAGTTGTGCTCAATGCATATTGACAATCAAGTTGTACTTCCCTACCATTATTATTAATATTTTCATTTTAATAAGAATTCTCTAGAAACAATTCAGAGGTTTTGCCAAATTACAGGAAAAACTTAAAATATAGAATGCATTGGTTGATTTATTCCAAAAAGGGGATTTTGTATATAAAACACAAAACTAGGGGCCAGTGCAGTGGTGCAAGCAGTAGGGTTTTTGCCTTGTATGCACTAACCTAGGACAGACCATGGTTAGATCTCCAGGAATCCCATATAGTCCCCAAGACAAGAGTGATTTCTAAATGCATAGCCAGGAGTAATTCCTGAGTGTCACCGGATGTGGCCCAAAAATCAAAACAAAAAGAAAGAGAGGACAAGAAAGAAAGAAAGAAAGAGAGAGAAAGAAAGAGAGAAAAAGAAACAAAGAGAGAAAGAAAGAGAGAAAGAAGAAACAGAAAGAAAGAAAAAAGAAAGAAAAGAAAGAAAGAAAGAAAGAAAGAAAGAAAGAAAGAAAGAAAGAAAGAAAGAAAGAAAGAAAGAAAGAAAGAAAGAAAGAAAGAAGGAAAGAAGGAAAGAAGAAATAAAGAGAAGGAAGAAAAAGAAAGAAAGAAAAAGAAAGAAGAAAGAAAGAGAAAGAAAGAAGGAAAGAAGAAAGAAAGAAAGAAAGAAAGAAAGAAAGAAAGAAAGAAAGAAAGAAAGAAAGAAAGAAAGAAAGAAAGAAAGAAAGAAAGAAAGAAAGAAAGAAAGAAAGAAAGAAAGAAAGAAAGAAAGAAAGAAAGAAAGAAAGAAAGAAAGAAACTAGGAGTATTTCAAAATTAGCAAAATACTTAACTTCTGAGATACATTTAACATTTAACATTCACTTTTTTTTTTTTTTTTTTTTTTTTTTTTGGTTTTTGGGCCACACCCGGCGGTGCTCAGGGGTTACTCCTGGCTGTCTGCTCAGAAATAGCTCCTGGCAGGCACGGGGGACCATATGGGACACCGGGATTCGAACCAACCACCTTTGGTCCTGGATCGGCTGCTTGCAAGGCAAACACCGCTATGCTATCTCTCCGGGCCCCAACATTCACTATTTTTTATCCCCACACTATCCTTTATAAACAGAGTAAGATTAGGATTAATATGTACTTAGCTGTATAGAAAATAAAAGAGGTAAGTGAGATGCATTTGGTTCAAAGAAGAAAGCTACCAGAGCATTTTGCTTCAGTCCTAAGTCAGAATTTTGGGGCAAAAAAACCGTGAAAATCAATGCACTTTGGATGGACTTCAACACAGAAATACAAACATAGTCACATGAGCAGTTGTTTGTCAAGGCCAAATGACTGCTCTATGGATTCTCTCCACTGCATCTTCAGTGACAGAATTCTCAACTGTATTGAAAACTGCTTGGTAAGCTGCTTCTATTGGTGACCAGAGACTGACAGACAACTCTAGCTAAGAGAACCTTGTCCTAATTAAACATAAACATCTGAGTTTGAGGAGGAAGAGAGATAGGGCCTTACTCTTCCCCTTCTACATCTGAAAAGGCACATTATGTGACAGTCCAGATAATGAATTAAGAGAGTACTTGGATTAACAGTCCTCATTCATTTCTCAGATGAAAGGTGTGCTCCAGTATAACACCCTCAAGGATTGGTTTCTCTATTATTTGTGTATAAATATATTCACTCTCCATTTGCCTTTTGTCCAAAGACACAGGGTAAATCTGCTTTAATAAATAGATTTGTAAAGTGATTTGTAATTCTTTATTATCCGTGTAAAATGTCTTCAAAGTAACAAACAGCTAATAGCAAATGAGAACGTGAGTCAGTATTTGATATCTATATGAATAACAGACTTTAAAAGAGACTTTCAGCTGTCCTTTGAACACTTTTCTTTTAAGCCTATATTTAAAATTAAAACATTTATAACATATGGTTTAGGAAGGATTAGCCTTCTGTGGTCCAGAACTATATTGAAAGCAGCATTATTTACATGTAAAGTAAATTTATGAATGGAAAACATTTATATTAAATATTCTCAGTGGCAAATAACATGAAAGAGAATAGCTATATTCAGAACAGTAGGAAATAGAGACAAATAATATAGATAAAGGGAACCATTCAATAACATGGACCAAAAGCATGTGAAATACATTAGCAAAAACAGGGTGGGTAACATAAACCATATGTTCATGAGCTGATATGTTCTGCAAACTCCTATTTGAGCATTTGAACAAAGAGTTCTCCATGGCTTTTGCAACTTGGAGAGGCAGAGAACAGATACGATACATTTGTTGAGCAGGATTAGATAAAGTTATGGAATTTGTTCAAATGTCAAAATCACATTTCCAGTGAATAAAAGTATCATGGACAAGTTTTGACCTATTATCAGTTTTTAATATTACAAAGCAATATTTTTTTAAAATATTTTTAAAACTAATGAACAAAACCACTGCACATTGAATTTGTCATTCATACTATCATTTCATTATTCCATTACCCTTTTCTTAGGAAAATGACACACATATTTACTTACATGCATACAACCAGGCCACATACACATTATTATATGCAAATGTCTCTGAATTTTTTTCTTCTTTTTGTGGACCCTCACTAATGGCAACTAGCTGATGACTTCTTGTCATCCACTGTCATCTGTGAACAGCTTTTAAATTGATGCTCATAAGTCACATCAAAAATTAAGGAAGACAAACGTTGGGCCTCTCATTCCATTTTTTAAGGAAAAGGCATTACAGAAAGGGGAATTTCTAAAATCAATCACTGTTAATGCCAAAAATGTGACCATAGAGTAGGAAACTTACAATAATTTCAGAATCAGCATAACTTAAGTGATTAAATGGAAGGTTTGGGTTGTTTTATTTTCATTTTTATCACACAAAGAAATATTCTTTAATTATTATTGGAGAGATGGGATTATTACTCTTATAAACATTGCTTTTTCTAAAAATTACCATTGGAGCCTCATACATTTTCTCAGAAATACTGCCTTTTGATGAATACTATTCTTGATATTGAACTTATATCAATCAAATTCCAAATGACTTGTTAAAGACATAGTCACAATATAAAAGGGGTGAAAAAATAGACATATTTTCTCTCTTTGAAGGAGAAAAAGTTGGTAGAATATCCTCGAAGAACATTCTTTGAAATAGTTCGAAAAGTCCCTTAGCTTTTAAAACTGTTTTCAGGGGTCTCAAACTCAATTTACCTGGGGGCTGCAGGAGGCAAAGTCAGGGTGATCCTTGAGTGCAAAGTCAGTAGTAAGCTTTGAACATTGATGGGTGTGACCCAAACAACTAAAACAAAACAAAACAAAAAAAGATTCCTCTAGGGCAGGGCCACAAAATATTGTACGAAGAACCGTTTGCGGCCCGCGGGCCACGAGTTTGAGATCCCTGGAGTAATTTTATTACTAAAACTTATCCTAAGTAGCATTTATGGTAGTGCTGATAATGAAAAAAAAGGAAGGAATAAAAACAAGGAGGAAGGGAAAGAAGGTAAAAGAGGAAATTAAAAATAAGGGGAAGGATGGAAGGGTGGAATAAGGGAATGAATGAAAGCAAGACAAAAAGAAATGGAAATCAAGGAAGGAAAAAGGAACCTAAAGAAATAAAAATCCTTAAAACCTAAAACCCTAAAATAGAAAACTGATTTTTCAGTTGTGTTTTATACACACACACACATACACACACACACACACACATATATATATATATATATATATATATATATATATATATATATACATATATATATGTCAATGTTTATTTTCCAAGACTATATATGTTCTACGAACATAATTATGTACCACCTCAAAATTTTATGTTACCACACCACCATCACCACCAAAGTACAAGTATTTTCTACCACAGTCCATTGAATCCTTCCTAAGTTCTCAGTCCACTAGCCTGGCTTAATTATACTCAGTTCTAGAGTCCTATTCTCAAAGTTGTTTCACAGAGCTATGCCTATTAACCTGATTTGTTTCTCTATAACCTAAATATGAGTAAAAATTAGCTGCTGTTTTTCCCTTTCTGATTCATTTTGCTTAGTTATGACTTTCTCCAGTTCCTTTTATGCTGTGTGTGCATACACATAAATGTGTGTATAGTAGATCTCTAGGACCATCATTTAGAGCAATGGCTGGTAAACCTGTTCTCATCATTCTGTTTTTGTTATTATATAGAAGTGATGTTATCACACTGCTTTTTTATTTCTTTCATATTATTCCCAATAAATCATCACATGTCCAGGATAGAGGGCTCAGAATATAATTTCATATAAAGATTATAGGACCTTCATATGAAATTATAATTTGCCTATGCTCCTGGAGTAGAAGATAGGCAAACAAGCTCTCCTAAATAACACATAGCTGTTTCATGCAAGGCAATTTTGAGGAAGATCCTGTTTTCTTTCTTTCTTTTTTTGTGGTTTTTGAGTCACACTCGGCAGTACTCAGGGGTTATTCCTGGCTCCAGACTCAGAAATTGCTCCTGGCAGGCACAGGGGATCATATGAAATGCCGGGATTCAAACCGATGACCTCCTGCATGAAAGGCAAACGCCTTACCTCCATGCTATCTCTTCGGCCCCAGATCCTGTTTTCTTATCCCCATACCACAAAGTTAATTTTGTTGAAAACAGAATTGTTTAGAATTGTTTCTATAAATTTCAAAGAAACATTATGCAGAGGTGTGTGATTATATAAACAAAGAATGTTCTCATTCTTTTGTCTCTACTCCTTGCCACCAATAGCTGAAAAAGGCATCAAATCTCCCCAAAAATGCACTGTCAAAATGAGCCAATTTAATTTAAATAATAAATAAGCTCCACTGTTACCTTTTGCTCTATTCCATGCTAAACCTTAGCACCTGATGTGGCTTTCAGCATTATTGCAACAACATTTAAGAGTACAGTATAAGATTATACTTGATTTATTAAAGTAATGAATTAGTTTTATTGTAGGTGATTAAATGTATTTTACTTTTTAAAGCACAAGAACTAGAAAAGAAGAGCATCGTTACAATCTGAAAATAACTAGAAAGATAAGTTCATTAACTTGCCTACACTTGCGCATCATAAAAACCTTGTTAAAAATTACTCCCTAGCCTGCTGTATTAGCTTCTTTATGAGGTAATTTCTCCATACAGTAATAAGATTTTTCTTTTACTCTCCAGTGCATATTAAACCCACTAATCTTCCTTTATAAACTATAGTTTCAGCCACTTTCTCAATTTACTCACTTTAAAGATACACTCCTATTAATATTAAAGGTAGCAAATGCAGATATGAACTTTGTAAAACATGTTTTCGGATTTATGGCCCCATCTTTTAACAGTCTGCTGCAATTGCACAGAAGGGAAAAAGCCATAAATGTCGAGTATGTCTCACGACAAACCAAACAATCATGGTCCCCATAGAATTGATTTCCCACCCCATTCATTATGTGAATGAACTGTAGACATATTTTCTGCTGTCAGCAAATAAAAACAGAATGGAAAGACTTCGTTCATTGAAAGAAGTGAAATAAAACCTGGCCCGGGAACCACACAGCTGTCTCTGACCTGATTAAAACGGATTATTGGTGTCCCGGGGAAAGGACAACTGGTAGCAGCTTCTACCTGTAGGTTGATCTCCAAGGACCAAGGTTTACATTCAATATCCAAAGTCAGATAAATCACAGGACAAGATTGAAAATGAAATCTTTCAAATGTTAAGTTATGCAAATGTGGGTTATGCCCTCTTATTTCTATAATTCTTATAAAATATCAGTATTTTAAGCAGCTTATAATATATCAGTGACATAATTAAATGAATACTAGGCTTCAAGGATCCTCAAATGGGCAATGCAACTTGGAAAGAATCAATTAACTCAAATTGTCAAAGAAATGTACTTTAAAAGAAAATGTATTCAATTCTTTCTCTGCACATCCTTTCTTGAATTTAAAATGAACAACAAGAACCTCCCCTCTATCTTCTGACTTGGATTTGTTTTCAACTCGCTAAATAACTTTTTGGTTTTTTTTGGTTTTGGTTTTTGGGCCACACCTGGTGATGCTTAGGGATGATTCCTGGCTCTGCACTCAGAAATAACTCCTACCAGGCTTGCGGGACAGTATGGGGTGTCAGGAATCAAACTAGGTTGTTCCTGAGTCAGCTGTGTGCAAAGCAAATGCCCTACCCACTGTGTAAACACTCAGGCCCTCTCAATTATTTTTTTTAAATAAAGAATTGCGTGCAGAATTTTGCAAAGATATAAGTGAGGTCTTCTTTGTGATCCAGAAGAGCCATATTTACACCCATGTCAGTGAGTCTCAAGAAGAAGTGGTTGTTTTGCTTTGCACAACACCTGTGCATTTCTCCCAGTCAAAGAACCACACCTCAACACATAAAAATACTACCACACTGAAAGGTCACAAGGGAAAGCAACACAGAAACCACACCCCATGTCAAAAGAAATGATAGTTCTGAAGACCCAACTAGTATAAATCAGCTATATAAACTCTCTTTTAAAAACCTTAGAGAGAAAATGTTGAGGATGTTCAAGGAACTCAAAGAGACCATGCAACAGACAGCGAATAAAACCCAAGAGGTTATATAAGAGTGTTCCACAGGTTCCCTAAGAACTAAATAGGAGGCACCTGAAAAGAAATTCAATACACACCAAAATGAAAGTAAAGACCAGCTCACAATATGAAGCTCACCACAAAGAGTGGTGAAAGCAGTTAGGGAAATAACTACTTTAACAACTATCATGGCAGTCTTATTGAGTGAGAGAAGTAGAATGGCTGTTTCAAATACAGGCAAGGATTGGGAAGTAAGAATTGGGGGGGGGGGCAACTGTGATGGGAATGTTGCACTGGTGAAGAGGGGGTGATCTGTTTATGACTGAAACCCAACTAAAATTATGCTTGTAAACATGTTGCTTAAATAAATATTTTATTTAAAAAAATGAAAAAATAGAAAGCAAGTAGCTAGTTATATTGAGTTTACTAGCACTCTAATATTCTCTTTATGCCTATTAAATACATTGATTATATGATTACTTAAGGCTAATATTGTTAGAATATGTGCTTTTTTATAAAATAAGTTAAAATTTTGATATATCTTACATTTTATAACTTCCAAAGTTTAGTCATGCACAATATCTATATATACAAGATAGAAGTCTGCAGGAGTCTGCAGCCACTGTTACCAAAATTCCAACTGCCCCTCCTAGAAGAGGTTTGTGGGGTCTCCCATCCTCCCTCTATCTCCCAAAATACACAGAAGCTAATGCGTCTGGGCTAATTATATAATAAGTTCAACTTATATCATATTGTTCTAGGCAGATTGAACATAGCATTTCTTTCCCTTAGACAGGGGTCCTCAAGCATTTTAAACGGGGGGCCAGTTCACTGTCCCTCAGACCATTGGAAGGTCTGACTATAGTAAAAACAAAACTTATGAATGAATTCTTATGCACACTGCATATATTTTATTTTGCAATGAAGAAATAAAACAGATACAAATACAATATGTGGCCTGCAGGCCATAGTTTGAGACCACTGCCTTAGAAGATATTCAGCTCCAAACCCAGAAAACAATGCAACAAACTAGTTTGCAATATTTGTATTATACTTAAATAATATTGATTGCCTAGAATAAATAAACCCTAAAACAGATATACTCTTAACCACCTCTTATACAGTTTAATAGACCACTTTATAAAAAAACAAAACAAAACCTGAAATTCCAGCACTACAACCACCAAATGAAAAGAGCAATGTGAAACTAAGGAAGATATAAAACAGATGTGCCCCCTAACAACCTCTTATACAAACAGTTAAATAGTGTTTTAAACACCCTGAAACCCCAGCATTACAATCCACCAAATAAAAAGAACAATGAGGAAACTACGGAAAACACCTGCAGCTGGGAATATGGAAAGAAATCCTACCAAATTTTCAAGTCTACCAAAATGAATGAGCCTTATAGGATCAAAAATGAGGGAATCGGTACCCTTGTGAAATTAAGAAATCCATAGATAAAAAATTCAACCAACTCAAAGAAGAACTTTATCTGAAAATGAGAGACTCCATACAAATGGAAATAAGGGAACTAAAAAACATGCTAGCAAGCCGTAGTAGCAGAGTCACACATATGGAAAATCACATGGATGAACTTGAAGACAAAATAGAAGTCAGCGGCAGCAAAAAAAAAAGTCAATAAAGTAATAAGAGGGCCGAGCGATAGTGCAAGTGATAGGGCATTTGCCTTGTATGCGCTAACCTAGGACAAACTGCTGTTCAATCCCCCAACATCCCAGATGGTCCCCCAACCTAAGAGTGATTTCTGAGTGCAGAGCCAGAGGTAACCCCAGTCATCAGGTGTGGCCCCAAAACAAAACAAAACAAAAAAACACAAAAAGAAATGAATAAAGACAAAAGAAATAATCTATGATTTATAGGAATATTAGAAGGGGAGGAGAAAGGTAAAGTAAAAGAACAAGTAGTGAGGGATATAATAGCTGAGAATTTTCCCGCTCTCTAGACTACGGTACAAATCCAAGAGGCAAAAAAGAATGCCAAACAAAATAGACCCTGACAGAACAACACCATGACATATAGTAATACAAATAGCCAAAAACAAAGAGAGATATTCTTTAAAGTAGTAAAGGAGAAGAAAAAGCTTGAGTTTAAAGTAAATAACTTAAGAATTAAACTAGATCTTCCATTTTAAACAATTCAGGCATAAAAAGAATGGAATGACATATTTAAACTACTAAATGAAAGGAACATTCAACCTTGAGTGCATTATCCAGAAAAACTCTCATTTGCATGCATGGAAGGTTCAGAACATTCTTGGACAAAAAAGAACTCACAATATTTACACTAACCAAACAGACTCTGAATGAACTACTCAGAGATTAATTACACAAATGAAACACCCAATTGTAACAACAACAACAACAACCCAATAATACAACAGCACAAGAGCCTTTTCTGTCAATAATTTTCTTAAATGTCAATGGGCTAAACACTCCCCTCAAAAAAGCACAAAGTAGAGGGTTGAATCAGGAAACAAAACCCAGATAACTACTGTCTGCAGAAAACACACTTAAAATTTTGGGAAAGACCTAGGCTTAGAGTAAAAATATGAAAAACAATTATACATGCTGCTGGAAAACAAATAAAGATGGGGCAGCCATACTTACATCAGATCAAATTGCATTCAACCTCAAGAAAGTACTCAGAGACAAAGGTGGACACTACTTATTGATCAAGGGAACAACAGACCAAGAAGTACGAAAAATGATCAACATTTATGCACCAAATGTAGAGTTAGCACAATATGAAGGCTTTATAAACCTAGATAAACATATGGATGAAAAGGTGATAGTAGTGGGAAATTTTAACACTCCATTGTGGCCACTAGACATATCCACTAGGTAGAGCATTAGTAAAGACATAAGAGCCCTAAATGAGAAACTGGAAGAACTAGGACTAATGTGAGGAATACACATCCTTCTCAAGTGCACATGGAATCTTCTCTAGGATAGATCATGTTTTAGGACACAAGTCTTACTTACATAAAGTCACAAATAAAAGAATTATACCAGCACCCTATCAGACGACAATGCCATAGAGATCAAGATTGATTATAAAAATCAGATGTGGAGAAAATCTAACACCTAGAGACTAAATGACATGCTGCTTAATAACAGCTGGATCAAAGAGAAAAATCACAAAATAAATACAAATGTTCTTTGAGTCGAATGACAATGAAGAAACAAATTGTCGAAGTCTATGGTACATAGCAAAAATAGTAATTAGAGGAAACAAATAGCAATACATGTCTACATTAAGAAAGAAGAAAATGACAAAACCAACAACATAAAGGGACACCTCAAATATATATATATTTGGTTTTTGGGCCACACCCGGCGATGCTCAGGGGTTACTTTTGGCTGTCTGCTCAGAAATACCTCCTGGCAGGAACGGGGGACCATATGGGACACGGGGATTCGAACCCACCACCTTTGGTCCTGGATCGGCTGCTTGCAAGGCAAACTCTGCTGTGCTATCTCTCCGGGCCTTGAAAAACCAATATTTAAAAATCAAAGGAATCTAAACATAAGCAGAAGAAAAGAAATAATACAAACAAAAACAGATATCAACAACTTAGAATCAAAGAAAAAAATACAAATAATTAATGAGACCAGGAGCTGTTTTTTCCAAAGAATAAACAAGATAAACCACTGGCAAGACTCACAAGAAAAAAAGGAAACACTCAAGTAAATTGGATCAAAATGAAAGGTAGAGATTGCAATAGAATCCAAAGAAATCCAACATCATGAGTGCTTATTATGAAAACAGTACTCAGTTAAGCTAGTGAACCCAGACAAAATAGACAGATATCTGGAAAATTATCATCTCTGTGTCAACATGTCAACACCATTAATAATGGTCTTGTTCCTCTTAATAAAGAAGAAGAAGAATAAATTCTAAGCAGGCCAATCACAAGTAAGGAAATTGAAATAGTAAACAAGAAACTCCCCGAAAATAAATATCCAGAAACAGATGGAGTTACATGTGAATTCTATCAAACATACAAAGAACAGTTACTACTATTGATCTTCTTCCAAAACATCAAAAAGACTGGAATTCTCCCTAACTTCTTTTATGAAGCTCATAATATCATGCTCATTCTCAAAGCTGACAAAGATACAACCAAGAAAGAAAACTACATATCAACCTCACTAAAGTACATAGATGCAAAAATTCTTAACAAAATCTTAGCAAACCAAATCCAACAACACATCAAAAACTGATACATTATGACCAAGTGGGTTTCATTCCAGGGATGCAAGAATGGTTCAATATGTGCAAATCAATCAACTTCATACACCACATCAACAAAAAGGACAAAAACTACATGATAATATGAATGGATGTAGAGAAGGCATTTGACAAAATTCAACACCTATTTATGATAAAGTCACTCAGCAAAATATGGGTGGAAGAAATCTTCCTTGAGATAGTAACGGCTATTACAAGTAGCCCACAGCCAACAGTATCCTTAACAGCGAAAAATTAAAAGCATTTCCACTAAGGTCAAGACTTAGGCAAGGTTGCCTACTGTCTCCACTCTTATTCAACATATTAACCTAGCAATAGCAATCAGACAAGAGAAGAAAATCAAAGGAATCCAAATAAGGAAAGAGGAAGTCAAATATCTCTATTTGCAGATGATATGATGATATACATCAAAAACTCTAAAGAGTATGCAGAAAAGCTCCTAGAAACAATAAAGCAATATAGCAAAGTGGCCAGAATCAAAGTCAATACAAAAAAGACAGTTGCATTCCTTTATACAAATAACAACTCAGACAGCGAACTGATTGGAAAAAAAAATTTTTGCACTCAACACATCAAATAAAGGCTTGATTTCTAGGATATACAAAGTACTCACAAATGTTAGCACTTTTAGCACAAAACTTAGAAAAATCAAAGATGGAAAGAGGAAATGAACAAATTCTTCTCTGAGGAAGACTAACAGATGGCCAACAGACATATAAAGAATGTTCATCATCACTTATAATTAGGGATACCCAAATCAAGACAACAGTGAGATATCATTTTACACCAGTGAGGATGGCACATATCAAAAATACTGGGAACAATCTCTGCTGGTGGGATGTGGTAAGAAAGGAACGCTCATCCACTGCTATGGGAATGCTGCCTGGTCCAACTCCTATGGAAAATAGTATGAAGGGTTCTCACTAAACTCAAAATTGAGCTATCATATGACCTAGCAATCCCTCTCTTAAGTCCCTACTCCCAGAACACAATAATGTACATCCAAAAATATGTCTGTACACCGCTATTCATTGCAGCACTCAGTGCAATAGCTAAGACTTGGAATCAACCTAGATTTCCAACAATAGATGAGTGCACCATGAAGGTGTAGTACATATATACAATGGAATACTACATAGCAGAAAGAAATGATGCAGGTAAGGTAAGATAAGGAATGATATTATTTATATGTGGCATTTACAATAACTTCACAAAGAAACACAATGCTCTAAATGGTAATCTTTTATTTATTTGGGGGGGCAGGGGTCACACGGGGTGGCGCTCAGGGATTACTTGTGGCTCTGTGCTCAAAAGTCACCTTAGCAGGCTCTGGAACCACATGGGATGCCGGGAATAGAGCCAGGGTCCATTCCAGATTGGTTCCAGCCCCTAAATGATAAATATCTTGGACACTGTAGGTGTCAGGATATAGTGAAAAGAAGGAAACAACTCAAGTAGAAGATAAACACAAAAGCCTTTATTCTCTTTTATACTACAAAGAAACCTGCAGCAATGAATACAGTTGTCTATATTGAACAGGTGTTCAAGAAACTAAACATTATAAAGGTCTGTAATACTGTTTTACTGCTTTTATCCACAGAAACTTATGCAGAATGCATTTAAAAGCCTGAGGCTCCCACTACAGTGCTCACTATTAAAATGTATTAGTATCTTAATTTTAAGATATAATTATAAGATATAATAACTAATTTCTTTGTCCATAGTGGTTCTTGAATATATGGCTAGTCAACCTAGTTACTCATTTCAGTGCTCTATCATATAAAACTCCAAATACAGTGCTCAAAATGGAAATATCTTCACAAAATACTCTACTCTATCCATTTTTTATTTGATTACACCTACTTTTATGATCTAATGCTTATGTCCATAGAGACCATTGAAAAAGGCAACTACAAATGTTCATTGAGCAAGTTTTTGCAATTTTTTAATTTAAGCTAGTTTACTATTATGCCATGATGCTTGTCAGTTTACTTTCACAAACCTGGATGCTCAAGACATGGTAGAAGATACTTCATTGGGTAGACTCATCTTACAGTGCTCCTTACCATATTGCTTACTACTCTGGACATGAAAAATATGATTGTTCTAAATTATTCCATGCAAAATCTAACCCAGGAAGCTTTTATTAAGCAAAGTTGACCCTCACCATAGATGAAGTGCCTAGAAATTAGAAATCCTTTCCTCAGCTATGGTGGTCCATATTTTAAGTTCACTGACCCATTCCATTAAGTGTCCTTCAACTGAAATCTACTAATAAATCTCCAATATTTGTTTATATGGGTGTGTGTGAATGCCTCTACATCTATATGATCTGTATTGTACATATTCCTGTCTATGTTGAATATAGTTTGTGTTATATATAATCCCTTCTTTCCATCTACCCACCTATCAACATACAAATTCTCTTTTATCCTCTCACCCCCTCAACCATCATCCATATCTCTCCCTATTTAATCCTCTTTACCCTCAGTTCTTAACTCTTCAGGTACCAGAACCTTCCCCCGTCCCAGCAAACTGCCAGTTGGGTTCCAAAAAGAAAAGACACCCTCCCAAACTCCGTCTCACCCCAGGAAGAATCTACAGCCATTGCTTCTGCAGACTCATTCTATGTGACCTTTTATTTTCAACCTCCTGCCACTGTGCCCTGTTGCTTGCTACAGAATTTGGCTCCCAAGAGACCCTCAGCTTGAGGACACTACCTGTTCCCTGACTTCTGTGAACTGTTTCTCATATTCCATAAGACCACAGGGCAGATGAAACTGCACTCTGGGTTTCACACCCCATCTCAAATATCTAAAGACTTAAAGGGGATATCTATATTTTCTTTGTATATTTCTGTAGACACATTTTTGTAATAGTTATAATTGTTAAGGTCTATTTTCATATGTAACGGTAGCTTCCTCCATCCCCTTTTTTGGATCTGCTTAGTAGGAAGTTCTACTAGAAAAGTCTTGGTTGGGATATGAGCTCAGGTTAAAGTCAGGTTTAGAGATTGTTTAGTTTGTTATTTTTCAACCCCCATGTGCACCAAGTGTATCATATGGCATTATTCCTTTTTTGCATAGACATACTAATATGCAATGTATAGAAAGAGGATCTTGTCTAATAGGGTTAAGAACACATAAATTTTATAGTGCAGATATGCATTTTACCCTGAATATTTGTCATGGAGACTTGATTAAGCCTTGATTGGACATTGACATTCCAACCTCAAATCTTGGATCCCATCCTTGGAACCAGCATGATTTTTGATATCAACACCAGAAATTAAACTTTCCCTGGGGGAGGGCCTAATGCTGCCCTGGCACCAACTTGCACCAGGGTAGGCTCATATGACATCCTGACAATGAGGAAATAACAACGACTTGCTCTAAGGGTAGGCTTCACTGACTCACCAGAAAACAGTGAGATGAAATCAGAAGATGCTCTGTGACACCCCAGCTTCGACATAAGTTCTGTGCAAAAGCCAAGATATCTAATTACAGAGACTGAAACAACTGTGACTGGGTCCAACCTTGGGGGTTGGACAATTAATATGCCTGGAGCCTGTAATCAGTCTTATGACAGTATGCTTCATGGATAGAGACATTCTTAGGCCTAGGGTGACTCCTTTCTAATTTCCCCAACATTTACTGCACCTATGCAAAAAAAAAAAAAAAAAAAAAAAAAAGAGAAAAAAAGAAACAGAAAAAAAGAAAACAACCAAAAACCACCCTTACCCACTCCCTTTTTAAAATTAATATATTTACATATTATAGCTTCTAGATTGGGAATGTATGGGAAGATATATATCTTCTAGATTGGGAATCCCACCTTTTTTATAGAACCTTGGGAAATGAACCAATTTGTTTTACTTCACATTTCTACTTCTACAAATTGAGAAAATAAAAATAAAAAGTGGATGGGGCTTAGGGGACAAATTGTCAAGGTGCATTGGTGGGAAAAAAATTGGTCATAACTAAATACCCAAGTCAAAGTCAACGGCAATAAAATCAAGAGACCCAAACTATAACAAGCTAAACATAAAATCATAAAATGGACCTGTTACAGTGGAAGATGAGGTGGCAAAGAGTGGAAGTATGAGATGCATGCTGGGAACTCTGGTGGAGGGAGGTCAACATTGGTGATGGGAATGGCTCTAATTCACTGTCATTATATTTCTGAAATACAACTATGAAGGACTTGTAATTCACAATGGTCTCAATAAAAATTTAAAAAAAGAAGTAATACATATTAAATATATACTAAATACAAGCAGATAAAGTCTCTGATATATTATATGTAATTAACATATAATTAATTTAACTAATATATACTTAAACAATAAATATCAGTAATATAAAGTCTATAATTTAAAATGCTTTTATTTTTTTACTAAATTATTATGCAAAATCACTTAGTTTTTTCTTTTTCTTTTTCAGAAATTTAGATTTATTATAATTCAAAACTTGTAACATACTTCAACATATTCCTAAAATGTTTTTAAATGTTTATTAAATTGAATATTTCCAAAGTTTACAAGCTATCATTTGCTTTTTAAAATAAAATTATGGAATAAGTTTTTAAGTTTCACTATTTTGCTTTGCATATGTATATGCATATACATATATATATACATATATGTAGGACTATGGGTATATATATATATATATATGTATTGTTGAACAATTAAAATAAAGCATTTGTTAGAGAGGCCAAATAATTGACTTATTAGGTTTAGTTGATACAAAAGTACCTTGTAATTTCAAAGTTTTAACATTTTTATTTTAAAATAATCTATATTTACTTAGTAATTTAATTTCATAGCATTCTCTTACTCTTCTTTTGTTGGAAGGGCTATGTTAATCGCTTACAAGTTAGCAGAAATTCTCAGACAACCAAGTCATTGCTTCAATACACTGAAGATACGGTGTTTCTCTGACCTAGCAGCAGTGAGCCCCTAGTCTAACCCTATGATGCTCAGGGACTTTAGGACTTCACTCATTGATACCCAAGTGGCTATGTGATCTAAAGATCAAGTCAGATGAACCATTTGTCAAAGCCTTCACTTTAACTCCTATACCATCTCTTAGGATCCTCAATTTGCTTTTTAATTTAGCATATTTGGCTACACATTCCTCAATCTTTTAACTTTCTCCGTACTCCCCCCCAAAGAAACCCAGAATAAGCATGTATAACTTTTGTTGACATTGAATCTCCTCTTAACTTCAGTAACAACTTTTTCTTTATTATTTCTAAAATCTACATTCCACTTGAGAATTTCTTTCCATTTAATTTCTGCATTCTGAATGACTTATTTGCTTAATCACCCCTATTTCCTTCTGGTTTTCCTGTTCAGATTTTAAATTCTTACATTCTGTTGGTCTTGAGTATCTCTGAATTAGCACCTGAGATTTCTTCTATAAAGTCTTTTTTTTAATAGAATTTTATCCAGCTTTTCCAATCTTTCAACATTGCATTTATTTTTTTTACTGAAAAGACATTAGAGAAGAGTTTTCTCTGTGATATGAAGTTTTTTTTTCTGTGAGTTTTTTGTGATCTTTGATATCAGATCAAGGATATAAGCTAGTTTGATTAAAAATAAATTAAAATTCAAACAGGACCTAGAAAATTTATAAATGGAGAGGTAGAAATAAAAATTCGGCATTTGTGCATGGCAACAATCATGGGATTCTTCACCTGTAATATCCAGACTATCCTAGAAATAATGTGGCAAGTTTTAGTTTCTAGTTATGTATCTAGTTTCTGGTATACTTCACACAGTAGGTATCAGAAAATGCTTGTGGAATGAATAGACAAGTGATGAGAATGCCTTACCTGAGTCATAGATGCTAACACTGAAAGAAGGTATCCATTCCTTTTACCACTTCCCCAAGAGAACCCTAACATCATTTCAACACAGGCACTGGTTTCCTATCTCATTATAGTGACATCTATAATCTTAGTAGTTTCAGGACTTGTTAGATTTTGTGGCTAAGGCTATCTTCACCTACAGCCTTTCTACTGGCTTTACAGAAGTCCAGTCTGTTTAAAGGGCAGAGCAGGTTGGCATCATTAATACAGACAATTCCTTCCTTCTGAGTCCATATGTTGGACTATAGGACAGATGGCTGCCTACACAGATTTTGTGGCAAGCAGAAGCAACCCTAATAAAAGGCCAGCTTTGGAACTGTAAAGGTGGAAAGACTCTCTTCACCTTTACCAGCTCTCACCCCTGGTTGAGGAAATTGTGAGTTTGGGGGATTCTTTGGCAAATTTGTTAAGTAGTATGCATTGGAAAGTGTCTATAATGCTAGACTTCACCTTTTCTAAGACATTCAAGCTTCCCTTTTAGAGAAGTGTTTTTATTCTGGCATTTTGGAAAGATACATGTTGCCAAACAGAATATTTATAACAAACCTTTTAAGGTTTATTCTCATCTGTTTTTGCCCTGAAAGGTCATTTCATAAAGGAGATCAAAAGGCAGCTTCTTACAGGCCAGCTCAGTGGGTGGCCAGAAACAATTAAGCACTAAGGGAGCCCAGAAGAAGAACAAATCGGCAGGACTTGTTTTATACAGTTCCATGATCTCCTGAGTCCATTACAATGCCACATAATTACATATATGAATGATATATTAATTATAACTGATAAAATAAAAAGCATTAAAAATGATCCAGAAACAAGCTTCCTGAACAGACTTCCCATGAATACCAAAATCTTTTACTGGTGAGAAACCGTGCCTGCAGGAATTTAAAACTCTTCAGGAACTCCTAACATCAGCAATACTTAAACTTGCTCCCAAATCTAGATGTTCTCTCTCCTGCTGTTCAAGTTCTATAGCTAGGATGACATGAACAAAAATTTGGTTGTCCTGGATTTCACATCAGCACTAAATAGATGCCTAAAAGTTTAATGACTGTACTCAATGACTGTATTCCCCAAATTTGGCTTTATTTTCATCATATAACTTTTGTCATTTCATTCAGGCCTCTCTATTGTATGCCATCTGGTGAAAGCATATAGAAAAATATATGCTAATTTCAAGGAGAAAAATTTCAAAGAGCCATACTGTACACAGGGGTGGGGATAAATTCTCTCTTGCAGAATGGAGAATGCTCAGAAGAGATCCAGGTCCCTACAGTGACACCTCAGATGACAAGTCACTCTGCACATAAGTACAGAAAAGGCTTAAATTGAACAGTCAGTAATAAACAATCTTTTCCAAGCTAACGGTATGACTTTTAAGGAAGAAAAAGAAATAATTTAAAGGAAAAGCCAGCAGAATGTGTGATGAGAAAATAGTGAATATTAAGAAGCACATACAAGTGGGATGTAAGACACAAGCAAGTGATCAGAAAGGAAAATAATCAGAGTCAGAGAATTGGAGAAATAGGACAGCAAATAAGGCTCTTGCTTTGCATGGAGCCAACCCAAGAAAAAGAAAAAAAAAAGATTACATCCAGCATATAAGACGACTTTTTAACACATGAAAAACTTCTTAAAAGTCAGGGGCCGTCTTATACGCTGGCATATGGTATCCTGAAACTTACTCTTGCTTCAGAGATGAGTGATCTGCCCCCCTCTTACTACCATATCCCATTCAGCTTCCAGGCATCATCATTCATTCCTCCACTTGTCCTGATTCATATTTCAAGGCATACAGAGGAGCTGAATTACTGAGCGCTCCATCCCATCCAGCAGCCAGATGTCATCACTCATATGTGGCTTTCCAGTGCTCAGTCCTCTGCTTGTCCTGAACCATCTTTCGGGGCACACATAGGAGCTAAGTTACCTAGTGCCGCATCTCATCCAACTGCTGGGTATGTAGCTTTTCAGTGCTCAGTCCTCTCTTCAGCTTTTATGGGACACAAAGGAGGCGCTCTGTCTCCCTCTAGCTGTACTATTAATCACTGCACCTCAGCCAGCTGTTCTTGGAGGAGCCCCCTCTCCCTGCTCTCAATGTAGATCACAATTTAAAAAATCAGTCACTCATTACAAATGACAAATGTAAAATGATTGTTGGCACTCCAAAGACTAGCTTTATTAAGCATATACAGTTAACATTTGAGGGTTCTGCTCTTTTTCTCTTATGTTTTTTAATTTCCATTTGGTATGCATTAAAAGGGAGGTAGTCTTATAAAGCAAATATAGCCCCAAACCTATATTTTAGCAGAAAAAGTAGGGAGTTGTCTTATTCACCCAGTTGTCTTATATGCTGGAAAATATGGTATTTGATGACATGGAAGTTGGAGGAGATAAGAAATGCAAATTCTTCTAGAACCTGATACACGTCTTGATCTACATGGAATGACATTCAGACCATCATACCTATCAGTTAAAATTTGCAAACAACTTGAATTCACTAGTAACAAGTTCCCCCTAAACTGTACAGAAAAGACCAGAGTCTATTGATAGATAAATTTTTGTTTGGTGAAATCAGTAACAGACTTTAGGCCTAGAGAATTTGAGAGTAACAGTGTTGTTTTAATAAACCAAGTTTGTGATGGTTTTGTTTGCTCTAGCATTAAAAAAAACTATACAGCAAGTTATAACATAAAGAAGTCTGAGATATAGCACAGCAGTAGGGCATTTGCCTTGGACATAGCTGATCTAGGATAGATGGTGGTTCTAATCCTGGCATCCCATATGGGCCCCAAGCCTGCCAGGAGTAATTTGTGAGCTCAGAGTCAGGAGTGGCCCAAAAACTAAAAAAAAAAAGTTAGAACATAGATTTTGATAATAAGATGTAAAGAGAAATCAAATTTGTACAGTAAATTTCACACTTAATTTAAATTACAAGAGCCTGTGGAAAGCAAACTAAATGAGGCAGCTAGAAGAAAGAATAAATGGAAAGGGGTTAGAAGAAAAGAAATGAGGGAAGAGAGCAGAAAGAAGAGGGCCCAGAGAGGAAAGAGAGAACTATGTTTTTTAAAAGCTCTGGATGATTTCAGTAGAAAAGTGGTGACAAAGGCAAAATTGCAAAATCATTTTCTTCTCCACTGTTAATAGCAAAATACAACATTTTCCCCAATTACTTTGTTGGGCAATACCTAGGTTTGTCTTCATAAGGAACTTTTCTTAATATCATTTGGAAAACATTTTACAATAATAATTTAGAATAATATAAAGCTCATTATCACTATTTATTTATAAAACAAATAGCTAATAAAATTACATATGGTGTAATAAAACATCATGTGTTTATCCAAAAAAATCTTTTTGAAAATAAAAGTAAACTAGAAGAAATGGGTGAAAACTAATAATGTTATTTTTTAAGGGTGTGAGAATGGCTGAAAGGATTCAAGGGAAGATATTCCCTATCCAGTGGATCCTCAAGGACAAATGTCTTCAAACCAAATGTGACCAGATCATTTGCCAACTATACTCTAACACTATCTGTTCTCCCTTCCTTCTCACCATTGTCTATTTCTCCCTTCTTACTGATCCACAAGTGGCACAAGTTAATCAGTATTATAACATTTTACTATTCTTAGACGCTATTCAAGAAAGATAAACATGCTCCCAATTCCCTCATGCTTTAATAAAAAGACACATCCATTTCAGGATAGGTCAGAACCAATAAACTGAAGGCACTAAAAATTACATCACGTTAAGCCATTCCATAAGATTAGAGAAAAGAAATATTCTCATCTAAGAAATACTAGTTACAGGTGAGTGCTGCCTGTGTGTGTCTGTCTCCTGTCCTGTCGCCTGAACCTCTTGGGAGTGGGCCAAAAAGAGGCTCCAGAAAACTCACTCTCCCAGAGGCTCATTCAAGGGCGGGAACACCAAGAAACTGCTTCATAATGTGAAAACTGGCTATAAGCAGTATTTTGCAGAAGTCAGTTCCCCTACTTGTGACGTCAGGGTGGGAAAATTTACGAAACTACGCCTGCCCAGTGGGGCCCAACCTTAAGAAATTGTGAGTGCTCCCTGTGTGTGTCTGTCTCCTGTCCTGTAGCCTGAACCTCTTGGGAGTGGGTCGAAAAGAGGCTCCAGCAGAGCACAGCCACTCCACTTTACTATGCAGCTGTGTGCTCTTTCAAAGGAAAGAATACCATTAAAACAAGAAGAAAAAAAATCACACTAAGAACTGTGCTGGATTACTGAAGCCCAGCATTTCTCCCCAGACTGTCTTCTCTGCTGTACGCTTGGGCCTAAGATTTGATTCTGTGTGAGGCTTCATCCACAGAGCACACCCCTTTCTTGGAGGCAAGTAAACCCACCCCTAAAGGGCGGAGCCAGAGGAGCATGTCAGCATGTATCATTTAGCCAATAAATACCACCACAACACGTAGAAAAACCCACAATACAAGTGTGACAATGGGGAAACAACTCAGGCCAGCATCAGACATAGAGAATGAAGATGACAATTCTGATGACCATAAAACGACCAACCAACTAATCAATCTCTCAGATAAGGAGTTTAGACAAGCAATAAGGAAGATACTCAAAGAACTCAAAGAAACATGGATTGAGTTGAACAGAACACTAATAAGAACCAAGAAAATATGAAGGCAGAAATCACAAAACACCAAACTGAAATAACAAGTCAAATAACAGGCCTGAAAAAAATCACTAAACGAATTGAATGACAAAATGGATAAGCTCTACACCAGGGTAACAGAAGCTGAGAATAAAACTGGTACTGTGGAAGATGAGATAAATAACAACTCCATACAGTGGGAGAGATTGGAAAAAAACTTAAAGCAAATGAACAGACAATGGAAGAATTAGTCAAAGAATGGGAACAGATGAAAATAGAAGTTTATGATAAGCTCAACAGAAACAACTTAAGAATCATTGGAGTCTCAGAAACCCAGGAAGAAAATTTCCAGGAAGAATCAACGGTCAAGAACATCATTAAAGGAAACTTCCAGAGCTAAAGAATATATGCAATCAAATCCTGCATGTCCGAAGAGTACCAACCAAAAAAGACCCCAGAAAAAATACCCCAAGGCACATCCTAGTCACAATGATGAATCCCACAGATAGAGACAGAATTCTGAAAACAGCAAGATCAAAAAGGGAAATTACATTTAAGGAAGCATCCTTGAGATTTACAGCAGAACTGTCACCAGAAATACTCAAGGACAAAAAGCAGTGGTGGGACATAGTGACAAAACTCAATGAAATAAATGCTTCACTGAGAATACTGTGCCCAGAAAAACTCACTTTCCAGGTTGATGGAACAATACATGGTTTCACAGACAAAAAACAGCTCAGAAACTTTACAGACCCAAAACCAGTCTTAAGAGAAAAACTGAAAGACCTAATTTAAGACAAGACTGACAAAAAGACACACCAAATTTCGATAGAAAGATGGCATTAAATCCCAGGACAACTCTTTCTCTCAATGTCAATGGACTAAATGCACCAGTTAAGAGACACAAAGTGGCTAAATGGACAAAAAACTCAATCCAACCTTCTGCTGCCTACAAGAAATGCACCTGAATAGTCAGAACAAACATCTACTCAATAAAAGGCTGGAGAAAAATTATTCAAGCAAACAACACCCATAAAAAAGATGGAGTGGCCATACTAATATCAGATAATGCAAACTTTATACTCAGGAAGGTAGTAAGGGACAAAGATGGACATTTTATATTAATCAAGGGGTATGTAGAGCAGGAAGAAATCACTCTCCTAAATATATATGCACCGAATGAGGGGCCAGCAAAATACTTAATATAATTGTTAACGAATCTAAAAAATAATATCAATAACAACACAATAATTGTGGGGGACCGCAACACGGCTTTGTCAACACTGGAAAGGTCAACCAGACTAAAACTCAACAAGAATATACTAGACCTAAGAAGATAAATGGAAGAAAGAGGCCTAGTGGATATATATAGGACACTCCATCCCCAGAAACCTGGATACACATTCTTCTCCAATGTACATGGGACATTCTCCAGAATAGACTACATGCTGGCACATAAAACATACCTCCATAAGACCAAGAGGATAGAAATCTTGCAGACTACCTTCGCTGACCACAAGGCTCTGAAATTATATGTGAATTCCAAAGGGACACAGAAGAAAAACTTTAACACCTGGAAGTTAAACAGCCTCATACTGAATAACCAGTGGGTCCAAGATGAAATCAAAGAGGAAATCAAAGCTTTCCTGGAAACAAATGATAATAAAGACACAAGACCTGGGCGCTATTTCTTTTGAGGTGCAGAAGCTTCTCAGCTTAATATATTCCCATCTGTTAATCTCTGCTTTCACTTGCTTGGAGAATGCAGTTTCCTCCTTGAAGATGCCTGTAGTCTCAGTGTCCTGGAATGTTTTGCCTATGTGTTGTTCTATATATCTTATGGTTTCAGGTCTGATATCGAGGTCTTTAATCCATTTCGATTTTACCTTCATACATTATGTGATGGTGATGGGAATGTTGCACTGGTGATGGGTGGTGTTCTTTACATGACTGAAACCCAAACACAATCATATATGTAATCAAGGTGTTTAAATAAAATAAAATATATTTAAAAATACTAGTTACAGTAACATATAAAAAGGAATATAAAATAAAATGATGATAGAATAGTAAAATAAAGTCAGTGGTAAACTAAAACACAAGCTGGCAGGACTGAAAAGGCGAGTGGTGCTGAGAAAAACAGAACAGAGGTTATGTAGGGACAATAATGAAAGGTTATGGACATTTTGGTGCTTGTTGGATTTAATGAATGTACTGAACTATAATTAAAGTAAATTTTTAAGAAATACAATGGAACCCTCAACAACATAGGGGTGGAAGAAACCTTTCTCATGATGGTAACAGCTATCAACAAAAAGCCCATAACCAATATTATTATTAATGGTGAAAAACTCTAAGTATTCCTACTGAGGTCAGGCACCAGGCAAGTGAGTCCATTGTCTTCAATCTTCAACATAGTATTAGTAGTCCTAGCAACTGCAATTAGGAAAGAGAAGGAAATCACAGTGATCTAAACTAGAAAGGAGAAAGTTAAATCATCTCTATTTGCAGATGATCTGATGATATACATTGAAGACCCTTAAAAACTCCACAAAAAGGTCTTAGAATCAATAGCTCAATACAGCAGAGTGGCTGGCTACAAAGACAATCCATAAAAATTTATTTTATTCCTTTATACAATAATGAATCAGAGGAGAAATTAATGAAAGAGTATAATCCAGTTAAAATAGTGTCAAAAAACATCAAGTAACTAGGAATCAACTTAATAAAAAAAAAAAGGAGACCTATACCACAAAAATTTCAAAACACTTCAGAAAGAAACTAAAAAAGGTCTAAGGATATGGAAAGACATTTCATGCTCATGGATTGGGAGTATCAATATTATCAAAACGACCATTTTACTTAAACTACTATATAAATTCACTGCAATCTCTATCAAAATTCAGAAACATTCTTCAGCGAATTAGAACAGCAATTTTTGTGTGTAATTATAAGATCCCGGATAGATAAAATCATAATGAAAAACAAGAAAGTAGGAGACATCTCAGTAACTAACTTGAAGCTGTACTACAACCATAGTGATCAAAACAGCATGGTATTAGAACAATGACAGACTTTCAGAGCAGTAGTTCAGAATAGAATATCCAATGACAAATCCCTAAGTATTTAATTAAATATTTTTGATAAAGAAGCTGAGACCACAAAATGGAATAAAGACAGTCTCTTCAACAAATGGTGTTGAGACAATTAGATTGCCACATGTAAGAAATTAAAGCTGAATACATATCTCATACCTTATACAAAAGTCAACTCAAAGTAGATAAATTATATTAATATAAGGCATGAATCTATAAGGTACACTGAGGAAACATAGACCACTTCAGGACTTAGAACTCAAAGAAGTCTTCAATGATATGATGCTAATGGCAAAGACTACAAATATCAAACTGAAAAAATAGAGCTACATCAAACTAAAAAGTTTCTGTGTAGCAAAAGAATCACAGGTTCAACATAAAAGACAGCAGAGTGAAAGAAAACATTTGCAATCAACACATCAGATAGAGTTGATATTTAAGATATGCAAGATACTTTAAAAAAATTAGCCACCCCAAAATCTGAAAACCCAATCAAATAATGGGAAGAGAAAATGAACAGACACTTTTCTGAAGACCAACAGATGCCAATAGGCACATTAAAAAAAATTACTCATCATCATTTACCATTAGGGATATCCAAATAAAAACTACAGTGAGGTATCATCTTATACCAATGAGGATGGGACATTTTAGAAATATTGGGAATAATATATGTTGGCAGTGATGTGCTGACACATATACTGCTGGTGAAAATGCTGTCTGGATCAACCGCTATAGAAAACAGCATGGAGGATTCTCAGAAAACTCCAAGTCAAGTTGCCATATGACCCAGCAATTCTATCTTTGGGTATCTATCCTCAGAACAGAAAACATCCATTCAAAAGGATGTATGCACAACACTATTAATTGCAGCACTCAATACAGTAACTCAGAGTTGGAATCAACCTAGATGTCCTAAAACAGGTGAGTAGTCATGAAGATGTAGCATATATATACAATGGAAGACTCCCTAGCTCTAAGGAACTATGCAGTCATAAAATTTGCTACAACATAGATGGAACTCAAAGATAATATGTTAAATAAAATAAACCAGAAGAAGGACAAATACAGGATAATAACATTTATATGTGATATTTAAAATAGTTGCATTAGGGAATGCAATGATTTATACAGGAATTGTCTATGACATTCTTGGCCACAGAGTATAACAAATAGAAAGAAAGATCTAGAATAAAGAAAGAGAAAGAGATATGAATTAAAGAGACACAGGAGCCAAAAGGTCTCAGGTACATTGATGGTGGCAAAGAAGGACAGAACTAAATATCCGAACCACATACCACAGAGTTAACAACACTGAATTCATGAGATCTAAACTTCAACAACCAAATGTAAAATGTTGCCTGTTATGATTGCAGACTAAGAGGGTGGTAAAAGGATGGACTCTGGGTACATTAGTGGAGGGAAGTTGACACTACTGATTGGGATTGGTGCTGAAATATTGTATGTATAATACTCAACTACAAATAACATTTTAAAATTAAAAGAAAATTGAAAAACAATATGCAACAACAGAGCATTCATTCTATTATATAGATACAATAAATATAAAATCATGATAAATAGAATAAAATCTAATAAATGAATTAGGAAATGGTGATATTAAGGAGTTGTTACTCAATTTATTATTAAACCAAGTAGATTAGTTTTAGTAGTGGCTACATTTAATAATTGCTCCTCAGAGTTATATGGATCGCTGTTGGATATTGTTATTGGTACCAACAAACTCAAGTATAAAGGTAGTTCTGAAAGATCTTAAAGACATTGAATATACTGAAATAATATTTAGCACAGTATCAATAGAAAATTTCTGAAGTTAGGTTGATATATAATTTTGACATAGTTTGAGACAAGTATAAATAGAATGGAGAGGAAGTAGAACACAAAAACTGGTCCAAAAATGACAACATGATTGTCTCCAAAACAGATATAGAGAGAATATAATTTCCAGATATAAAGAAGCATCATCATAAATTTTATGAGATTCCTATTTCCACTATTTTACATATTTATAACCAATAGACAAAAAATTAAAAAATATTTTTAAGGGGCCGGGCGGTGGCACTAGAGGTAAGGTGCCTGCCTTGCCTGTGCTAGCCTTGGAAGGGCAGACGGCGGTTCGATTCCCTGGCATCCCATATGGTCTCTCAAGCCAGGAGCGACTTCTGAGCGCATAGCCAGGAGTAACCCCTGAGCATCACCGGGTGTGACCCAAAAACCAAAACAAACAAACAAACAAAGTAAAATATATATATTTTTTTAAAGAATGCAAGGACTATATGTAGGAAGGAGAAATTAAGACCATGTTTTGTATTACCAGTAACTAGAGATGTGATGGTAGTCAATAGCCAACAGTGACCTGATTTCTCTTATGTCTCATCAGTATTGTAAAATAGAAAGTTATTCACTTGAGTTAGTGAATATTTATGCTATATATAAGTATATATATAAATATATATATACTCTTTCCTATATATATAGCATAGTAATTAAGAGTGCCTTCTGGAGCATGTCATGTGCAAATCCCAATGCTGTCATTGACCACTTACATAAACTCAAGCAAGATGTTTAAACTCCCTTAAGATCAGTTTATCTATCTATATGCTGAAGATGAAAGTAAGTAATTCTTTGGATGTGGTAATCTATTTTTATATAAAAATCTTCTTTTACTAAATAGATATAAGTATATTAAAGAAGTGTTAAAAAATATCAGCTATTATCATGACCATAATATTCTCATTGCATCAACAGTATTATTATAAAATTACTAGAAGTTTACATTAGTATAACTATTATGAAATTGCTAGAAGTTTATATTAGTATAACTACAATTTTTTCTTTTTAAATATTTTTTATTAATTTTTTTATTAAAACACATTGATTACAAATACGATTGTAGTTGGGTTTCAGTCATGTAAAGAACACCTCCCTTCACCAGAGTAACATTCCTATCACCAATGTCCCAAATCTCCCTTCTCCCCACCCCACCTCCACCTGCACTCGAGACAGGCTTTCCACTTCCCTCATTTATTCACATTGTTATGATAGTTCTCATTGTAGTGTCCAAATACAATTTTATAAGGAGGTAAACATGTTGTAATCTAAAAGTATTGTAAAATTAAAGTCTTAAAGATTCTTAGATATTATGCAGGGGAAATTTTTTGTTACATTAGGAACTATTTATTGATAAAGAGAGGTGGATAGGGTGACCTTTCAAGACAGATGTAAAATATAAAAGCTTACAGCTGGACCTAACCCCAACTTCTGGCACTACTCTTATATCTTAACCTTGTCTGACCTGATGGAAGCAGATCTGGGCAAGGTGCCCCATAGCTTTGGGGAAAACTACCCCTAGATGGAGCAGTTTAATTAAAAATTCCAAGACTTCTTAAAATTCCATGATAGTACCACATCATCCTTATCTAAGGAGCCTAGGGCAGTTTCATGCCACACAAGGGATAGTATCCCTTTTTCTATACTCCTAGAAAAGGGATTTTACTGCTATCATGCCCCTTCTCTCAAAAACAAAGTTATAAACTAGTGAAGTATAACTTTTTCTTTTTACTTTTATTTCCATATGGGATTAAGTATATTACAAGGAAAAAATGTAGAGCCTTGATTTAAAGAACTAACATTGTACTAATCTCTAAAAGTGTAGTGGTATTTATTTGTGGGTTATATGTAAGAAAATGTGAGCAGAGATTTGGTGAATGTCTACAGACACTGAAATGGCAATACCCTTTTACTATGGGTAAACAAGTTTAGACATTTGGAAAAATGGGCTGGAAATTATTATATTAAAGCTCCCTACCAAATTATGCCCTAGGAATGTATCTGTCCTAAAAACTCCTATAAGGTATCCTATATTCAACTTCAGATTTCATAAAAATCCTACAAAGATATTTGAACCATTATGAAAAGTTATTATAAATTTTAAATAGCATGAAAAGCATGTCATTTTTTAAAAGTCTATAGAAGTATGTCTAGGTTTAAAAATCTAAATCATGTACAAATATATCCCATTTTAAAGATCCTAAGAACTGAGACAATAAAAATGGTCTTACTAAAATCTGATGTACTTGAATTCAGAGGTAAATGGACATGAATATAAGTTCAGTTCTCTTAGCTGAACTTTTACCAGAGAAAAATCAGACAAAATTGGCTGATTCTAAAGTTGTTCTCCATTTTCATTTAAATATAGTTGGCCAATAGAGAAGGCATTTTTCTTTACAATTACATCATTGTAATTTGTTTCAAAATGTATTATCTATTAACCTCAAGTAAAGTTCTGTTTTTGATCTTTCTTCTAGAGAAGAAGACACAACACAGTAGTTAAACAACTAAGATTTCAATACAAGTGTCATTCCCAAATGGGGACACTTGCCCAAAGACACTTCTCAAGAAGACATCTGGATAGCTAATAGGCATATGAAAAAGGTTTCACTATCCTTCATGGTTAGGGAAATGCAGATGAAAGTAGAAGTGAGATATCATCACA
This sequence comes from Suncus etruscus, assembly GCF_024139225.1. Lineage (NCBI taxonomy): Eukaryota > Metazoa > Chordata > Mammalia > Eulipotyphla > Soricidae > Suncus > Suncus etruscus. Next base: position 19,951,820 of record NC_064860.1, read on the forward strand.
CATCCATGAGAATGGCAGATATTAAAAAGTCTGGGAAAATAACAATGTTAGCAGGGTTGTTGTGAGAAAGGAGCCATCATCTACTATTGGGAATGCTGTATGATTCAATAATGTGGAAAGTAATCTAGAGATCTCTCAAAAAATTAGAAACAAAATTTCCATATGACCCAGACTCCTCAATATCACTGCTTGGCATCTATTCTCAAAGCACAAAAACATTAAAACTAACAGATATATGCATATCTATGTTCATCACAACATTTAGTAAGATAGCCAAGATAATAGAAATAACTCAAATGTCTGACTAAGGCAAAATGGATAAAAAAAAGTTATGGTATACACAATGTAATGCTGGTCCTTTCTCAGAAAGAACTAAATCATGCAATTAGCTGTGATATGAATGGAGTCAGAGGATGTCATATTGAGTGAAGTCAGTCAGAACGATTGACACAGAAAGTTATCTCATATGTGGGACTTAAAGATACACAACAAAATAGTAACACAGCCCTCAAAGATAACATAATGGGAAAACTTAGAACTTAGAATCCATAGAACTTAGCTCATGTAGGAGGTCTTGAAAAAGAGGAAGGGAGACCTTGAAGGAGAAATCTGGGCCCCCTTATAATGGGAGTGTCATTAGAATACTATACATAGGAGACCATTATTAATAATATTGTAAATCACAGTACTGCAATCAATAAAAATGTTTAAAATAAATATAAATATAAAATGTTCTGTGACATGTAATTCTTTGACTTGGGGTCACACCTGGTGATGCTCAAGAATTACTCTTGTCTCTGTACTCAGAAATCACTCTTCGGGGGCTAGCATGATAGCACAGTGGGTAGGACATTTGCCTTGCATGCAACCAACCTGGGTCTGATCCCAGCACCCCATATGATCCCCTGAGTCTTCCAGGAGAAATTTCTGAGTGCAGAGCCAGGAGGAACACTAAGTTCCTGGGTGTGGCCCAAAAATTTAAAAAGGGCGTGTGCTTGCATGAGAGAGAGAGAGAGAGAGAGAGAGAGAGAGAGAGAGAGAGAGAGAGAGAGAGAGAGAGAAGAAAAATAAATAGATTGTTCTTGTCAAGTTCAGAGGACCATATACCATATGGGGTGCTGGGGATCAAACCAGGGTTAGCAGCATGCAAGGCAAACACCCTACCTGCTGTGCTATCACTCCAGTCCTTGTGATACATATTTTTAAGTTGGTTTTAACCCAAGTTTTCAGCTTTATTTTTGTAGTTTTGGTAAGTTCAATTCTGTCAATAGGTTATCTATGTACTTATTGGCACAGATCAATCATATCTTTTATTTATCAAAAAATAAGAATATGTATCACTCCTATCACTGGATTCAAATAACATCTAGTACTTTATCAGAACAAATATTTATGTGGTTTGGTAAAAAGCACTACTTTATCAAGTTTAAAATGGAACTTAAATCTGGGGCTGGAGAGATAGCACAATGGTAGGGCATTTGCCTTGCATGTGGATGACCCGGGCCGGCAATTTCTGAGCATAGAGCCAGGAGTAATCTCTGAGTGTTACCAGGTTGTGGTCCCCAAAAAAGAATCCCCCCAAATGGAACTTAAATTAGAAAGAATAAGGAAGTAACAAATTTTTTATCTAAAAGAAGTTCTTTAACACTCTAGGTGTCACTTTGGCAACACTTTCATGATCCCCAAGTCCCATCAGAAGTGCCCAAAGCCCAGAGTCAAGAGTAAATCCAAAGGACTGCTTAGTGTAGCCCCAAAATCAAACAAACAAAATGAAATATTTCTAAACAATAATTAATATACATACTATATAATCCAGATGATCCCACTGTAAAGTATTTATCCAGAAACGTAAGTCCAAAAAGATATATGTATTTCCACAATCATTATGCTTTCTTAGCAATAGCAAATAAAAGTTGAAAAAAAATTAAGTGCCTATTGACAGCTTGGACAGGGAGATGTAGCATTAATATAATGAAATATTGTAAATCTGAAAAAATTTTGATGAAATTCTGCCATATACAATCATGTGGGACTAGAGGATATTATGCAAAGTGCAAAGTCAGGTGGAAGAGAAAAATTAAATGCTATATGACTTTACTCATAAGCGACAAGAAAGAAACAAAATAAATGAAATACAAAATAAATTAACAAATGAGCTATCAAAAACCAAAGCAAACCTTTGGAGAAAAAGAGAAAAGGACTGGGCCCGGAGAGATAGCACAGAGGCGTTTGCCTTGCAAGCAGCCTATCCAGGACCAAAGGTGGTTGGTTCAAATCCCGGTGTCCCATATGGTCCCCCGTGCCTGCCAGGAGCTATTTCTGAGCAGACAGCCAGGAGTAACCCCTGAGCACCGCCGGGTGTGCCCCCCTCCCAAAAAAAAAGAAATCACTCCTGGTGGTGCTCAAGGGACCACCTGAGATTTCCCTATTGTGATAAATATCCAGCCCCCTTTTCTCCTTTATTTGAACATCGTTAATCAAAAGTCCAAAGAACCATGGCTGGAGCGGTAGATAGGAAACAGGAAAATGGGATGGAAGTTTGAGTAAAAGAAACACTGAGACAATGATAGAAGGAAGCAAATACCTCATGGAGGTTCAGTGTTGGAGTGGTGGATGCAAGAAACGCCATCACGAACTATATATTATGAATCATGATGCCAGAAATACATTTTTTTCCAATAAAAATTTAAAAGTCAGGCCCGGAGAAATAGCACAGCGGCGTTTGCCTTGCAAGCAGCAGATCCAGGACCTAAGGTGGTTGGTTCGAATCCCTGTGTCCCATATGTTCCCCAGTGCCTGCCAGGAGCTATTTCTGAGCAGACAGCCAGGAGTAACCCCTGAGCACCGCTGGGTGTGGCCCAAAAAGAAAAAAAAAAAAAAAAAGAGAAATGGGTATAAATTGGGCAAAATGACCAATTGTGTGGTGTTGGATGGAAATTAGACATTTTGCAATTACATGATGTAGTTTGTATACATATTGATATATAAATCTATACAATTGAAAAACTACATGTTTTCATGAACCATAAAAAGTTGCAATTACTGCAACTTTGAAAAATATGGCTTTGTACAGCTTTGCTAGCAAAACTTTGCTTTGAAACAAGTTTATTATCTCACTCAGATCATTTTGTTTATCTATTTATGAATTTTTGGATATTCAATACCTAGCAACTTGCTAATAATTGAAGAAAACAAACAAGTTGTACACTACTAGATTACAAGAAAAATATTTTAAAATGTTATTTTTTTCAAGCATCAAAATATCTCATATGCCTGTAGAAAAATTAAGGAAAGATCAACTCTAGACTATAAATTATCAAGATAATTTTTCAATAGCTATACTATATAATTACTAGTAATATATTCTACTTTATAAAGACAAAGTCAACCAAGCTATAGACTGGTGCAATTTAATAACTAAAAGGTACACTTATTTATGCCTATTCACAATTGAGAATGATAATTATAAGTCTGATTATTAGGGTGGTAAAATTTTACCACCCAAGCAATAAAGAATCTATATAAAAATTTAAATACTATGAATAATCTCAATTTGAAATACTTGTAAGTGTGGTTTGCAATTACATGTGTTTTTAAAATTTCAATTTAAAGGCAATATAGAGGGTGCAATGAACTGTCATAGTTTACATGAGAAATTTAATTGAAATTAAATTAGTGGTGCAGTATCTTTTATTATTTTTACTTGCTCTTTTATTAACTTGACTTTTGTCTAAATTATTTATCTGACTTATTGCCCACAGATCAGAAGGTATGTCAGGTACTAAATATTAAGCCTGAAAACACTGAGGTAAACAAAATATAATATAATCAAATAATACTATAGAAAGGAAATGATTCTAGCATCAGGCCAAAAAATGGGTAAGCAAAATTAAAATGTAAAAATAAGGCACAAATAACTTTATGAGGTGTTTTGGTGCCATTTTGTTCATCAATATCTCTGTTTCCTTCCCTCATTTTCTGCTCAATAATTTGATTATATTTGTCTACTAGGTACACATCTGTATTGATTTTACTTCTTGGAAGTAACTTAGACTGATTCCTCCACCCATTCTTGTCAAGTTTCCCTTATGACCAAATATGTAATCCAAAGTGTCTGTCCGGAATTAAGATGGTAATTTATGACCTGGAAGTAGACGAGGGTCAGTCACTAAGTCATAGTCTTTAGAGAAAGTCTGCTATTATACTATGGCACCATGAAATTACATTAGATGATAGCTAGCATATGTACATACTTATGATAATAGATGAAAGATAAAAAGAGGTAGATATATAGAAAGATGATAAATAGATGATTTATATATATAAATAGAAGATGATTGATTGATATATAAGTAGGTAGGGAGATAACTATGATTTTTGACCCCTAAGTTTTAAGTAAAGGTTTGGACTTTCACAGAATCAGACCATATTGTGTTCTTTATTGCTTTAGAAGTTCTTAGGAATCCAGAAAGACCGTGAGAGTAAAGCACATTGGACATGCCAATAAATGAATGATAAATTATTAAAGCATGATTGGAAATATTGCCATTTTTCACAGCTGTCACTTTAAGTATAAAAGCATCAGCACATTAAACTAGTTACTGCTTTTTCATAATTGAGACTTTAGCTTCTAGCTGTGCCCTGCAGCTTTTCATTAATCACTGGGACTGAAGTTCAAGCTCAGTGACAGCTTAGAAGGCATTAAACGGGCAAAGCATTTTCCAGGTACAGTTAGAAAAGGTCTTTTAGTCCTATAATCCATAGCTAATTGTTTTTCAAAGTCTCTAAACACAATCTACTCCTGGCGTTTCCTAGTGACAGAATTAGCTGCAAACTGGTTTTCTTTTTATCTTCCAGGGCTTTCTCTCACTAAAATCTATTGAGAGGCCTATTGTTAGCTGCATAAAACAGGTGCAGAATGACTGTGATATGTAAAACTGTAACTGATACTTAACCAATGAAACATTTATTAGTTGCTTCTAAAACAATACTTCCTGAATGCTTTTTCTAATCATACCATTTAATTTGTCATAAAATAAACAAGCTGGCATGAAACTATACATAATCCAAGTCCACTTTTCTAATGGAAAAAAAAAAGATCCTTTTGGCTTCTTTTCACAAATTCAATCAAATCATTTTCCCAATTCTGAAGAAAGAACGCGCCTATGCAAGTTTGCCCCCAAATTTCCAGCATAAACCCCTCTCTTGCTTTGGTTCACCGATTATTTTTTCCCATTTTTGCAAAGTGTTGTCCATCAGGTTTAATGGATGTGCCAAAACATTCTTTCTTTTGTATAACAAATTACCCAAAGCATTGAGGTTCATTAATTATGTCATCTAATTGGATTGAGGCAGGTGCAAAATACCTCAGATGAAGTGGTCACTAGCAGGAAGACCGAAATGCAAGCTTTTCTATTAGAAACCAGCATGTCTCCAGACTCTTGGAATTACTTTGTACTTATTGATTAATGGCCATAATTTATTACAGTGCAGAAGATCTTGCATTGAGTTAAATGTGTGATTAATCAATTTTCCATCAAATTATGAGCAGCCAACCAGTTGCCAGAAAGAAAATACCAAGTACATTTTCCCATGGTGTAAATATATCAGGACTTCAGCTAATAACTGTCTATCACTTGCTTAATATTCTCTGTCACTCTGATAAATGCCATCTCTGCATTGGGCCACAGGTAGTAATGGTGAAAAGACCACGGAATGTGTTTTATGGCTCCCCTTTTTTGATAATGAAATGCTCTTTGACTCCTTCGCTAAACAATTTATTAATGCGAAATTCATTTCTGCCTTCAGCTTGAAATTCATCATGGTTAAGTCAACAATATTATAGTAAACTGGTAACTGATATGGAGGCAAGAAAACCTTAGGCGAGAGAGAGATGAATTTGGAACTTCCTGTGCAAAGGAACTCATTTTTATTTTCCGTCAAAAATTCAGACAGGTGACTAATTGTTGTCAGTCAGTTTTACTCCATCGTGTATGTGTGAAGTGAGGATCCTAATGGTGCCTTCTGATGGCAGAGAACACATTTTTGTCCCGTTGGTTAATATTCCAGCTAAATAAATAGCAGGTATTATGTGGGTTCACTAAATTAATCCTATCTTTTAGGCAGAGGTACTTTATCTTACAACAAAACTAGGTGGATGCTACCTCCTAAAATAGTAAAAAAGACAAATCACTATCTTTTCTCCGGCTGAGAGATAAAGGAACCAGAATCTGAGGCTTATTGTGTGTTAATCAGCGAGAGGCATACCTTGAATTGTTTTGAATGTTATTACAGATTCCCCGTTCAAGAGATAAGGTTCTCATATCAGAGTGTTCATTTTTTCATTGTTTCAATTTGTGAACTTTAGAGGAAAGTCAGCAGTAGTTATTCATTCACTCATAGCATAGCTATAAGAGGACCCCTGGCATTTTAAGCCTATGGTCAACAATCAAGTGAGATAGAATTAGACTTCTTGCAATTTTTCTTAGGAATTAAAAATAATATTTTGTTATAACCTACTCTTTAGTACATTTGCACAGTCCTTTATCTCCAAATCCTTGGCTCTCTTAGAGTAATAACAGCACCTGGCATAATAAAGCTCTACAAACCACATTTCTACTTGTCACTTTCTTAAGCTGAGAGGTTCCTGATGCTCCAAGCCTTTTTTTTTTCACTAACAGTCTTAGATTCTTTCCTTAGATTCAAGTTATCAACCTTATAGACCATATATACAAGTAGAATATAAATTAAATTTCATTATCAAAAAGTGATAAATACCACCATTCCCACTGTTATACTTATTTTGTAACATGTAAATATAGTCAATGTAAAAGACCCTCAGTCCTTTTAATGCAACATAGGGATTCAACTTAGTTGGCTCTTTATTCCTAATTTACTCCTGTTATACAGAATTCTTAAGTATGTTTCTATTGGATGCTTTATGCTAAGTAATAAAATTCTATATTTCCTTAAGCTCAAGTTTCAATTATTTTGATACCTATTATAGATATGTCTCCAGCTGGAATAGATCAGACTTATCTTTAGAAAAGGGAGAGATGAGTGCTTCCCATATGTCTAGCAGAAGCATCTATTTTATGAAATAAGGTAGTCAGGAAAGGCTTGAAATTATACACATCTACTGATATAAGTTCCCCATTATATTACATTTACAGAAACAAAAAAGCGAAGGGTACTGTTAGGGACAAGGGGTTAGGGTGATGTGAATTACAGATTAATACAGTTTTAATATTTCCAAATGAAACTTTCTGGAGCTGCAGAGTGTAGATGGTTTCACAACAATGTGCATATACTCAATAGAAGAGGATCCAAAAAGTAAATATAGATTTAAAGGTGATGTCTTGCACAGAGCCATTCCTGATTGGATCCCCAGCGCTGTGTATGATCCCCTAAGCAGAAACAGGAGTGATCTCTAAGCACAGTGCCAGAAGTAAGTTTTGAGTACTACCAGATAGGGTCCTAAAACAAAACAAAACAAAACAAAAGGCTAAATAGTAAAATTCAAAATGTGTAAATCTTGCCACAAAAAAATCAAAAAGAAGAAACACATCATTATAAAGAGTAAGAATGAAAAGTAATTCAGTTCAGAGCTGGCTTTGGGCTGGCATGAGCTGACACCTTCCCCTGCATGTGATAGAGCTCCTGAAAAGTTGCTTCAAAATATAACTTGTCTATGTGTACAGGAAATAGTAAATGTGATTATAAGATGTGCTTGAAGTTTTTTTCTTTGCAATAATGATGGCAAGCACTAGGCAGCCAATATAAAATTGTACTTGAAGGTTTTAATTTGTATACATCACTGATTTTTCAGGGATTGTGAATTTTATATCTCTTTCACTGGTGTGAGTATATGACCAGGGCTGCCAATAGCAATGGGAAAAAAAGAAGGACCCTCTTGAGAGAAAGCTAGTTCAATTGTTTGGGTTAAAACCATATCTCATAATATGATAGTATATGTAGATGAGACATTTGAGAGGTGATTAGAATTACACAGGGATATGAATGCAGACTGCAAGGGGTTGGATTCATCTCCTTAAAGGAATCATGAACACTCACTTCTTATCTTTGCAATAAGGCCACATGAAAACAGTACATCTGTGAATCTTGTACTTTCTCATATCTAGAACTGAGAAATACATTTGTGCTGTGCACAAGTCACCCAATCTGTAATATCTTATTATTCCAGCTCAAATGGTCTAAGATGACTGGCTTTAGTTGATGGTAATATTGCTAGAACAAAGGTTAAGTGTTGTCATGTATTCCCATTTTCCCACTAAAGCGAAGACTAGACAGTTCTGAGAAACTGTCCAGTATTTATATCCTATAGAATAACACACAACCCCCCTCCAAACATAGAAAATTCTGTTTGAGGTGGAAAGGTATTACTAAATAATAAAGCACATACCTTGCAAGCATTAGACCTGTGTTTGAACCACCCACCCTGGAACTACCCACACACATACAAAAGTTTATTTCAAAAACAATGATTTGAAAAAAACACATGTTCACTGCAGCACTTAGTAAGTACTATAGCCAAGTTATGGAAATCAACTCAAATGCCCAAAGACAGAAGAACAGTTGAATAAGTATGGTGTATATGTATAAATTGAATATCACGCAGCTAAAGAAAAAATGATATCATGCAGTTTATTACAATTTCTTTCAAGAAATTTGGGCATCACTCAAGGGTATTTTGTTAAGTGAAATAAGTGAGAGGAAGAAAAAAATACTGGATTATCTCATTCAGGCTTGGTACAAAGAGTAACAAAACATGAAAATAAACAGTGTCAAATAATGTAGAATCCTTAGCCCTGGATCATGAAATTGAGATTAGCTCTTTGATAAGGCACTTGACAGGATGAGATGTGGAGGTGGGAAAGTAACTAGAGGTAACCTGAGGACACAGTGGAAGGCTCTAGGCACTTTTATGGTAGTGAAATACAACGACTGTTCACATTAAAACCATAAATATTAGCACTATTGAAAACATGTAAATTGAATTAAAATTATATAAGATAGAGGCTGGAAAGATAAAGTGGAGAGCTTGACTTGCATGTGACTGATCAGGTTCAATCAGTAGCTTTTTTTCCCCAATGTTTTCCAGGAGGGATTCCTGAGTCCAAAGCCAGGAATTACCTTGGAGCGCCATTGGATATGGCCCCAAACCAAATAAAAACAACAACAATAATAATAATAAATAAGATATGCAAAAAAATTGTTAGCCTGATGACAAATTCAGTCTTTAAATCAATTGTTTGTCCCTTCTGCCTAAATGGACCCTGTCTAGTCATCTACCGTGTTGGTCCACTTACTAGATTGTACCTATTAGAATTTATTGCCTCCATTTTTGAACTCATATGCATATTGTATCTCTTTGTATAGAGAGATGTGATCCTACTTTATTGTCTCTGTGCATTTGTTCTCATATTTATGTATGTGTCTTTCAACTCTTATATTATAATCTTTTTAATAATAGAATGCAAACACTCACCCTTAAGAGTATTTGATGCTTAGTACAGTATCTGGTAAATACTATCTGGTAAACACTAATCTTAAAAATTTATGAATAACTTAATCAGTGACTGAAAACTGGGGCATAACAAGCAGAATATATTACATCAGAAGTTTATATTCAAATTTCAAATTAGTTTGCAAGGCTTGTTTTATGCGTAAATATATTATTGGGAATTAATTTGGTAACTTTCAATTATCTTTCTCCATTTCTCTCTTTCTCTCTCTCTCTTGCTCTTCCATGTACTAGGTGCCAAGACATGTTGATAGATTATTTTAGTCTCAAAGAACTGTTAATTAAATGCCAAAATTCCACAGAGCAACCCATTTAATCCTTACACAAAACCTGTGCTGCCCTAATTACAAGGCATCACCTTTAGTTATTGGCCCTAATTTCAAATGGAAACTAGGAAGTAAAGGGACTTGCCTGTGGTCACACAGAGTAGATGACAGAGAAAGAATTAGATGCAGGCAGCACACCTCTCCTCCAAAGCATGCTGATTCCATTAACAATGCCTGGGAGGAAACTAACAGGGACTCCCTCTTGGCCTGGAAAAAGAGGCAGGGGAGTGAATTTGGAGACTTTCACAGTCATCACTCATGTCTTCTAAAATATTGGTCTTGGACTTTTAGGTTTTCACTCATTTTCTCTTTTGTTTCTTTTCCTTCCTTCTCTTTTCCAATAAGAAGAATGCAATTGCATTTGTTGAAAATGGTGAAACTAAAACCAAAGATTACCCACCGGTACCACAAGAGCTACAATAGGTACAGTTAACTTGGAGCACAAATAACTATACAAAAAAATCTACAAAATATGTATTTTTATCATTATAAATGGTTCATTATGCATACTTAATATCGTTAAATCTGAAATAAATATGTACACATATCTTCCCTACATTTTGTTATTCAGTGCTGACTAGGGTAAAAATAATATGAAAATACTTTTGGTGAGTGAGTAAACACTCATGAAATGTTAATTTTAAAACAGTGTTATATTTATTGTTGCATGTTATTGTGCATCTTTAACCATGTCTAATTTGTAAATTTGTTATTGTGTAGGGAAAAAATTACATATGGAGGACTTAGAATTTTCCAAGTTTCCAGGTATTCACGAGAGGTCTTAAAGTACATTCTCTTCATATAAGATGGTGGGAGGGGAATTTTGTATCTGTTCTTTTCCTTTTTGTCTCAGAAAACTAGTTAAATGTTTAGCATGCCTTGGGAATGGGGAGATAGCACCAAGGTCTGGAGTGCATACTTGGCACGTAGAGTTTGATCTTAGGTACTCCATGCCTCTCTATTCTCTAATAATGCTTAGTGGGTACTTGGTAGCTCCCACAATCTGGGGTCTTGGAACTATTTAGAATAGTTCAATGCCTGGTTCAGGAATTCAACTTTTTGATCAGAGTACTATACTTTTAACTGCAACTTGGAAATATTTTAGGATGTTATTCTGAAAAGCTACAATATATGATTTGGTTACCAATTTTCCTTTTAAATTTACTGCATTTTTAAATATTTATGAATTAATAAACTATAAAAGATAATAATGCGGAGAAATTAAATTAGAAGGAATTATTAATTTTAGTAAAATATTTCTATCATAAAATAAAAACATGCTGAGATAGACTTCAGATGGATTTCAGTGACAGTGAAAATAATTGCTAGTGAAAATTCCCCCCAAATGAGTTGATTATGATGAAGAAAGTTTCTATATGGATGATGGTTCTTGTAAAGAACATTAGCCAAGGACCTCATAAATGTACATAGCCCAAGCTCACCTTATTCCAGTTATGACATGGTGCTATTTCACTCCTTGATAAAATACCCAGGCAATTGGGCCACGAGTCAATAATTTAACTAAATATTAAGATTTTTCTACTTTAGTTTTCTATTAATCAATTCTGGTGTTCATCACAAAGAAATAAGTCAACATTATCTACCTAGATGGTACACAAATTCAATATATCAGTGTTGAATCATTCTTGAAATAGAAAACATGGATTATTTTTATCTTTTAAATTTAGTTCACATAAAACCAGGCTCACCCTCTCTGAAATTGGTCCTTTTCTACCCCATGTCCAGGTCACTTCAACCCAAACAACATTTACTGTATCATCATGGCTTTGCCAAGGCCTGATCTGTCCTGATTACTAGGATCTGCCACAGTAATGAGAAATGTTCAAGTTGGGCAAAAAACTTGGAATTTCAATATTTTCTTCCCAGAGTTTGGTGGCTGTGGTCAAACATTAGAGAAACATTTCTTATTTATACATTTGAGGTACTAGTTATGAAGGACAGCTTGGAAGTGGTCCACACCAGAAGGCACTAAAGCCAAAGACTTTGACATATTTTATCCACAATGTGGCTGATGAAACAAGGATTCTGTTTATTCATTATGAGGATGAGATCCTGGAAGAATTGTTGCTTATCCATTGGAAATATTGATTAAATTTTAAGAAAATCTAAGTAATCCAAAAATTAGTCAGGAAAATTAATTTTCAATTTAGTAATCTCGAGAGATCTGCACAAAATGGTACAAATATGAAAATAAAACAAATCATTTAAATGTTAAATAAAAACATATTGTGGGGCTGGAGTGATGGCACAGTGGTAGGGTATTTGCCTTGTATACAGCTGACCCAGGACGGACCTTGGTTCGATCCCCCAGCTTCCCATATGGTCCTCCAAGCCAAGATCAATTTTTGAGTATAGCCAGTAGTAACCCCTGAGCATCACCGGATGTGGCCCAAAATTTAAATAAAAAGCATATTGTGTTTTTTAATAATTGTGCTTCTGAATAAATTTGAAATATCTGGTGCTCAGACAGGCTTCAAATTGAAGAGATGTTTTCATCTAACTCTGTATTCTCTGCAAATCATCAGAAATTTGGCTGACTTAGAACATATACAGAGAAATAACTTCAGCTTCTTCCACCATTTTGTCTTTTAAATCAATGAGATATTTTTTAAACTATCAATCAAATAACTTGCTGCCTGCCAGAATTTTTATTTCAAACTTCTCCATGTGTTGGATAATGCTGAGAGACATATTTAGTCATTGATGCACAATTAGAGAGAGAGAAAAATAAGAGGCAATTTAGAAGAAAGTAATGACATTGGTCCAAAATATAGAATTGGATGACTACAAAATAATATGAATAGAAATTAATGTTTCTCAAAATGAAAAATCATCACCTGTGGAATGACATAATTAGGATGGTGGTGTTGGTAAATGACATTGAAGGTTATATTGGTTGAAACTAGAATTTGCTTGCAAAGGACAATTGATCAAAGGAAGTTATCCATCGTTACACATTTATACTATTGCTGTGTACAGGAATGAGCAGTGAACAAAGACCATATGCTGGCTGCCCAGGTCTAAGGATAGCATCTTCTGCCTCTACTTTATAGGAGTTAGATACCTTAAGGCTCTGCTGTCTTCCAGTCTCCTTTAAAATACAAAGCAAGAAAGAATTTCTCTCAATTGCTCATTGCGTCTGTCAGTGAACACCTAAAAACAAAAAATCAACTAAATGAGAATGAGAAATATATCTAAGGATATAGTTAGTGTACAAGTGTCATGAAGCTGGGAGAGACACGAAGAGATGTTTGTAGAAAAGGAAATTAAATGCATCCTAGATATTGACCCTCACATCTGTCCATTTTTGCCATCCATACCATGCATGCCCCTGACACAGCCTATTCTTGAACTTAGTATGAATTAATGAAAGAATATGGAAAGAACACTTTAAACATGCCACAGGCAGGAATTCCAAACTCCATTAGGTACTTTCATCTGTAGTGCTCCAGGGTCAGTAGTAAGGGTGGAAAGTAAATGTCTTGAAAATAGATCTTGTTCATCTAAAGTTAGCATCTGGCAAGGGCTATCAGCAACAACAACCTACATTTTTTGGTTTGGTTTTTTTGGGCCACATCCAGTGACACTGAGCTATTCACTCAGAAATATTTCTTGGCTTGGGGGACCATGTGGGACACTGGGGATCAAACAAAGGTCGATCCTGGATTGGCCACATGCAAGGAAAACGCCCTACTGCTGTCTTACTGCTCTGGCCTGCCAACCTACATTTTTTCAGAATTATTAATTGTTTTTGCATTTTCTCAGCTGTGTTTGCCTACTTTCCAAAGACAGGCACTGGCCCTACAGGAAAATAAAAAATGCTGTGACTAAACTAAGGAGAAAATAAAATCCATATGACTAAAATTTTACAGCATAATCTTCATTAATCATTGTTTCAGGAATGTAAGATTCCTCTGTGAGTATACATGAAAATGCTAGTTCCGTGTCCTTCACATGCAGAATTAAAACCTGCCTGCTAGCTGAGAAGAAAGAATTAACTTATAGCCAAGTAAATGGTGCTATCATCATTATTCAAAGAGAAGTATAGAAAACTTTTCTCTAGGTGTTTGCTGATTTTCTTTTTCAACATCCATTAAAATTGTTTCCAGTCTCCAATGTGGTGATGCACTATGAACTCTAGTTTAGGCAAATAAACACTGTATATTTAAAATATATATATATGTATATATATCAAAAGGAGAGAGACTACTTTGATTCATAAGATAAGCTTTTGCATTATAAGGTTTTAAAGAATTGCTAGAAATTGAGCATACAAGTTCCAACTGCCCTGGGGCAACTGATGATTAGATATTATTCATTCAATTAAAAAGTTTTATAAGCAAAAATTCAAGCAATGAAAAAGCATAGCATCAATATTTAGAAGAGCTGAATTCAACAAAACATACACATATCCATTCTGACTGAAGAAACAATGATTCAATCATTTAGTCAAACTTGTTTTTAAAAAGTTACTTTATCAAAGATGCAGATTTTGTAGTGTATATTCATGGAAGAACCAGCTCTCTGATTTTCTATGCACATGACATTTTTCTTGCATATGACTTTTTTGATTGATACCTCATATAGTCTATTGAGCTTTGCCATAAATAAGCTTTGAGCACCACTGGGTGTGGCCAAGAAATAAACAAAAATTGATTTCTTTTTCCTTGCATGGGCCTGAATTTTATTAATTCTCAGAAGTGAGTATTAATCCTGATTAATTAAATTAAACAACACTCAAATTATATAAATCTTTATTAATGCTGGCAGGGATGTGGAGAGAAAAGAACTCTTATTTACTGCTGGTGGAAATGCTGTCTAGTCCAGCCTTTATGGAAAACAATATGAAGATTCCTCAAAAATCTGAAAATTGAGCTTCTATATGATCCAGCTATTTCACTCCTAGATTATACCCTAGGAACACAAAAATACAATTCAAAAATCCTTCCTCACACCAATATTCATTGCAGCTCTATTTACAATAGCCAGACTCTGGAAACAACCAAGATGCCCCTCAGCAGATGAGTGGCTAAAGAAACTGTGGTACATATACACAATGGAATATTATGCAGCTGTCAGGAGTGATGAAATCATGAAATTTTCCTATACATGGATATACATGGAATCTATTATGTTGAGTGAAATAAGTCAGAGGGAGAGTGATAGACACAGAATAGTCTCACTCATCTATGGGTTTTAAGAAAAATTAAAGATATTATTGTAATAAGGCCTAGAGACAATAGAGTTAAGGGCTGGAATGGCCGAAAGGACCAGCTCACATTTTGAAGCTCACCACAAAGAGTGGTGAATGCTGTTAGGGAAATAACTACACTAACAACACCCAAATTAGTGATATAACAATGTCACAGTCTTCACTGAATTACTACTCACAAATATTAACCACTCATTCTAGTTACAGATCTGTTCTGTGAATCCTATATTGAGATGGATAGTGATGGTTTATGTCTGGATTACTGAGTCTGAAGAGGAAGAAAACATAAACAAATAATTATAATATAGTATGCAGAGTTCAATAGTAGCTGTAATTAACTATATCAGGAGTAGTTGGCAGGCAAGACAAATTGCTTAAAGAATATTGTGACAGATATTATAAAAGATACTTTGAATATTAAACAGAAAGTTTTCTAAGCCTAAACCAACAAGATCAGAAAAGCCATTTTAAATGAGAAGGCAGCCCAAAAAAATGACGGTAAGACAGAAAGTCACCTCCAATATTTGGCTATAGCCAAACCTAGAAGATGAAGATCAGCTAAGAATTGTATTTACAGAGATAAGAAAATGTGAATAAAAGCACTTAATGTGTTTATTTGTATATATATATTTAAACAGCTTGATTACAAATATGATTGATTGTAGTTGGGTTTCAGTCATGCAAAGAACACCACCCTTCACCAGTGCAACATTACCATCACCAATGTCACAGATCTCCATCCTCCCCACCGTACCCCCGCCTGTACTCTAGACAGGCTTCTACTTCCCTAGTTCATTCACATTGTTATGATAGTTCTCAATGTAGTTATTTCTGTAAATGTGTTTAAATAATATGTTAAAATAATATTTAAACTTAATGTGTTTAAATAATATAACATGTTAGAATAATATTTGCATTGAAAAATGATAAAGCTTGGGGTTGAAGTGATGGCACAGTGGTAGGGCATGTGCCTTGTACTCGGCAGACCTAGGATGAACCATGGTTCCATCCCCCAGGGTCCCATATGGTCCCCCAAACCAAGAGCGATGTCTGCGGGCACAACCAGGAGTAACCCCTGAGCTCACTGGGTGTGGCCCCAAAATAAAAATTAAAATAAATAAACCAATTCAAAACAATAATGAGATACCCTCTCACACCTCGAAAATTGACATAAATCAAAAAGAACAAGAACAAGAACATGCTGGTGTAGATGCAGAAAAAAAGGATTTTTTTCTGTTGACTAGTCAACATTCCTGTAAAACATTATGGACATTCCTAAAAAAAAAAATTTAGAAATTGATCTTCCACTTGACCCAAGTAACTGGTTTCAAAACAAAATAAAAAAAAAAAAAAAAAAGCTGGCTCCCTGTGTGTGACACCAGGCGGGGAAAATCCGCGAAAGTACACCGGCCCAGTGGGGCTCAGCTGTGAAAGACTGTGAGTGTGACCTGTCTATGTCTGTCTACTGTCCTCTTGCGTGAAACTCTTGCGAGTGGGGCAAAAAGAGCCTCCAGAAACCTCGCTCGCCCAGACGCCATTTTCAGGGAGGGACTTCAGAGCATAAAAACCGGCTATCCTTTGCAAAAGCTGGCTCCCTGTGTGTGACACCAGGCGGGGAAAATCCGCGAAAGTACACCGGCCCAGTGGGGCTCAGCTGTGAAAGACTGTGAGTGTGACCTGTCTATGTCTGTCTACTGTCCTCTTGCGTGAAACTCTTGCGAGTGGGGCAAAAAGAGGCTCAGAGGAGCACGGCCGCTCCGCTTCGCTACGCGGCCATGCACTCTTTCTAAGGAAAGAACTCCATTGCAACAAGAAGGAAAAATCACACTAAGAACGGCGCTATATCACAGAAGCAAACATTTCTCTCTGGACTGTCTTCTCTGTTACATGCTCGGGCCTAAGATTTGACCCAGTGTGAAGCTTCATCCACGGAGGACTCCCCTCCCTTAGAGGCAAGTCAGCCCATCCAGAAAGGGAGGAGCCAGAGGAGTGTGCTGCCTACATCATATAGACAATGAATACCACTACAACACGTAGAAAAACCCACAATACAAATGTGACAATGGGGAAACAGCGCAGGCCAGCATCAGACATAGAGAATGAAGATGACAATTCTGAGGACCAGATAATGACTGAACAACTAATCAACCTCTCAGATAAGGACTTTAGACTAGCAATATGGAAGGTGCTCAACAGACTCCAAGAAACCATGGATCGAGTTGAACAGAACACTAATAAGAACCAAGAAAATATGAAGGCAGAAATGACAAAACTCCAAACTGAAATAACATGTCAACTAACAGGCCTGAAAAAGTCAGTAAACGAAGTGAATGACAAAATGGATAAGCTCTGGGACAGGGTATCAGAAGCTGAGAATAGACTTGGTGCTGTGGAAGATGAGATACATAACAATTCCATACAGCAGGAGAGATTGGACAAAAAACTTAAAGCAAATGAGCAGACAATGGAAAAATTAGTCAAAGAATGGGAACAGACGAAAATAGAAGTCTATGATAAGATCAACAGAAACAACTTAAGAATCATTGGAGTCCCAGAGACCCAGGAAGAAAATTTCCAGGAAGAATCAATGGTCAAGAACATCATTAAAGAGAAACTTCCAGAGCTAAAGAATATATGTGATCAAATCCTGCATGCCCGAAGAGTACCAACCAAAAGAGACCCCAGAAAAACCACCCCAAGACACATCCTAGTCACAATGACAAATCCCACAGATAGAGACAGAATTCTGAAAACAGCAAGATCAAAAGGGGAAATCATGTTCAAGCAAGCTTCCCTGAGATTTACAGCAGACCTGTCACCAGAAACGCTCAATGCCAGAAAGCAGTGGTGGGATATTGTGACAAGACTGAATGAAATGAATGCTTCACCCAGAATACTATACCCAGCAAAACTCACTTTCCGGTTTGATGGAAGAATACATGGTTTCACAGACAAAAAACAGCTCAGAAACTTCACAGACACAAAACCAGTCTTAAGAGAAAAACTGAAAGACCTAATCTAAGACAAGACTACCCAAAAGACACACCAAATTTTGAAATAAAGATGGCGTTAAATCCCAGGACAATTCTTTCTCTCAACGTCAATGGACTAAATGCACCAGTTAAGAGACACAGAGTGGCTAAATGGATCAAAAAACTCAATCCAACCTTCTGCTGCCTACAAGAAACGCACCTGAATAGTCAGAACAAACATAGACTCAAAATAAAAGGCTGGAGAAAAGTTATCCAAGCAAACAACACCCATAAAAAAGCTGGAGTGGCCATACTAATATCAGATAATGCAAACTTTATACTCAGGAAGGTTGTAAGGGACAAAGACGGACATTTTATATTAATCAAGGGGTACGTAGAGCAGGAAGAATTCACTCTCCTAAACATATATGCACCGAATGAGGGGCCAGCAAAATATTTAATACAACTGCTGACAAATCTGAAAAATAATATCAACAACAACACAATAATTGTGGGGGACCTAAACACGGCTTTGTCAACACTGGACAGGTCAACCAGACTGAAACCCAACAAGAATATACTAGACCTGAGGAGAGAAATGGAAGAAAGAGGCCTAGTGGATATATATAGGACACTCCATCCCCAGAAACCTGGATACACATTCTTCTCCAATGTACATGGGACATTCTCCAGGATAGACTACATGCTGGCACATAAAACATACCTCCATAAGATCAAGAGGATAGAAATTTTGCAGACTACCTTCGCTGACCACAAGGCTCTGAAATTATTTGTGAACTCCAAAGGGACTCAGAAGAAACACTTTAACACCTGGAAGTTAAACAGCCTCATGCTCAATAACCAGTGGGTCCGAGATGAAATCAAGGAGGAAATAAAAAGGTTCCTGGAAACAAATGACAATAAAGACACAAACTCTCAGAACTTATGGGACACAGCAAAAGCAGTACTGAGAGGAAAATTTATAGCTTTGCAAGCACACATCAGGAAGGAAGAAGGAGCTTACCTGAGTAGCTTAATGACACAGCTAATAGAACTAGAAAATGCTCAACAAAAGGACCCAAGAACAGGAAGACAGAAGGAAATAACAAAGCTGAGAGCAGAAATCAACGAAGTGGAAACTCAAAAAACAATCCGAAAGATCAACGAAAGCAGAAGTTGGTTCTTTGAAAAAATAAACAAGATTGATAGACCACTGGCAAACCTAACAAAGAAAGAGAGAGAGAGAAACTTGATAACTCGTATCAGGAATGAAAAAGGAGAGATCACTACTGATATGACAGAGATTCAAAGGGTAATCAGAAACTACTTTGAAAAACTCTACGCCACTAAAAATGAGAACCTGGAAGAAATGGATAAATTCTTGGACTCTTATAATCTTCCACGGTTGAAGGAAGAGGATGTAGCATATCTAAACACCCCCATCACCATTGATGAAATTAAAACAGTAATCAAATGTCTGCCGAAAAACAAAAGCCCAGGTCCAGATGGATTCACTAATGAATTCTATCAAACTTTCCAAGAGGAACTACTGCCAATCTTGGCAAGACTCTTTCATGAAATTGAACAAACAGAAACACTTCCAAATAGCTTTTATGAAGCCAACATCACCTTGATACCTAAACCAGACAGAGACGCTACCAAAAAAGAAAATTACAGACCAATATCACTGATGAATGCAGATGCAAAGATCCTCAACAAAATCCTGGCAAATAGGATTCAATGCCTCATTAAGAAGATCATCCACTACGATCAAGTAGGTTTCATCCCAGGAATGCAAGGCTGGTTTAACATCCGTAAATCTATCAACATAATACACAACATCAATAACAAGAAAAATAAAAACCACATGATCATATCAATAGATGCAGAGAAAGCATTTGATAAGGTCCAACACCCATTCTTGATCAAAACTCTCAGCAAGATGGGAATGGAGGGAACCTTTCTCAATATAGTGAAGGCCATCTACCACAAGCCAGTGGCAAATATTATCCTCAATGGAGAAAAACTGAAAGCCTTCCCTCTAAATTCTGGCACAAGACAAGGCTGTCCTCTCTCACCACTCCTATTCAACATAGCACTGGAAGTACTTGCTATAGCGATTAGGCAAGAAAAGGATATCAAGGGAATCCAGATAGGAAAGGAAGAAGTCAAGCTCTCACTGTTTGCAGATGACATGATACTCTACTTAGAAAACCCTAAAGACTCTATCAAAAAGCTTCTAGAAACAATAGACTCATATAGCAAGGTGGCAGGCTACAAAATTAACACACAAAAATCAATGGCCTTTCTATACACCAACAGTAATAAAGAAGAAATGGACATTAAGAAAACAACCCCATTCACAATAGTACCACACAAACTCAAATATCTTGGAATCAACTTGACTAAATATGTGAAGGACCTATACAAAGAAAACTATAAAACTCTGCTCCAAGAAATAAGAGAGGACACACGGAAATGGAAACACATACCCTGCTCATGGATTGGCAGGATTAACATCATCAAAATGTCAATACTCCCCAAGGCATTATACAGATTTAATGCCATCCCTCTAAAGATACCCATGACATTCTTCAAAGAAGTGGATCAGACACTTTTGAAATTCATTTGGAACAATAAACACCCTCGAATAGCTAAAGCAATCATTGGGAAAAAGAATATGGGAGGAATTACTTTTCCCAACTTTAAACTGTACTACAAAGCAACAGTTATCAAAACAGCATGGTATTGGAATAAGGATAGGTCCTCAGATCAGTGGAATAGGCTTGAATACTCAGAAAATGTTCCCCAGAGATACAACCATCTAATTTTTGATAAAGGAGCAGGAAATCCTAAATGGAGCAGGGAAAGCCTCTTCAACAAGTGGTGTTGGCACAATTGGATAGCCACTTGCAAAAAATTAAACTTAGACCCCCAGCTAACATCATGTACAAAGGTAAAATCCAAATGGATTAAAGACCTCGATATCAGCCCCAAAACCATAAGATATATAGAACAGCACATAGGCAAAACACTACAGGACATTACAGGCATCTTCAAGGAGGAAACTGCACTCTCCAAGCAAGTGAAAGCAGAGATTAACAGATGGGAATATATTAAGCTGAGAAGCTTCTGCACCTCAAAGGAAATAGTGCCCAGGATACAAGAGCCACCCACTGAGTGGGAGAAACTATTCACCCAATACCCATCAGATAAGGGGCTAATCTCCAAAATATACAAGGCACTGACAGAACTTTACAAGAAAAAAACATCTAACCCCATCAAAAAATGGGGAGAAGAAATGAACAGACACTTTGACAAAGAAGAAATACGCATGGCCAAAAGACACATGAAAAAATGTTCCACATCACTAATCATCAGGGAGATGCAAATCAAAACAACGATGAGATACCACCTCACACCCCAGAGAATGGCACACATCACAAAGAATGAGAATAAACAGTGTTGGCGGGGATGTGGAGAGAAAGGAACTCTTATCCACTGCTGGTGGGAATGCTGTCTAGTTCAACCTTTATGGAAAGCGATATGGAGATTCCTCCAAAAACTGGAAATCGAGCTCCCATACGATCCAGCTATACCACTCCTAGGAATATACCCTAGGAACACAAAAATACAATACAAAAACCCCTTCCTTACACCTATATTCATTGCAGCTCTATTTACCATAGCAAGACTCTGGAAACAACCAAGATGCCCTTCAACAGATGAATGGCTAAAGAAACTGTGGTACATATACACAATGGAATATTATGCAGCTGTCAGGAGAGATGAAGTCATGAAATTTTCCTATACATGGATGTACATGGAATCTATTATGCTGAGTGAAATAAGTCAGAGAGAGAGAGAAAAACGCAGAATGGTCTCACTCATCTATGGGTTTTAAGAAAAATGAAAGACACCCTTGTAATAATAATTTTCAGACACAAAAGAGAAAAGAGCTGGAAGTTCCAGCTCACCTCAGGAAGCTCACCACAAAGAGTGATGAGTTTAGTTAGAGAAATAACTACATTTTGAACTGTCCTAATATTGAGAATGTATGAGGGAAATGTAGAGCCTGTTTAGGGTACAGGCGGGGGTTGGGTGGGGAGGAGGGTGATTTGGGACTTGGGTGATGGGAATGTTGCACTGGTGATGGGTGGTGTTCCTTTTATGACTGAAACCCAAACACAATCATGTATGTAATCAAGGTGTTTAAATAAAAAAAAAATTTAAAAAAAAAAAAAAAAGAAAAATGGAAATAATAAAAAAAAATAATATATATTTATATATACAATGATTGCATTAGTAGATAATAGAATATGAACTCTATTTAAAAAAAAAAAAAAGGCATTGACACTCTTATGTTCCTTGTAGCACTATCTACTATAGAAAAAAAATCTGGAAAGAACCCAAGTATTCAAGAAGAGATAAATGAATAAAATTAACTATGGTATATAGACACAACAGAATACTCAGGCATTAAAAAAAGAAATGTGCTGCTATATGATAAGACCTGAATTGTATCATGCTGAGTGAAATTAGTCAGAAGGAAATTGACACAGAATTATTTCTCTCATTTGTGGGATATAATAAAACAGAATGGTGATATAAAGAATACTCAAAGATAATGGAGACAACAAGAAAACTACTATTCAGTTGGAGACATGTCACTCAAGATTTCTGGAGGATAGGACAAGAAGGAGGGAATGCCTACAATGGAGAATGCTTTCAACGAGGGGAGAAAGAAGGTGGTGATGAAAGGTTGTAGGGTGTTATGAATTAAACCTTATCAGTAACAATACTATAAAACATGGTACAAGATTTTATTTTAAAAAATGTGCCTCTCATTAAAGCAGACTGATGGGTGGAAAGCTAATGGGGACTAAGGAGACATTTGTAGAGATTATGGACACTATTGAAGGGATCTGTGTTGAAACATTGCATGTCTGGAATTCAATCATGAATAACTGTTATTTCACAGCAACTATTTTTTAAAATGAGAACACAGGCTCTAATGAAGAATGAATTTTAGTGAGGGCATAAAAACAAAGGAATATAGAAAAAAAATTTAACTGTGGATGCTTGAGAAGGGAAGGAATCCGAAGATGCATAAGTGTACATTCTTAGAAACCACCGAAGAAATTTCTGAGCTAAAAATGTAGAGTTTATTTTGTGGAGCTGGAACTATAGTATAGCATGTAGGACCCTTTCATTGCACCTGGATTTAATCCCCAGTATCCTATATGATACCTTGATCTCCACCTGGAGTGAGCACTGAGCAGAGATAGGAGTAAGCCCTAGGCACAGCAGGGTGTGACCCAAAAACCAAAGGGAAAAGATCGTTTTGCATATAAATGGCCACATAGACTGTGGTCTATACAAAGTTAAGATAAGATAAAACTAGGTAGGCCAAGAGAAATGAAGTTAAAGAGAGGTAAAGAGCCTAGTGAAGAATAAAGAGATGTAATGGGTATAGATTTAGGAAAAACTAAGAAAAGATTTTTTCTAAAATTGGGGCCGGAGGGATGGCTCAGAGGTAGCGTGTTTGCCTGCATGTGGCTGACCTAGGACAGACCATGGTTCTATCTCCCGGTGTCTCATATAGTCCCTCAAGCCAGGAGCAATTTCTGAAAGTCACTGGATGTGGTCCAAAAAAACAAAAAATAAAAAAAAAATTTTTTAATAAATGAAAAGTTGCTTTTATTATAAAACTATATGTTTCCCTGGTTTCTACCATGTGAAATCTTCAGAAAGTAAGCACATGTTTTCTCTAGGTAGAGTTTTAATCCTTCAAAATAGACATATAAAGAGAAAATAGATTTTCTTAGAAGGCATAGATTTCCTTAGCATGAACTCTGACTACCTGTTACCTCCCGATTTTAACTGTAGACAAAAATTATTTCAAAAATCTCACTTGTATAGTGTTTATTTTACATGCACCAAACTTTTATTTATGCACCAAACTTATGATTTATTCTTATGAAATGATGAGCATCCGTGACTTTATATGCTATGAGGCAATGAGAATGATTTTATCTTCTCTAGAGGTCAAACATGAATAAACAAATGAACAAACAAATCAATATGCCCATTTTTCCTGGTTTTGCTATCCTATCCTTGTTTTAAAGTACTATGCTTTGAGATTGGCCAAACCCATGGCAATCGTGCTTGGTCTTCCAAGGAAACATTATCACACAGAAGCCAGAGATTCTGAACTTACCCATCCTTCAGATTTCTCCTGAGGGACTCAAGAGTCCCTGCTGTGTGAACCAGTATCTGAGAAGTGAAGACAGACTCTGGTTTCAGCTTGGATGCTGTCATCTTGGTGCTGACAGCTCTTCACTAAGGAAACCAAAACCCTGGACCCAGCCCAAAGTTCTGAAGAGAATTGTGGTTAGAAGCAGTCAAACTAGGTCAGTCTGCTGGAGTACCAGCCTGCCCTTTGCTGTTGTCATTCTAGTCTGGAATTACAGATTACTTTCACATTGCAAAAACTCGAAATTCTACTCGCATTATGATAAAATGAATTCCTTTGCATGGAATAAACCTACAAATAAAATTTTGTGTTTTATTTCTTGTTTGTTTTTATATTTTTACAACAGTGGCAAGATTTTTCTCTTAAAAAATCACTTTTAGGAGTAGTTTTGCATTTTATTTCTAAAGGTTGTATGTATGTATTTTTTATTGACCTTGTATTTGCTTACAATATTATGTACATTCCATGTCTACAATGTTCTAAATTAACACAACAATATTCTAAATGAATGTTACATATCTACATGGAAAGTTTCCATCTTTGACCTCTTTTATTTGCCCACTCCCTGAGCTCTTTCTTAAATCTATGTAAATGTTTAGGGAGAGAGGACATAAAATAAGAACAAGTCTGCTTTTATTCAGGAATTATGTCTATATTTCCAAAGGCATTCTTTTAAAGGCAGTGAGGATAAAAGAAAAGTCTTTGTTTTAAGAAAAAGTTAGTCTTAAACCCTGTAAGTAAAAGTTTTTCATAGTATTGTCTAAACAAAAAAAATTCTTTGACTCAGTGATGTAGCTCCTTGAAACATTTCTACTAAAATAAACTATACATTGTTACTCCAGGAACATATAAGCCAAATCTTCTATATCAAAGATAGTTACTGGATTTTATTAGATAAGTATTTATGATTATTTTAAAAAATATACACAAAAATGAATTTAGCCAGAAAATTTTTACCTACTTTATCTTTAGTAGAAGTGTTTTCTAGTAATCATTTCTTCTTGGTTCTATCTGTATTAAAATTTTCAAAGCTTAATATTATAGTAGAGAATTAAATAAAAGGCACTATCAATATTTGGGATATAAAACTGACCTTATACTTTTAAAATAATTTCCTAGGCTCTCCATTAATTGTTGTATGCATTCATGATAGTAGCTATAGACAGAGTAGCAGATGGGGTCCACAGCAGGGTAAGACTATTAGCAAACCCATGTTCTCACCTCCTGTTTATACTTTAATTTTAAAGGTTAAATGTTAGCTTGTTTAAGAATACTTTATGTGTCCATCACAGGTATTTCTGTATGACAGTGTGGATTGGGTTTCTTCTTGGCATGAAATATAAGTATTTGAGAATCAAAAATGCATAAGGAAACCAAATGTGATTTCATTTATCTTCTAGACTTGAACATTACAAAGCCTGTGAAATAAATAATTCAATCCATTCCATTCAAAATATATTTATGATCTATGTTGCGTAAAGCAGTGTCCTACCTTTGTAAGTAAAGCTTAAATCCAGTACACACAAACACATACATGCATAATTACATACACATATATGCTGGGCTAATACAAAGAGGCTTATCAAAACTATAGACACTACTATAATTGTCTGAATTTAGACAGGGCTTCATTTTATGTGTAGATATTAGCACTGATTTGTGGATATAAATGCTGAAGCATGTCCACACTAGAGTCTTCTACTTCACCTTAACTGTAGAAGCTCTTTCCCCTATGTTCCCAGGAGTTAGAAAAAAAAAGATCTCTATCTGCCACCATAGAGGACTTCCATACCCTGAAGTTACACTCTTGGGCACTGCCAGTTGATTGAGAACCAATCTATCCACTGTCCAACTCTTGAGGGTATGTATAAGACCCAGGTTCAGTTCATCCTGAGCAAAAGGTGGAAATGATGATTAGTGAGGAAGATGAATTGGAAACAGATCAAAATTATGTAAAAATATAGAATGGAAACTATACCTTATTATTTCACTAAAACCTCTAGGGTCTCTAGGAGTAAACATAAAAATCAGTTTCCCAGAGGAAAACTTGCAAACAGGAAAGCATGCACTCTGAAATAGCTGGATTGCTGCTTCTACGTCCAAAATTACAAAGTTTTTGTATTTTTCAATAATATCAGATATGAGAATTCTTTTAGTTTTTAATAATTGGCTATTAATTCAAGAATCTAGCAGGAGGAAATTGCAAACACTGGGAGAACTGAAACACATCATGTGCTAGTGGCATTGGAATCCAATGGTTGGAATGTCTACTTACAACTTGTTTCTGCTTAGGAAAGATGATTCATGATGAAAAAACATTAGTGCATAAAAATAGTATTAAACAATGTCTTTTTTCCAATTACCTTGAACACTGAGGACAAAAGAATAAGGTGTATTTTGTGGGGTAGTATTTCCTTATATTTATTTAACTGTAGAGTATGTCATTATTGCTAAATGACAGATCCATTATTTCCTCTTGATATTTTATATAAATCAACAGTTATAATCTCTGAAAATCCATGACTATGGTTACAAAGTTTTTGGATGTCACTGTAAATAGAAAGTAATATTGACTTTGGATCTCACACAGAGAAAACGACATCAACAAGATGAACTCATACTCTATCAAGATTTTGGCTCTATTTTACTGAAAATCATCACTAATGCATTTTGCTAATAAATACCAGATGTGCTGTTAAAGGCAACAACAACAGAATGTTTTGGAATTTATTCCTAGACTTATGACTAGATATTAGTAATAGACTTCAGTAGGAAAATTTGGAGACTGCAGAATTTTGAATTCAAAAAGCCTCCCTCTGGCATATGGCATCCTTCTAAAAGAATTGGCCAACATAATATTCTCTTATTTATAAATTTGACACCATAAATGCTTATGGGGGATACTCTTGTACTCATTGAAGAAGTTTAGTTCAACTTGGGATACAGTTTCAAAATATATGCTGGCATAAAATTGGAAATATTTACAATATGTTCCATCAAGACTAAAAACGCTTTTCACAAAAATTAATTCTAGAAAGCTTCACCTAAAGTTTAATAAAATATTGGCATGAGTGTTGTTGCCAGTCAGTCCTTTATGGGGCTGACTAATGGAGGGATGGAGGATGAGGTCTTTCTCTTCCAGCTCAGACCATGTGTCTGACACCCTTATCAGCTGGCAATTCTGAGGTGATAGCAGTAGGTAGAAAACTCACAGGCAGTCAGACTTTAGGAAACCTCAGCTTTATTCCATGGATAAGGCTGAAGCAAAAGCCCCAGAATCAACCCCAGAAAAAGCCCCTGCCTTCCACAGACCCTTGCTTTTATGCATCCGAATAAGGTACCACCCTGAGTGGGAGCAGAATTCCAGGTCACAGCCTAGGGTAGGGCACAATTACCAATCAGGGTAGGATCAGTAACATAATAATCTCATGGAAATGTTTACATACACAAGTGTGACTCTACATATTAAGTAATCATTTATGAAACCAAAATTAGATAGATACTTCTAAAACACTATGAAATATCTAGTTTTTAACATGTTATGTTGGTGGTTCTGCTGACAAAGGACACTAACTAAATCTGTACATGTCAGGCAGCACAGAGAACAGGACTAGGAATTTGGAATATGTGGTAGACAAATTACTATGACAGTGGGTATTTTCTCTTTCCCCCATTTCAATGTTTGTGAGATAGGTTATGAGTATGAAATCAAAGGATACATACCACAGGCACATATACTTCCATGGGTTGTCTTCCAACACATTTCAAAATTATTACCGTCATCAGAAATAATCATGAAAAGCCAGAGAGATAGTATAGTGGTCAAAGTCCTTGCCTTATATGCATCTTACCAGTGTCCTATTCCTACCACAACATAGGGTCTCCTATGCCCATCAAGAGAAAGTTCTGATCAAAGAAGTTGGAGTAAATTCTGAGCTCAGACCACTGGGCATGTGTGTATACATGTATATATACATGTAATGTATAGATATACATTCATGAAGGAACTTGGGAAATGAAAATATGGCTAAAGTAGATAACAAACCAATTCTGATTTGAATCCATGTTTAATAATTATCAAACATCTAGAAACTGAAAGAGGGTTGGAGGGGACCAAGATTATTGACTCTGACACAATGGTGGAAAAGTATTGAAAACTCAGGACTGTGGTTCAGTAGTCAAGCACCTGCCTGCCTAAGGGAGGGCACAAGCTCTATTCCTAGCACCAGCCACATCAACAAATATGGTCCTTCTATACTCTGCTGTTGTAATAATTTTCAGTATCACTTTAGTTTCTCTCACCTCAGGAGGCACTAGCTCCAACAGTTCAACCCCCAGGTATTGCAACTACTCAGCAGCAATGAAGGAAAAGATGGGTGTGAAAGATGTTGACACAATTGCTCAGAGATTATGACTCTGTGCTCAGTTACAGCTCATGACAGTGCTCAAGGGACCCATATAAAGCAGTGCCAGAAACTGTATGTAGTTAGGCCACATGCAAAGCAAGCACCTTAACCTCTGTGATATTTCTCAGGGACCATAAGTGATCAATTTTACTGAGTCCATTAAAATAAGTGTGGATAGTAAGTAAAGTAGAAAGAGTTGTCTGAGGAATAAGAAAATTTTTTCCCCAAAAAACCAGGGCTCTACCCCTTTTAGCACCTTACTTGGTCTGTACTTGGGGCTGCCATCTTGGATTCTTGTGCTATTAGTAGTTGTAAGCCCTGCATACACCCGGCAGAGTGTCAGTTAAATAGTGAAGAATCAAGATGGGATCATATCCTATCAGCTAGTTGTCCTCTGTCTCATTATGCTTCCAAAATGAAGCTGATAGAATAGAAGGAGGTCTCTATTCTAGACCTACATAAGGCTGACTTTTAAACTGCGTGGACCATCACTATAAAAACTTGGAAAACTTCCCTTATCGATGCTCACCTTTTTAATC
This sequence comes from Suncus etruscus, assembly GCF_024139225.1. Classification (NCBI taxonomy): domain Eukaryota; kingdom Metazoa; phylum Chordata; class Mammalia; order Eulipotyphla; family Soricidae; genus Suncus; species Suncus etruscus. The sequence continues at coordinate 19,981,096 of NC_064860.1, forward strand.
TATGAAACAGTGCCTGTTAAACCATCTCTCAAGCTTCTCAAAATGTCCTGCACCATTTCTGTCACACAGCAAACACATAATTATTCATGGCTTTTAATTCCCCCTTTATTTTAATTAAAAGCATTGAACAATAGACCAGAAATAAAAAGACAAAAATCTACACCCAAATGAATGTTTCCTCTATTAATGCTTTAGCATGATAAAATGATAATAAAAGTAATTACCTTATCCTAGACATAAAATAAAAGCTCTTTTTCTTGTAACATATAATCATTTTCATCTGATAAAATATACACTGGTAATGAGCAGAATTCGTTTTTATTTGGATTATTCAATTGGGATCCCAGATGGGCTTCACTGGACCAGGAATTTTTCAAAACTCAGAGATGGGTTTGAATTGGACCACACCCACTTTTGCTCAGAAATTAGTCCTGACTCTATGCTCAAGGATCCCTCCTGGTTATAGCCATGGGCCATTGTTGATGTAATGGCAGTAGGACTTGTCCACACACTTTGGATAACCCCACTAGACTTGGACACACTCCTTGGACACCCCCACTGCAATGACAGTTGAACCTGTATACACTGCTTAGACACACCCCCTTTTCATGCCAGATATAAAAGAAAAAATTGGACCATTATGGGGGCTGGGCCCAGGATAGTGACCAGAGCAGCGCCTGATGGTTCATGAGGGGCCAGAGATAAAGCATCAGAAGGATGTTGCCTGCTTTGTATCTATTCCGCTCTTTCTTTCTTGAACCTGGGCCTCATTGGATCACCTCTGGCCAGTAAATTTCCATCTATCTCTCCATCTCTCCCTCTCTCTAATAGAAACATCGCCAGTGGGCGGCAGTGGCAGGCCTTAGACTCCAGGAGGACTAAAAAAAAAATAGTGTACCTAGTTTCTATCTCTCTCTCTCTCTCTCTCTCTCTCTCTCTCTCTCTCTCTCTCTCTCTCTCTCTCTCTCTCTCTCTCTCTCTCTCTCTCTCTCTCTCTCTCTCTCTCTCTCTCCCCGCCCCCACGGTAGGCGGTCTCTATAAACTGGCTTATAGTATATATTTTATAAACTATAGTTTATAAACTAATTGGGCTCTTGATCCACCCAGCAGCTAGGCCCCCTGCATGCCTTACAAAACCGGGCCCTGGAAGCCTCAGGACCCTGCAGTGTGCAGCTCTGCAGCCCTTGCAACCTTGGGACTCTGCTGTCTGGCAGAACCTGCAGAAAACTGCAGCGAACAATTCTAAACAACAGGGCCCATGTTTTTCCTTGTATATCTGGCGTAACAAGGGGCGTGTCCAAGAGGCATGTCCAGGGGGTGTGTCCAGGTTCAAATGTCATTACAATCGGAATCTCCAAGGGGTGTGTCCAAGTCCAGTGAGAGTATACAAGGGGCCTGTCCAAGCCCAACTGTCATATATAATGCTGAGAATCAAACCAGGTTTATGGTGTGCAAGACACTTGCTTTATCACCTGTATTATCTCTAGGCCTTGTATTACAAATTTGATCAGTGTATTTAATACCAGCCTAAGAATGGATTCAGATAAATACAAATATTTGTGTTTAGAGCTCACTCACAAAACTATTAATGATTCACTCTAAGAATAAACCTTTCTGACTTCTTTCTAACTAATCTTTTTTAATCTTTCTCTTCTTGCTGTTTGCTTTCAATACACAACTCTACTGCCCTGGAATACCTTTTTGCCTTTTTCTAGCCTATGACTTCAGGAAAGCCACAGGCAGCTTGAGCTACAAATACTACTTTCTGCCACATTATGCTTTAATTCTGAATCACTGATAGCTGAACTTCTTTAGTTCTGGCACTTAGCTTTAATTAAACAGCAAGGCTCTTCCAAGGAGCTATTTTACTAATCTCAAGCAAATGTCTCACCACATTCTAAAGCTCCTAGATCTTTTTTCCTCTTTGCTCTATCAGAAACAGAAAAGTGGGCAAAATAGTCAAACCATTTGCACCCAATTAAGAGAAATACTTACCCAAACAGATTGATGCCTATTCAGTCAGGAAGATCAATAACTAAAGAAATCATTCACTTCATCACTATCCTTTCATGTTTGCTAGTGGTACTCAATACAGTGCGTCTCTCTTAGTAAGTTCTATAATTTTATTATCTGTGTTTGCTTCTGGCTATTGATTTCTTAGTCAAGTTAAGTAAAATGTTCAGTTAAGGGGAAAGAGTGATACTACAATGGATAGGGTTGCCCATGACTAGCCTTGCACATGACTAGATTCTGCCCGCAGCTTCAATATGTCTCTTGCACTCACAAAGAGTAATCTCTGTGCACGATGCAAAGAGTAACCCCTGAGCATTGTCAGCACCCAAAATAAAATAAAATGTTCAATCAATTAAAATCTGTTTAATGTGATAATTTCCAATAATTTGATCAGCTAGAGTTATTATCTATAAATAAGCTGTCTAATATTTATAAATTGCAGCATCTAGTAGCACATAAGTGGACAAGGAAGTCTTTATTCTCATCTGATGCTATACATCAACAGTGATTGTGGCTTATTTAAAAATAATATTGAAGAAACACTGCAGTATGATTAATATTTGCATCATTAAAACTGATATCAGTACACATGAACTCACCGCTAAAAATTAAATTCTAGGCTTTTACCATAAAGGATTCCTTTTTTCAAAATTTCTCTACCTCCTCTCCTAATTTTGTAATTTGGTCTTTGAGCTAAAAGTATTGCTTTGGTCTTTTTTGGTTCATTTATTTTGTTTGTATATCACCATCAAGTGGTATTTTTATTACTTTGATTTATTTCACTAAGCATAGTACTCACGCGATCCATCCATATGTTTGCAAATGGCAAGAGCTGTTATTATTATATTGTTTTTCTTGTTTGGGGTCCACACCTGCGATATGAAAGGCTATTCCTAGTTTGGTGCTCAGGGGTTGCTGCTAACACTGGCATTTCTGAGGATCAAATTTGACCTCCGCCATGCAGAGTATGCTTTATAATTTTGAGTTAGTACTCTGGCTGAATATTTTATGTTTTTAAATAGCTGAGTAATATGCCATTACTGAACATTCCAATGTTCTTATCATTTCTGATTTCTGAAAACAGCTATTTATTTTATGAAATTATTTTAATGTACCAAACTATTAGGTTACATCTTATTTTACTCCTTGGTTTCTTTGTATCTATTTGTTTACAACTTGGTTTCACACAAAATAAAGCTTGTCTTTTTTTTTTTTTTTTTTTTTTTTTTGGTTTTGGGACCATACCTGATGATGCTCAGGGGTTACTCCTGCCTATGCGGTCAGAAATTGCTCTTGGCTTGGGGGACCATGTAGGATGCAGGGAGATCGAACCACTGTCCATCCTAAGCTAGCACAGGCAAGGCCTTATTGCTTGCACCACAGCTCCGGCCTCCAAGACAAAGATTGTCTTATATATAAACCTGGGTGGGATAGACTCAGGATAGCCTGAGTTATCTTCCCTTACTATGTCTTAAATGCCCAACCTGGGGGTGATCTCTGCATTCAATAAAAATAGTTCTACAGGCAGCTTGAGGGTAGAAGATTGCCAGACTACATACATGTGTTTCATCCTCAGTCTGGTCTGGATTATTTCATGTACAACCTTGCTTTAGACTAGTTTACCTGGGGTTGGAGTTATGGTGTGTGGGATGATTTTACATCAAGCTATTTTAAACATTTATATATCTCAGGCATTTAAAGAAAATAATTACCCAAAAAGTTTTAAAATCCAGTTTCAGCTTAGTTCTTTGTAAATAATATTAACATTTTATTTAAACAGTTATATCTATTAATCATTTTGGAGTCCTTTATTATTGGAAAGTATATAGGCATTTTCTTTTCCAACAAACATATTACTGTTTAATAAGGTAATGCAACTTATGAAGCTAATAAAAATTAAAGAAAATATTAATAATGAGTTAAGAAAACAGATGATACAGTAAATTAGGAAAAACTCTCTTGTGTTAGAGATAAAACTAGAAACATGAAAGCTGTGTATTTATATATATATGTTTGTTTTTTTTTTTTTTTTTTTTTTGTGGTTTTTGGGTCACACCCGGCAGTGCTCAGGGGTTATTCCTGGTTCCATGCTCAGAAATTGCTCCTGGCAGGCACAGGGGACCATATGGGACGCCGGGATTTGAACTGATGACCTTCTGCATGAAAGGCAAACACCTTACCTCCATGCTATCTCTCCAGCCCCTATATATATATGTTTTAAATTTTCTTAATTACATATATATATCAACAACATTGGGATTACTTAAATAGAATTTGCATCCTGGAAAAGAAAAAAAATGAATTGCACTAGTCAATAGTTACTTTCACTAATCTAAAACTCTTTTCTGTGTATATTATTTGTATTTCTGTATGGAATACAGATTATCTAGTTCTTGAAAGCACTTTTGCTCATCTCCTGTGCAATCTTAGCATTTACAGTAAGAAGTTGCCTGTCAAGACTTCTCCAAACTATCTTTGGACCAGAACCCTGCTCAGTTGCAGGCCTAGTGAGAATAGTTAATATGGCTTTTTGCTGGCATTCCTTTCACCCCTGGACTGTCAAATGATGGGGACATGATTATTGCAGTAGTAATGCCCACTACTTACCATAATCGCAAAAGTCCTGAAAATCACCAGGGAAGAATTGACTCTCACAGACAAAAAAAATGAGTTAAATAATAGCAAGATATACTTGAGATGATTTTTTTTCTCTTAGGATACTAAAAATATATCTTTAAAAATTATCAAGAAATAGGCTTTAGGGGCCGGAGAGATAGCATGGAGGTAAGGCGTTTGCCTTTCATGCAGGAGGTCATCGGTTCGAATCCCGGGGCCCCATATGGTCCCCTGTGCCTGCCAGGAGCAATTTCTGAGCCTGGAGCCAGGAATAACCCCTGAGCACTGCCAGGTGTGACCCAAAAAAAAAAAAAAAAAAAAAAAAAAGAAATAGGCTTTAGAAATGTACACCCACCAGATTGACTTACATGGACATGAGTCACTTTAACCATTAAAAATGGGGCAAAATTATCACTTTTTTTCAGGTGACTGTATATGTGTGAACTAAATATAGACTTTATATAGACACTGATTTTCTTCTACTTCCCTTTTTTTGTGTGTTTCAGCAGGACTTCATCCTCTATACTCTTATGAGGTACCAAATTTGTTGCACTGTTAACTTTGAGTTAAAAGTGCCTTGGCCTATTTTTTGAACACAAAATTGGGACGTATTGTCTGACAAAAGATTCTGTGCTTCTCCCAGTGAAAGAGAAAGTCTGGAATAACTAAGTTGAAAATATATATAGGACATTCTAAGATATTTCAACAAGTTTTGGCAATAGAGATGGAATGTTTAGAATTAAGGTGTCCTAGCAATAGCCTCTGATGTTTCCTGCCTTTGAGTCTCTTTTTCTCTAATTTGATACTCAACTTATTCTAGATGATCTGAATTTGTCTTGGGATTTTTAATTCAGCTACTCAATTTTATTATTCTTATCTGCAAGAAATCGCCTTTATTTTGACACATGCTGAATAAATATTGGGTGGCTATTATTAGACTGGTTGTATTTATCAGTTATCATAACCCAAGACAAACATCCCTAAGTTAAGAGAACAAGACCTAACTGGGTGTTGAAGTCATTCTTTGTGTTTAACTATCCAATCTGTGCTTCACTAAAGAGGAATCTAAATGACATAGTACCACATTATCTACTAAGCTTCAGGACAAAATAATGTTGCTCAATTTAAGCAACCAAACACAGTTCTGCATATCATAACTTTTTCATATTGCATCTCATTTTATTTATTATTAAAAAGATTTCCTCATAATAATTACTTATCACAATACATATAGAAAGGCCCGTATCTTGTAATTTTCTTCTTGGCAACTAGAAAGCATAGTTGTAGAATTCAAATCTTTCATGGTATTTCCTGTACATTTAGGCAATCTGAGTATGTGTTAAAAGATGCAAAGGTTATCTTTCTCCTATAAAATTAGACACACTAGCATAGTTTCTGCTAATTGGCATGGAGGCATTACTAAGAATATACTTTTTCATCAGTGTCCACCTTCCTTGCATAGATATTTTATACTCTTAATAACTTTCCACTGGAAAGGCAATGAATGAACAGAGGCAAAAAAAAAGTCTATTGGGGCCAGAGAGATAGCATGGAGGAAGGACATTTGCCTTACAAATCAAAGGAAGGACAGTTATTCGAATCCTGTCATCCCATATGGTCCCCCTTGCCTGCCAGGAGCGATTTCTGAGCATGGACCCAGAAGTAACACCTGAGTGCTGCTGGATGTGACCCAAAAACCAAAAAAGAAAAAAAGTCTATTAAGGTTTCTTAGGCCAATCCGCACAACATTTTGATTTCAGAATCAGAAAAAATATGAATATTTGCTTTTAAATTTAATATATTTATTAGACACCTTGAAAATCTAATTCATAGCAGCTAGAATAAAAAATGATGTGTCCTTGGAACTTTTTGGTGACTTACTAAGTAAAATAAGTCATGGGAATAAGGATAAATAACAGATAATCTCACTAATCTATGTTATGTGTGTTTTTTTTTAAAGGTAGTACCTACTAATTTTTAAAACCGCTCAGCAAATATACTTTTTAAACATTATCCAAAAACGTTCCTTATCCTAGACTGGTCCTAGGAATGGAAATAGGATGCCCAAGATTTGGATGATAACACTCAAATAGACCTTTAATGTCTAGTCTTTATGTGGACGTGTGTTGCAAGTCAGTCCCTGAAGAGGTTGACTGATGGAGGGATGGAGAATGAGGCCTTTCTCCTCCAGCTCGGACCACACGTCTGTTACCCTGTTCAGTTGGCGGTTCTGAGGTGAATGCGGCAGGAAGAAAGCCAACAGGCAGTCAGGCTTCCGAAGAAAACAGTTCTTTATTCTGTGAAGAGGCCGAAGCCAAAAGGCCCCAGGAAACAAGCCTCTCGCCTTCCACAGACCCTTGCTTCTATCCCCCAGAATCAGGTACCACCCAATGGTGGAATCAGGTACCACTCAATGGTGGGAGCAGAATCAGGTACCACCCTAGGGTGGGAGCAGAATGCCAGGTCACACCCTAAAGTAGGGCACAATCACCGATCAGGGTAGGGTCAGTAACATAATAAATCCCATTAAAATTTTACATACACAACAGATGTGGCTTTCCATACTGAAGTTCATCTATATATTGTATGTAGTCCCTATCATGTATTGCCTCTCCCCGACCCCTGTGTCTCTTTTACCCCCTCATCTCCCAACCCTGGTCCATTATATTCCCCTTATTTAACCCTCTTTACCCTCAGTTCCTAATTGGGTAGACAGCAAGACTGACCTTCTGCCCCAAAAGACCACCATCCAGCTCCTCAGTGAAAGACACCCTCTCAGTCCTCATCTCATGCCTGGACAAAGAACTACAACCAACTCGCCTGCTGACTCATGCTTGGTGGCCCCTCTCGCCCCATCAAACCGTGGACTGTTGCATGATATCGGAATCAGCTTCAGCAAAACCCCCAGCTCAAGGACAATATAGGTTTCGTAATACTGGAAAACATGTCTCAAACTCAACTATCACTTTTTTCCTCCAAATATCTTTTTCCTTTTTTTTTAAACACAGTTTTATTTATCTGTTTTATTTTAATGTATACATATTTTTGCTATCCTTACCATTTTTGGTGCTGCTTGGTACAAAAAGCCTTGCCTGGGATAAAAGGGCAGATCAAAAACAGACCACAGAGACTGTGAGTATAACCTGTCATCCTTACCCAGAATAGCACCAGCAATCCAATATGAAACCATACGTTTTTGTATGGGCACAGTGAATAAGGGGAAACCATAGACACAGAAATAAGATCTTATCCTTAGGGATAAGACCTCACACTTTTTATAACACAAGGGTGCCTTTCACCTTGGACATGTGTCATGTGGATACAATCCAGTCTCCAGGAGATTGGACAGTGTTAGTTCAACCCCAAACCCCAGATCCCAGATGTAGAACTGATACAGCTCCGGACAACAACACCAGGAACCAATTCCATTGGGAAAATTTTAACACCGTTCTGGCACGAACTTATACCAGTTATGATATGACAACAAGCAAATGACAACTTGACCCAAGACCAGGTTGTCCTATCACCTCACCTAACACTAAATGGAAATCAGAAGATGTACTGTCCTTTGAACTGTGAAAAACAAGAGCACCATCTACAGAAAACTGATTTTGACAACCACGACTGGGCAGAACTTTCCTTGGGACCAAAAAGGAAAACCCTACCCTAGACTGTAGCCCAGGATTCTTATTTTAAAAGGAAAAAAAAAAAAAAAAAAGGATTTCTTATGACAGAGGCCCAACTTGGACAAGAGACTGAGCAGAACCCTTAGATCCATAATATCCCATACTTCGGCTTAGGGAATGAATGAAAACAGGGAGTATCTGTTACAGAAGAATGAACACAACAACAATGATGGAACCGTAAAGATTCTAACCTAGACCCTGTCCTAGGACCTGCGCAAATACCAAGACCGCTAGCTACAGTGGCCTCATTTTCTCTCCCACAACTGAGAGGAAAGATTCCTGACACCACATAAAAAGCCCTTGAGATGAGGTAATGAGTCTATGGAGCCAGGGGTTGGTATGCTTCAAGGATGGAGAAGCCCTGAATATCTTAGGCCACGGGAATTCCCATTCTCCCCCCAATACTTACTGTGCCTATGCAAAAAAAAAAAAAAAAAAAAAAATGGAGGGAATCCGAAACCCTGCCACTCCAGCACCCCTTCTTTTTCTTGTTTTGTTTTGAGTTGTTAGTTTTTGACTTTATTTTCCTTCTCTTTTTTCTTCTACCTTTCTCTTCCCTTTTCACTCCTGTGGTTATTATGTTCTGATATTTTTTTTCTTTTCTTATTAGCCGGGTGCATTTTTTTCTTTATTTTTTTTTCTCTTTCTTTTTTTGGAAGTTGCTACCAAATATTTTTCTTCCTTTTTTTTAATCCTTTTTACCTCAAACAACAACAGAATAGATAATCTACAACAAGCTGTAAAGTGGAGACCAGTTACACTAGTATTCTGGGGGGAAAAGGAAGGAGATATGGAATGCATGCTGGGAACAGGAGTGTAGGGAGGACAACACTGGTGGTGAGAATTATCACTATGTAACATAAATAATTCTGTGAAGAAAAAAATAAAATAAATAAAAATGAAAAAAAAAAAGGTAGTACCAAAATAAAAAAAAATTGTAACCCATGATTAAAAAATTGAGAATACAGAACAAGAGAATTGGAGGACAGTTGGAGTGGCAGGAATGATGAGGCAGGCAGGAAATAACATAAACACGTTGGTATAAAGTCTTTGGCACTTTACAAAGGCAATAAAAATAAAGTGAACCAATCCTTAGAAGGATAGTTGCCAATAAGGGGCTGTGGGGCTGAGTTAATAGGTCATAGAAGAGACCATTAGTGCATTGAAGAAGGAAAGTGATCATTCAAACATGGACTATGTAATGATAAGAAATAAAGTAAAATGCATAATATTGTATTAGTAACAATATTGTAAATCACAGTGCCTAAAAGGGGGTAGAATAGAAAAAGTACAAAAAAGATAAGAATGCCTCCTTTAGAGGCATGATACTGGGCAGAGGGAGACTGAAAACATTGGGAGAAGAACGTGGACACTGGTAAGGGATTGGTGTTAGAACACTATACACCTGAAACTTACTTGTAAATAACTTTGACATTTTGTAATTCACAGTGATTTTATTTAAAACTTTTTAAATTTTAAATTTAAATTTTAACAGTGGTGAGGTGTGTGTGGTAAATGTGTTGTAAATATATGACCTAAAATTAAATTTTAAAATAAAATAATATACCTTAAATTACTAATTTTAAGATAAAATTTGATTTTGTTTAAATAATATGGTCTATGCATTAGTGTTTTTTTTTCCATGGTTGTGTTTGGGTTCCAGTCATGTAAAGAACACCACCCATAACCAGTGCAACATTCCCATCACCAATGTCCCAAATCTCCCTCCTCCCCACCCCACCCCCGCCTGTACTCTAGACAGGCTTTCTATTTCCCTCCTACATCTTCTGTATTAGGATAGCTCAAAACGTAGTTATTTCTCTAACTAAACTCATCCCTGTTTGTGGTGAGGTTTCTGAAGTGAGCTGGAACTTCCAGCTCTTTTCTCTTTTGTGTCTGAAAATTATTATTGCAAGAATGTATTTCATTTTTCTTAATACCCATAGATGAGTGAGACCATTTTGTGTCTTTCTCTCTCTCTCTCTGACTTATTTCACTCAGCATAATAGATTCCATGAACATCCATGTATAGGAAAATTTCATGACTTCATCTCTCCTGACAGCTGCATAATATTCCATTGTGTATATGTACCACACTTTCTTTAGCCATTCATCTGTTGAAGGGTATCTTGGCTGTTTCCAGAGTCTTGCTATGGTAAATAGTGCTGTAATGAATATAGGTGTAAGGAAGGGATTTTTGTATTGTATTTTTGTGTTCCTAGGGTACATTCCTAGGAGTGTTATAGCTTGGTCATATGGCAGCTCGATTTCCAGTTTTTGGAGAAATCTCCATATTGCTTTCCATAAAGGTTGAACTAGATGGCATTCCCACGAGCAGTGGATAAAAGTTCCTTTCTCTCCATATCCCCGCCAACACTGCTTGTTCTCATTCTTTGTGATGTGTGCCAATCTCTGGGGTGTGAGGTGGTACCTCATAGTTGTTTTGATTTGCATCTCCTTGATGATTAGTGATGTGGAGCATTTTCTCATGTGTGTTTTGGCCATTTGTATTTCTTCTTTGTCAAAGTGTCTGTCCATTTCTTCTCCCCATATTTTGATGGGATTAGATATTTTTTTCTTGTAAAGTTCTGTCAGTGCCTTGTATATTTTGAAAATTAGCCCCTTATCTGATGGGTATTGGGTGAATAGTTTCTCCCACTCAGTGGGTGGCTCTTGTATCCTGGGCACTATTTCCTTTGAGGTGCAGAAGCTTCTCAGCTTAATATATTCCCATCTGTTAATCTCTGCTTTCACTTGCTTGGAAAGTGCAGTTTCCTCCCTGAAGATGCCTTTAATCTCAATGTCCTGGAGTGTTTTGCCTATGTGTTGTTCTATATATCTTATGGTTTGGGGTCAGATATCGAGGTCTTTAATCCATTTGGATTTTACCTTCGTACATGATGCTAGCTGGGGGTCTAAGTTCAATTTTTTGCAAGTGGCTAGCCAGTTGTGCCAACACCACTTGTTGAAGAGGCTTTCTTTGCTCCATTTAGGATTTCTTGCTCCTTTATCAAACATTAGTGATTGTATGTCTTGGGAACATTTTCTGAGTATTCAAGCCTATTCCACTGATCTGAGGGCCTGTTCTTAATCCAATACCATGCTGTTTTAATAACTATTGCTTTGTAGTACAGTTTAAAGTTGGGGAAAGTAATTCCTCTCATATTCTTTTTTCCAATGATTCCTTTAGCTATTCTAGGGTGTTTATTGTTCCAAACAAATTTCAAAAGTGCCTGATCCACTTCTTTGAGGAACGTCATAGGTATTTTTAGAGGGATCGCATTAAATCTGTATAATGCCTTGGGGAGTATTGCCATTTTGATGATGTTAATCCTGCCAATCCATGAGCATGGTATGTGTTTCCATTTCTGCGTGTCCTCTCTTATTTCCTGGAGCAGAGTTTTATAGTTTTTTTGTATAGGTCCTTCACATTTTTAGTCAAGTTGATTCCAAGATATTTGAGTTTGTGTGGCACTATTGTGAATGGGGTTGTTTTCTTAATGTCCATTTCTTCCTTATTACTATTGGTGTATAGAAAGGCCATTGATTTTTGTGTGTTAATTTTGTAGCCTGCCACTTTGCTATATGAGTCTATTGTTGCTACAAGCTTTTTGGTAGAGTCTTTAGGGTTTTCTCAGTAGAGTATCATGTCATCTGCAAACAGTGAGAGCTTGACTTCTTCCTTTCTTATCTGGATTCCCTTGATATCTTTTTCTTGCCTAATTGCTATAGCGAGTACTTCCAGTGCTATGTTGAATAGAAGTGGTGAGAGAGGACAGCCTTGTCTTGAGCCAGAATTTAGAGGGAAGGCTTTCAGTTTTTCTCCACTGAGGATAATATTTGCCACTGGCTTGTGGTAGATGGGCTTAACTATATTGAGAAAGATTCCTTCCATTCCCATCTTGCTGAGAGTTTTGATCAAGAATGGGTGTTGGACCTTATCAAATGCTTTCTCTGCATCTATTGATATGATTATGTGGTTTTTATTTTTCTTGTTGTTGATGTTGTGTGTTATGTTGATAGATTTATGGATGTCAAACCATCCTTTTATTCCTGGGATGAAACCTACTTGATCCTATTGGATGATCTTCTTGATGAGGCCCTGATCCTATTTGCCAGGAATTTGTTGAGTATCTTTGCATCTGCATTTATCAGCGATATTGGTCTGTAATTTTTCTTTTTCGTAGCATCTCTGTCTGGTTTTGGTATTAAGGTGATGTTGGCTTCATAAAAGCTATTTGGAAGTGTTTCCGATTGTTTGATTTTATGAAAGAGTCTTTCCAGGATAGGTAGTAGTTCCTCTTGGAAAGTTTGAAAAAATTCATTAGTGAATCCATCTGGGCCTGGGCTTTTGTTTTTCGGCAGACATTTGATTACCATTTTAATTTCATCAATAGTGATGGGGGTGTTTAGATATGCTACAACTTCTTCCTTCAACGGTGGAAGATTATAAGAGTCCAAGAATTTATCCATTTCTTCCAGGTTCTCATTTTTAGTGGCGTAGAGTTTCTCAAAGTAGTTTCTGATTACCCTTTGAATATCTACCATGTCAGTAGTTATCTCTCCTTTTTCATTCCTAATACGAGTTATCAAGTTTCTCTCTCTCTCTTTCTTTGTTAGTTTTGCCAGTGGTTTATCAATCTTGTTTATTTTTTCAAAGAACCAACTTCTGCTTTCGTTGATCTTTTGAATTGTTTTTTGGGTTTCCACTTCCTTGATTTCTGCTCTCAGCTTTGTTATTTCCTTCTGTCTTTTTATTTTTGGGTCCTTCTGTTGTGCACTTTCTAGTTCTATTATCTGTGTCATTAAGCTACTCAGGTAAGTACCTTCTTTCTTCCTGATGTGTGCTTGCAAAGCTATAAATTTTCCTCTCAGTACTGCTTTTGCTGTGTCCCGTAAGTTCTGATAATTTGTGTCTTTATTGTCATTTGTTTCCAGGAACCTTTTGATTTCCTCCTTGATTTCATCTTGGACCCACTGGTTATTCAGTATAAGGCCATTTAACTTCCAGGTGTTAAAGTTTTTCTTCTGTGTCCCTTTGGAATTCACAAATAATTTCAGAGCCTTGTGGTCAGTGAAGTTAGCCCGCAAAATTTCTATCCTCTTGATATTATGGAGGTATATTTTATGTGCCAGCATGTAGTCTTTCCTGGAGAATGTCCCATGTACATTGGAGAATAATGTGTATCCAGGTTTCTGGGGATGGAGTGTCCTATATATATCCACTAGGCCTCTTTCTTCCATTTCTCTCCTCAGGTCTAGTATATTCTTGTTGGGTTTTAGTCTGGTTGACCTATCCAGTGTTGACAAAGCTGTATTGAGGTCCTTCACAATTATTGTGTTGTTATTGATATTATTTTTCAGATTTGTCAACAATTGTATTATTTTGCTGGCCCCTCATTTGGTGCATATATGTGTAGGAGAGTTATTTATTCCTGCTTTACATACCCCTTGATTAATATAAAATGTCCATCTTTGTCCCTTACAACCTTCCTGAATATAAAGTTTGCATTATCTGATATTAGTATGGCCACTCCAGCTTTTCTATGGGTGTTGTTTGCTTGGATAATTTTCCTCCAGCCTTTTATTTTGAGTCTATGATTGTTCTTACTATTCAGGTGTGTTTCTTGTAGGCAGCAGAAGGTTGGATTGAGTTTTTTGATCCATTTAGCCACTCTGTGTCTCTTAACTGGTGCATTTAGTCCATTGACATTGAGAGAAAGAATTGTCCTGGGAGTTAATGCCATATTTATATTGAAATTTGGTGTGTCTTTTGGTTAGTCTTGTCTTATATTAGGTCTTTCAGTTTTTCTCATAAGACTGATTTTGAGTTTGCTAAGTTTCTGAGCTGTTTTTTGTTTGTAAAACCATGTATTCTTCCATCAAACTGGAAATTAAGTTTTGTTGTGTACAGTATTCTAAGTGAAGCATTCATTTCATTCAGTCTTGTCAAAATATCCCACCACTGCTTTCTGGCCTTGAGTGTTTCTGGTGACAGGTCTGCTGTAAATCTCAAGGATGCTCCCTTGAATGTAATTTCCCTTTTTGATATTGCTGCTCTCAGAATTCTGTTTCTATATTTGGGATTCGTCCTTGTGACTAAGATGTGTCTTGGGGTATTTTTTCTTGGGTCTCTTTTGGTTGGTACTCTTCGAGCATGCAGGATTTCATCACAAATATTCTTTAGCTCTGGAAGTTTCTCTTTAATGATGTTCTTGACCATTGATTCTTCCTGGAAATTTTCTTCCTGGGTCTCTGGGACTCCAATGATTCTTAAGTTTTTTCTGTTGAGCTTATCATAGACTTCTATTTTCATCTGTTCCCATTCTTTGACTAATTTTTCCATTGTTAATTTGCTTTAAGTTTTTTTTCCCAATCTCTCCTGCTGTATGAAATTATTATTTATCTCATCTTCCACAGCACCAATTCTATTCTCGGCTTCTGTTACCCTGTCCCAGAGCTTATCCATTTTGTCATTCACTTCTTTTACTGAGTTTTTCAGGCCCGTTAGTTGACATGTTATTTCAGTTTGGAGTTTTGTGATTTCTGTCTTTATATTTTCTTGGTTCTTGTTAGTGTTCTGTTCAACTGGATCCATGGTTTCTTTGAGTCCTTTGTGCATCTTCCATATTGCTTATCTAAAGTCCTTATCTGAGAGGTTGATTAGTTGATTGGTCATTATCTGGTCATCAGAATTGTCATCTTCATTCTCTATGTCTGATGCTGCCCTGCGTTGTTTCCCCATTGTCACACTTGTATTGTGGGTTTTTCTATGTGTTGTGGTGGTATTCATTGGCTAAATGAAGTATGCAGCCACACTCCTCTGGCTCCACCCTTTCTGGGTGGGTCGACTTGCTCCAAGGGAGGGGAGTCCTCTGTGGATAAAGCTTCTCACAGGATCAAATCTTAGGCCAAAGCATGCAGCAGAGAAGACAGTCCGGTGAAAAATGCAGTGCTTCAGTGATCCAGCACAGTTCTTAGTGTGATTTTTTTCTTCTTGTTGTGATGGTGTTCTTTCCTTAGAAAGATCGCAGGGCCGCATAGTGAAGCAGAGCTCTTCTGGAGCCTCTTTTTCACAGTCAGGCCCCACTGGGCAGGCGTAGTTTCGTAGATTTTCCCAGCCTGATGTCACAAACAGGGGACCTGGCTTCTGCAAAATACTGCTTATAGCCGATTTTCACGTTATGAAGCAGTTCCTTGGCGTTCCCACCCTAGAATGAGCTTCTGGGTGAGCGAGTTTTCTGGATCCTCTTTTCAGTCTACTCCCAAGAGTTTCACACGACAGGACAGGAGACAGACACACACAGGCAGCACTCAGAATTTTTCACAGTCGGGCTTCCTGCATTCGAGTTTTTAAATTATCACAAATTCAGTAATACTGGATTGGTTTCTGCTATATGTTAAAATACACATGGTTATATTTTTGTTAGTTTCTCTTTTAAATTTGTATTTTTAACTTTACTTATTTTAAAGTTATGTCTTTACATAAGACATGTTCATTAATATATGTGTTTGGGGGTCCATATTTGGCAGTGTTTAGGGATTACTCTTGGCTCAGGTATTTTGGTGAGCTCAGGGGATCACAAATCATGGGGAATAAACCTTTGTTAGTTGCGTGAATGGTAAAAGTTTCCATTGTACTTTGTCCAGGCCCCATCTTTTTTCATTTACCTGTGTGTTTTTGATTTGAGCATGAAAATACAAATAAAAAAAAACAGTGTCACATTTGAAAGTTTTTGACATTTACTAGAAGGATTTAATTTATTTACCCTTATTATGCTTAGCAATTTGTTTGTATAGCAATTTAGAAGGAAAAGGCAGATGCTCATTAAATATTTGGTGATTATTTGGCTAATTTTTTTTCTCTGATTTTTCATCCTTTCAATTCTTCTATTGAAATGAGTTTTCTTTATTCTGTCTTATTTTTTAATAGTATATAGAACTTATATATTCTATTGCCTTTCTTTCAATAATTTCTTATAAAGCTTTAGATAATTGTTTCAATGACAATTTTTTACAGAATTCTCTTTTTAACTAAAATATTATTTTTATTTATACAATATTATATTATTATAAAATATATTTTATATATGTAAAATAATATAAAATATTATATATTAATGTATAAAATAATATAAAGATTATATTATTATAAAATATTTTATTTATAAAATATTATAATTATTTAAATTACATTTAAATTGTAATTTGTTCCTCAGCTTAATTTATTCTTCCTGGAGGGAGTGAAAGATAGTATCACAGAGTGAGTGCTTGTCTTTTATCTAGCAGACCAGAGTTCCTCCCCAACATTCTATATGGTTACCAGGCATCTGTATGAGTAATTCCTGAATGCAGAGCAAAGAGTAACTCCTGAATTTTGATATATGCGGCCCTGAAAAATATGAACCCCCCAAAGTATCCAACTGAGGCATTGGAAATAAAGGAATACCAAAAAAATTTAATGGATATAGAAATTTAAATATATTTTTAAATTAAATCGAGTGATTATAGAATAATAAAACCTAAAATAAGAAAACCAAAACAAAATATATAAAAATCCAAAAAGAGGTTCCTGTAATTTTGTAAAGTGTTTTATTTAAATGGAGTTATTTCCCTTTGAAGACAGTTTTTTTTTTTTTACACAGTCTATTGAAATTAAGCAGCAGGGTGAGGTGCTCAATAAATATTCATATCATTACGACCTGGTTTTGATTGTCATTCTCATGAGGCTGCACATAACTACTGAGCTGTTACATGACTCAGTGTTTTCATTGATGAAACTGTATGTTCCTTCTGCTATTAGTGATGTGTAATCAATTTCTGCAGCTTTATTTGTACTGTCTAGAGCACTAAAAGCAAATTGACATTAGCATACATAATTGTAATATCTAACCTTTGGGTTGGCATGAAGCCACATACAGGTAATAGAAGTAAGATGTTGGAGTGGAAATGGAGCACCAAATTCACAGTCTAGTTATTGATGGACAAAACCTATGAAAGTCAAATGAAATAAGCACAAGTGTTTCTGTTAATTAATATTCAAGCACACTGATAGAGCCCTTAAACTTTTGTATTTTTAGAGAAAAGGCTTATTATACAAATAAACTTAAAGGGGAAATACTTATCATATATGCAGTACATTTGTGTTTACTTTTTATTTTACTTTAGGCACTGTGATATACGTAGCATTAATGGTAGATCTTGTATAGAACATTTGAACATCACATCTTCCACCAGAGTTCACTTCCCTCCACCAATTTGTCATATCCTTCATCATTACACTTGGTTCATCAGTGCCCCCTTTTTAATTATACCTCCCTCCCACCCCAAATGTAAGCTCAGTTTTATTGACCAATTCTCAGGTACTTTTTCTTTTGGTCATTTGCTATTTCTTTCTTATGATTCTTTAGAGCCCACATATGAGAGAGGTTATTCTGTATCTGACTCTTTTCTCATGGCCAACTTTACTCAGTATTATACTCTCCAGATCCATTTATATAACAGCAAGTTGCATCATTTCATCATTTATTATAGTCAACTATTATTCTGTTGTGTATATATATACACCACAGTTTTTTATCCAGTCA
Organism: Suncus etruscus; assembly: GCF_024139225.1. Lineage (NCBI taxonomy): Eukaryota > Metazoa > Chordata > Mammalia > Eulipotyphla > Soricidae > Suncus > Suncus etruscus. The sequence continues at coordinate 19,998,998 of NC_064860.1, forward strand.
TTTGTTCTTGGACACTTGATTTGTTTCCAGATTTTTTTACTATCCTGAACAGTGCTGCAATGAACATAGGTATAGATACTTTTTCCAAATTAAATTTTGGGTTCTTAGTATAGATATACAGAAGTATAATTTTGGTGCTATATAGAAGCTCTAGTCTTAGTTTTTTAAGAAATATTTTTTTTGCTCCCAAAATATTGAAACAGTCAAAATTCCCACCAACAGTGAAAGAAGATTCCTTTTGCCCTATCCTCATGTCAACTCAGTTTTGTTGTTGTTTTTTGTGTCATGTGCCAATCTCACTAGAGTGAGGAATAATGCCAATAGGTTTATTTAAAAAAATTCTCTGCACCATTAGTCATCAGGAAAATGCAAATTAAACCAATGTATATCACTTCACACCAGAGTTGGGATTCTCATGAAAGTAAACTTTTTATTTTTATAAAAGTGAAATTTTCTCTTAATATGTTGGAATGAAATGATGGAAATCTGTAGAGAATATGTTCCCAAGTCTTGAGACAGGCAAAATAAACCAACTGACCTTCCACTTCCTATGACAACTGGCCTCATAAAAAAAAAGTTTCCTGTGTTAATCCCTGTATTCTGTAGCTATGTTACACTCGATGGCATTAAGTTTTAGGAAGTTTAGATACTATCCTATAATATCTATAATTACAAATGTTATATGAAGTGGATGATGAAGGTCTCAAGATCTGAACCAGAAAAGACACAAACACCCCGGGACACCGGAGGAAATGACGCATTGAACAAACTTCAGCACAGGTGAGGCTGCAGGCAGATTGAGCATGGCTAGTGAGAGTCAAGGAAGCCACACTTCTTCCAGAAGGAGTTAAGTTTTGTCTGATCCCAGTGAGAACTATTTCAGACTTCTCACCCTGTCAGACTTCTCAACAATAAGATGGTCCTTTTGCGTTGCATCTGGCAATTAATTGCTTATTATAACAATTGCAACAAATGCAGGCCTTTCCAGTAATAATAATATCTGACTAATGGAATGGAACAATAGTGTAGGGTAAAACTTTACTTTGACCCCAGGACACAGCTGGGTGTGACCCTGAAGACCCAAAGCACCTACAGGGGGGCCATAAGGATCTCCTGTACTTAGGATCTAAATAATTGTCCATTCCTGGATTCTCACATTGAGTAGCTCACTGACTTGTTCCCTAGAACTATTTACACTACTTAGAAGGCATTCCTCCAACATATATGAGCACACACACACACACACACACACACACACACACACACACACACACTTTCTGAATAAAATTTTTAAAAAGAAATTCTAGACTGGGAGAAAGCACTGCAACTCAGAGAGTTCAAATCATTCTTACCAAACCATTCATTTTGTTCCTAGGAGATATACTTTTAACCACCACTCCTTCCTGTAATATTTCAAGAACTTAAACTTTCTCAGTATGAAATGAGTAGAGTCTGTACCGAGGAAAGTGGAAAATTGTCCTTTCCATGGCCAAAGCCATGGGGTAAAATCAGCTAAAATGGCTTGCATTCATAAAACTACACAAATAAAAATAAATGTTTTAAAGACCAAAAAAGAAGGGTGAACATTCTATTGAAGGGAGTCACACACAGTGAGTGGCAAAGAATAAATAGACTTAATTGCAAAATAAAATTGTATATGGATGAGTCATAATTATATCCTTTGTTAAAAGAATATTATCTTAAATACAGGATGATATAATATATGGTATTTAGAATAACTGGATGGCTTAAGGGGGTTACATAGATCCCCTTTAATCCCACTAATATAGAGAGAAATAAAGAGAATGGAGGGGAGAGACAGGAAGACAGGTAAGAAATAACAGAGGTGAGGGGTCAAGGTGACATGGGTATATTGGGAGTTTTAGGGAATAATAGACCTATATATCCAAACCACAGAGTCGAGAACACTGAAATCATGAGACCCAAACTTTAACAAGCAAACTTAAAAAGGTACCTTTCAAGAACTATATATATAACCCAGAGTCAAAAATGATGAAATCATGAGACTCAAACTTTAACAACAAAACTTTAAAAATGTCTGTTATGGTGGCAGGCTGGGGCAAGGGTGATGGCATGGGATGGATTCTGTGAACATTGGTGGAGGGAGATTGACACAGTTGATATGATTAGTCCTGAAACATTTATATCAATATCCCAACTATGTATAACTTTTAAAATCATGATGGTTTAAATAAAAACAAAATTTTATATCTTTATCTTACCTCCCTAAAATCGTGTCTGTCAAGATGGCAGTTTGGAGAGGAGGGATATGGGAGAGAACTTGGGAACACTGGTGGGGGCAAATTGACACTGGTGGTGAGATTAGTGATGGGAACAATTTGTATGTCTAGAACTCTACTTATGAATCACTTTGTAAACCATGGTGCTTTACTAAACTAAATTTTAAATAATAAATACAATAAATAAAGACAATGAATTATATCTATAACATTAATATAGAAAAAGATGTTGAGAGCCACAGAATATGTATCTATTACATTTGCTCATCATACACTGGTAGGAAATTGAAAAGAGAATTTCCAAGAGATAGTAGATATCATTTTAAAGTACTAAACAATGGAACCAAGTGAAACTGATTGAAAAATGTAAATGAGGACTGCCAATGAGGACTCAGATGCACTATAAGGACAGGGAACCAAAGAAAGAGGAGGCATTATTTTGGATCACCTATGAATTCTAGAGACACTGATCCAATTACAATGTTGCATTCCTATTTATCCTCTCCACATCCTTCCCTACTTATATTCTTATATCTATTATTTTATGGTATGACTGGCAAAAGTCTACACAACTTCTTCCACTCTCTTTCAGTATCTAATGCCCAAGACATACTGTGCTCAGATAACCTTTTTTTTCCCACTTGACCCTAGAGATTGCCATTCCCTATGATCTCTCACTTCAGATATTTTCAATCACAACTTTGCTTTCAAGAATTCTGGATGTTGGAGCCAGAGAGATAGCACAGCAGTCTGGCACTTGTCTTGCATGCGGTCAACCTGAGAGGGGCCCGATTTGATTCCCAGCATCTCATATGGTCCTCCAGTCTGCTGGGGGTGATTTCTGAGTGCAGAGCTAGGAGCAACCCCTGAGCACTGCAGGGTGTGTCCCAAAAACCAATCAAGCAATCAATAAAGTTTAAAAAAAAAAAGAGAAATCTGGATGTCAATCTCAGAGAGAAATATTGATTAATAAGATCAAATAATCTCTTTTCATCACTGATGTTACTTCTTGTTTTCTCAAATATTTCATCTTAAAAATTGACTCCAGGGACCAGAACAATAGCTCAGTCGATAAGGCAATTGCCTTGCATGTGGCTGAGGTGGTTCAACTTCTGACAGCACATATGGTCCCCCAAGTCTGCCAGAAGTGATTTCTGAGGCAGTGCCAGGAATAACCTCTGAGTGCTGCTGAGTGTGGCCCAAAAAGAAAATAAAAGTCTGTCTCTTACTATCTGCCACAAAAATTTCTCCTCTAAAACCTAAGACAATACATGTCCATTGGCCTTATATCTATGCAAGGTGTCTTCTCACTCTGTGCCTCAATGTTTTTGATATACAATAGCTTCTAGCCATCTAACTTCAGATCCTTCACTGTACTAAAATTACTTCTTCAAAAATGGCCTAGAAATCACAGCTCACATGCCCCCCCAGGCTTTTCTGTGCTCACATTCTTTATGATTTTCTCAATTTGTCTTTCTTAGCATGTCATCTAGGTTTTTATAGGTCTTTCTCTTATATGGTCCTTCCTCCTACTTTCTTTTTTTTCTTTCTCTTTCTCTCTTTCTCTCTTTCTTTCTTTCTTTCTTTCTTTCTTTCTTTCTTTCTTTCTTTCTTTCTTTCTTTCTTTCTTTCTTTCTTTCTTTCTTTCTTTCTTTCTTTTTCTTTCTTTCTTTTTCTTTCTTTCTTTCTTTCTCTTTCTTTCTTTCTTTCTTCTTTCTTTCTCTCTCTCTCTCTTTCTTTCTTTCTTCTTCTTTCTTTCTTTTTCTTTCTTTCTTTCTTTCTTTCTTTCTTTCTTTCTTTCTTTCTTTCTTTCTTTCTTTCTTTCTTTTTCTTTCTTTCTTCTTTCTTTCTTTTTCTTTCTTTCTCTCTCTTTATTTCTTTTTCTTTCTTTCTTTTTCTTTCTTTCTTCTTTCTTTCTTTCTTTTTCTTTCTTTCTTTCTTTCTTTCTTTCTTTCTTTCTTTCTTTCTTTCTTTCTTTCTTTCTTTCTTTCTTTCTTTCTTTCTTTCTTTCTTTCTTTCTTTCTTTCTTCCTTTCTTTCTTTCTTTCTTTCTTTCTTTCTTTCTTTCTTTCTTTCTTTCTTTCTTTCTTTCTTTCTTTCTTTCTTTCTTTCTTTCTTTCTTTCTTTCTTTCTTTGCTGGATTAATCTTCACCTTTCTTTTAATTCACTTTTATAATTACTACTCAAACCTTCTTCCTCTCTTCCTCATGTACTGAGAAATCTCCTATTCTATGTAATATGTAATTTTAAATGCATGAGTCATAATTACATGTTTTCTGGGAAGACTGATATAAATGTTAACACTGAAAAACATTCCAAAATGTAAGTATGTATATTTTCATACGAACAATGGCACAGCATTTTTAAAATTTTTGTAATGGGTTTTCTTTTATCAACTAGTTTTTAAAATGTATTGTGTTATCTAGAGACAATGATAATTCCCTAATTCCTTTCCAATTATAAATCTGTTTGTTATTGTTGCATTAAATATTGCTTCTAGAAGCACTTTAAATACCAACTGTGAAATTTTTCTTATATATATATCATAAAACTTTAGCTTTTTTAAATATAACCTAGTTTAATATACTTTAGGAAATGTGATTACAATAGTGTTATTATTTATGGTACTGATGTACAAAATTACTGCATGCTGGCACCTTCTACCACTGTCCCCATAATTTAAAAGGTGCCTCTCTATTCTTGTTTTAGTAACACATTACTAGTAGACTAATGGGAAAGAAAGTGCCAATATTTGGTGAGGAGTGTCCCTGCAAAATTTACACAGAATAATAAAAAATTATTTTATTAATATCTATATTTAAACACCTTGATTAAAAATATGATTGTAGTTGGGTTTCAGTCATGCAAAGAACACCCCCCCCCCCTTTACCAGTTCAACATTCCCATCACCAATGTCCCAAATCTCCCTCCTCCCTACACAAACCTGCATGTACTCTAGACAGGCTTTCTATTTCTCTCATTCATTCACTTTGTTCTGATTGTTCTCAATGTAGTTATTTCTCTAACTACACTCATCACTCTGTGGTGAGCTTCATGTCAAGAGCTGGACTTTCCAACCCTCCTCTGTTACATCTCTGAGAATTATTGCAAAAATGTATTTTATTTTTCTAAAAACACATAGAAGAGTGAGACTATTCTGTGTCTATCTCTATTCCTTTGGCTTATTTCACTCAGCATAATAGATTCCATGTACATCCATATATAAGAAAATTTTAGGGCTTCATCTCTCCTGACGGCTGCATAATATTCCATTGTGTATATGTACCACAATTTCTTTACCCATTCGTCTTTTGAAGGGCATCTTGGTTGTTTCCAGAATCTGGCTATTGTAAATAGTGTTGCAATGAATATAGGTTTGAGGAAGAGATTTTTATATTGTATTTTTGTGTTCCTAGGATATATCCCTAATAGTGGTATAGCTCGATCATATGGGAGCTCAATTTCCAGTTTTTGAAGGAATCTCCATATCACATTTCATAAAGGTAGAATAGATGGCATTCCCACCAGCAGTGAATAAGTGTTTCTTTCTCTCCACATCTCTGTCAGCACTGCTTGTTCTCATTCATTGTGATGGGCACCAAATCTGACATGAGATAGTAGCTCATATTTGTTTTGATTTGCATCTCCCTGATAATTAGTGATGTGGAGCATTTTTTCATGTGCTTTTGGCCATTTGTATTTATTCTTTCATTTATTCTCCCCATTTTTGATGGGATTAAATGTTTTTTCTTGTAAAGCTCTGTCAGTGCTCTGTATATTTTAGATATTAGCCCTTTATCTGATGGGTATTGGGTGAATAGTTTCTCCCACTCAGTGGGTGGCTCTTGTATCCTGGAAAATATATCCTTTGAGAGGCAGAAGCTTCTTAGCTTACTATATCCCATATGTTTATCACTGCTTCCACTTGTTTGGAGAGTGCAGTTACCACCTTGAAGATGTCTTTAGTCTCAATGTCATGTAGTGCTTTACCAATGTATTATTCTATATACCTTATGGATTCAGGTCTGATATTAAGGTCATTTGAATTTTACCTTTGTATATGTGTTAGCTGGATTCTGAGTTCACTTTTTTGCAAGTGGCCAATCAGTTGTTCCAACACCATTTGATGAAGAGGCATTCTTGCTCCACTTAGGATTTCTTGCTCCTTTATAAAAAAAAAATTAGGTGCTTGTATGTCTGGGGAACATTCTCTGAGTACTCAAGCCTATTCCATTAATCTGAGGGTTTGTCTTTATTCCAATACCATGCTGTTTTGATAACTATTGCTTTGTAATACAGCCTAAAATTATGGAAAGTAATGCCTCCCATATTCCTTTTTCCAAAGATTGCTTTAGCTATTCAAAGGTGTTTATTGTTCAAAATGAATTTCAGAAGTGTGTGATCCACATCTTTGAAGAATGCCATGGGTATCTTTAGAGGGAACACATTAAATCTGTACAAGCATTGGGGAGCATTGCCATTTTAATAATGTTAATCCTGCCATTCCATGAGCAGGGTATGTTTCCATTTCCGCATGTCCTCTCTTATTTCTTGGAGCAGTGTTTTATAGTTTTCTTTTTATAGGTCCTTCACATCTTCTGTCAAGTTGACTCCAAGATATTTGAGTTTGTGTGGCACTAATATGAATGGGGTTGTTTTCTTAATGTCCATTTCTACCCTATCATTGTTGGTGTTTAAAAAGGCCATTGATTTTTGTGTGTTAATTTTGTAGCCTGCCACCTTGCTATGTGAATCTATTGTTTCTAGAACTTTTTGGTAGAGTCTTTAGGGTTTTCTAAGTAGAGTATCATGTCATTTGCAAACAGTGAGAGCTCATCTTCTTCCTTTCCTATCTGGATTCCCTTGATATTTTTTCTTGATTAATTCTATAGCAAGTACTTCCAGTACTATGTTGAATAGTATTGGTGAGAGAGAATAGCCTTGTATTTTACCAGAATTTAGAGGGAAGGCTTTTAGTTTTTCTCCATTGAGAATAATATTTGCCATTGGGTTTTGATAGATGGCCTTAACTATATTGAGAAAGGTTTCTTTCATTCCCATTTTGCTGAGAGTTTTTATTAAGAATGGGTGCTGAGGGGCTGGAGAGAAAGCACCTTGGCGTTTGCCTTGCAAGCAGCTGATCCAGAACCTAAGGTGGTTTGTTTTAATCCCGGAGTCCCATATGGTTCACTGTGCCTGCCAGGAGCTATTTCTGAGCGGATAATCAGGAATAACTCTTGAGCACCACCAGGTGTGGCAAGAAAGAAAGAAAGAAAGAAAGAAAGAAAGAAAGAAAGAAAGAAAGAAAGAAAGAAAGAAAGAAAGAAAGAAAGAAAGAAAGAAAGAAAGAAAGAAAAAAAGAAAGAAAGAAAGAAAAAGAGAAAGAGATAAAGAAAGAAAGAGAAAGAAAGAGAAAAAGAAGAAAGAAAGAAAGAAAGAAGAAAGAAAGAAAGAAAGAAAAAACGAAAGAAAGAAAGAAGAAAGAAAGAAAGAAAGAAAGAAAGAGAGAGAGAGAGAAAGAAAGAAAGAAAAGAAAGAAAGGAAGGAAGAAAGGATTAAAGAAAGAAAGGATTAAAGAAAAAAGAAAGAAGAAAGAAGAAAGAAAGAAGGAAGGAAGGAAGAAGAAAGAAAGAAAGAAAAGAAAGAAAGAAAGAAAGAGAAAGAAAGAAAGAAAGAGAAAGAAAGAAAGAAAGAAAGAAAGAAAGAAAGAAAGAAAGAAAGAAAGAAGAAAGAAAGAAAGAGAAAGAAAGAAAGAAAGAAAGAAAGAGAGAAAGAAAGAAAGAAGAAAAGAAAGAATGCTGAACAAAATGATTTCTCTGCATCTATTGATATAATCATGTGATTTTTACTTTTTTGTTGTTGTTGATGTGTATTGTGTTGAAAAATTTACAGATGTTAAACCATCCTTGCATTCCTGGGATGATCATAATGAATGACCTTTTTCATGAGGCTTTGGGTCCTAATTTCCAGGATTTTGTTGAGGATCTTTGCAACTGTGTTCATCAGGAATATTGGTCTGTAATTTTTTTTTGGCAGCATCTCCGTCTGGCTGGGTATCAAGGTGATGTTGATAAAATAAAATAAATAATAAATAAATAAAATAAAATAAAAATAAAATGAATAAAATAAAATAAAAGCTATTTGGAAGTGTTCCCATTTTTTCAATTTCATGAAAAAGCCTGGCCAGAATTGGTAGTAGTTCCACTTGAAAGGTTTGAAAAAATTCATTAGTGAATTCATCTGGGCCTGGGCTTTTGTTTTTGGACACACATATGATTACTGTTTTGATTTCCTCAATAGTGATGGGGTGTTTAGATATGCTATGTCCTCAGAAGGTTATAAGAGTCCAAGAATTTATCCATTTCTTCAAGGTTCTCATGTTTAGTGGCATAGAGTTTCTCAAAGAATTCTGATTACACTTTGAATCTTTGCAATATCTGTAGTGATCTCCCCTTTTCATTTCTTTTTTATTTTCATGTAAAAGCTTGATTTATTTAGATATAATATTGAAATGTTTTGCTTACTTTTTTTTTTATCATTTTCATAGTTTTGAAGCAAGCAGGCAAGCATGCAAGGAAGAAACAATCACCCCAACCTCCAGACTAAGACAATGAATTCTTGACAAATTCTTGGCTTTATGCCAAAAGACAGGAGTTGGAGCAGTTACTTCATTATCTTTTTCTTCTCCTCTCACTGTTCAGAGATCCTATCTTTATTCCATATCAGGCAGTTTTAATTACTATATTTTTTTACCGAAATATTTTATTTTTTATTTTTTTACTTAACCAACTTTATTACATACATGATTGTGTTTGGGTTTCAGTCATGTAAAGAACACCACCTATCACCAGTGCAACATTCTCATCACCAATGTCCCAAATCTCCCTCCTCCCCACCCATCCCCCGCCTGTACTCTAGACAGGCTTTCTATTTTCCTCGTACGTTCTTTAGCCATTCATCTGTTGAAGGGTATCTTGGTTGTTTCCAGAGTCTTGTAATGGTAAATAGTGCTGCAATGAATATAGGTGTAAGGAAGGGATTTTTGTATTGTATTAATAGCTAAAGCAATCATTGGGGAAAAAATATGGGAGGAATTACTTTCCCCAACTTTAAACTGTACTACAAAGAAATAGTTATCAAAACAGCATGGTACTGGAATAAAGACAGGCCTTCAGATCAGTGGAATAGGCTTGACTACTCAGAGAATGTTCCCCAGACATACAATCATCTAATTTTTGATAAAGAAGCAGGAAATCCTAAATGGAGCAGGGAAAGCCTCTTCAACAAGTGGTGTTGGCACAACTGGCTAGCCACTTGCAAAAAATTGAACTTAGACCCCCAGCTAACATTATGTACAAAGGATTAATCCAAATAGGTGAAAGACCTCGATATCAGACATGAAACCATAAGATATATAGAACAACACATAGGTAAAACACTTCAGGACATTGAGATTAAAGTCATCTTCAAGGTGGAATCTGCACTCTCCAAGCAAGTGAAAGCAGAGATTAACAGATGGGAATATATTAAACTGAGAAGCTTCTGCATATCAAAAGAAATAGTGCCCAGAATACAAGAGGCCCCCATAAGTGGGAGAAACTATTCACCCAATACCCATCAGATAAGGGGCTAATCTCCAAAATTTACAAGAAAAAAAAAACATCTAATCCCATTAAAAAATGGGGAGAAGAAATGGACAGACACTTTGACAAAGAAGAAATACAAATGGCCAAAAGACACATGAAAAAATGCTCCACATCACTAATCATCAGGGAGATGAAAATCAAAACAACTATGAGGTACCACCTCACACTCCAGAGATTGGCACACATCACAAAAATGAGAACAAGCAGTGTTGGCGGGGATGTGGAGAGAAAGGAACTCTTATCTTCTGCTGGTGGGAATGCCATCTAGTTCAACCTTTATGGAAAGCGATATGGAGATTACTCCAAAAACTGGAAATTAAACTCCCATATGATTCAGCTATACCACTCCTAGGAATATACCCTGGGAACACAAAAATACAATACAAAAATCCCTTTTCATTTCTAATATGGATTATCAAGTGCCTTCTTTCTCTTTCTTTGTGAGTTTTGCCAATGGTTTATCAATCTTGTTTATTTTTTCAAAGAACTTTTGTTGATCTTTCGGATTGTATTTTGGGTTTCCACTTCATTGATTTCTGGCTAAGCTTTGTTATTTCCTTCAATCTTTGGGTTCCTTTTGTTGATCATTTTCTAGTTCTATAAGCTGTGTCATTAAGTTATTCAGGTATGCTCCTTCTTCCTTTAAATTTTCCTCTCAGTACCACTTTTGCTGTGTCCCATAGATTCTGATAATTTCCTTCTTCATTATTATTTGTTTCCAGGAAAGTTTTGATTTCCTCTTTGATTTCATCTCTGACCCACTGGTTTTTCAGTAGTAGGCCTTTTAATTTCCAGGTGTTAAACTTTTTTCTCTGTGTCTTTTTGTAGTTCACATTTAATTTCAGAGCCTTGTGGTCAGCGAATGTAGCCTAAAAAATTTCTATCCTCTTGATTTTATGAAGGTATGTTTTATGTGCCAGCATGTGGTCTACCCTGGAGAATGACCCATGCACAGTGGAGAAGAATGTATATCCAGGTTTCTGGGGATGAAGTGTCCTATATATACCTACTAGGCCTCTTTCTTCCATTTCACTTTTCAGGGCTAGTATATTTTTGTTGGGTTTTAGTCTGGTTGACCTATCAAGTATTGACAGGGCTGTATTGAGGTCTTCCACAATTGTTGTGTTACTATTGATGTCCTCTTTCAAATTTGTCAAAAATTGTATTAGATATTTTGCTCGTGTCTCATTGGGTGCAGATATGTTTAGTAGTGCCATTTTTTTCCTGTTGCACATATCTCTTTATTAGTATGAAGTGTCTATCTTTGTCCTTTACAACTTTTCTGAGTCTAAAGTTTGTTTTGTCACTGCAGTTTTTTTAAGGATGTTGTTTGCTTGGATGGTTCTCCTCCAGCCTTTGATTTTGAGTCTATGTTTGTTCTGACTATTGAGGTATGTTTCTTGTAGGCAGCAGAAGGTTGTATTCATCTTTTTGATCCATTTAGCCAATCTGTGTCCATTAATTGATGCATTTAGTCCATTGACATTGAGGGAGATGATTGTCACGGGATTTAATGTCATCTTTGTATAAGGTTGCTGTGTCTGTTGGTCTGTCTTGTCTTAAAGTAGACATTTCAGTTTTTTCTTTAAGGCTGGTTTTGCATCTGTAAAGTTTTTGAGCTGTTGTTTATCCATGAAACAATGTATGCTTCCTTCAAACCTGAATATGAGTCAGGTTGGGTGCAATATTCTTGGTGAAGCATCTATTTCACTCAGTCTTGTCACAACATCCCACCACTGTCTTCTGGCCTTGAGAGTTTCTGTAATATGTCTGCTGTAAATTTTAAGGAGACTCCATTGAATGTAATTTCTCTTTTTCATCTTGCTGCTTTCAATATTCTATCTCTATCTGTGGGATTCGTCATTGTTCCTAGGATGTGTCTTGTGGTGTTTTTCTTCAGGTCTCTTTTAGCTGGTACTCTTTGGGCATGTAGGATTTAATTGCATGAAGTCTTTAGCTCTGGGAGTTCCTCTGTAATGATGTCTTTGACTGTTGATTTCTCAAGGGGATCTCCTTCCTGGGCCTCTGGAACTCCAATGATTCTTATGGTGTTTCTGTTTAGTTTATCAAAGACTTCTATTTTCATCCATTCATATTCCTTGAGTACTTTTTTCATTATCTGATCATTTGCCTTAAGGTTCTTTTCCAATCTCCTCTCCTGTATGGAGTTGTTCTGCATTTCATCTTCCAGTTCACTGATTGTGTCCTCGGCTGCTGTTACCCTGTTGGGGAGGCTTTCCCTTGAGGTTTTCAGTTGAGTTACTGTGTTTTTCAGATCTGTTCGTTCAGTTTGGAATTTTTCTTATTTCTTTCTCTGTGTACTGTTCAGCTAGCACTATGTTTTCTTTGATTTCCATGAGGATCTTCCATATTTTTATTCTAAACTCCTTACTTGAGATATTAATCAGATGCAGGTTTTGGGTCATCACAGCTATCATCTTTATTCTCTGTGAATGGTGTTTGCCTGAGAGGTTTCTCCATTGTCACGCTTGGAGTGTGATTTTTTTTCCTGTGTGTTATGGTGGGGTTCATTAATTAGAAAGAGCTCATGCTATTCTGGAGCCTCTAAGAGAGAGTTTTTGCTGGGTCCTTGCTGGCCCTCTCAGCAGAGCTTTAGAAGACAGAAAATGAGAGAAGAGAAACACGCAAAGCTGACAAAGGAATCACCTCTCTGCCTGGTGCCTCTGGTAGCCAGTTTTCACTCACTCACTCACTCACTCACTCACTCACTCACTCACTCACTCACTCACTCAGTCTTTCTTGGCCTTTTGTTCTGGGCTCCTCTAGGAAACAGTTTTTGCTGGGCCCTTCCCGGTCCTCTCAGGACAGCTTCAGGAGACAGAAGAGAAGAGAAACACGCAAAGCCAATAGATCCCCTCAGTCTCTCCCAGTCATCAATCTCACCAGAATAATTATTTTTAATATGTTTAAATCTAAATTTCTGTTTTAAATGTTTAGAATTTCAAATGTTCCAGAGATTAGGCAAACTTTTTCTATGAATTATCTCATCAAATTTAAAAATAAAAGCTCTTTAAACTGCTCTCCTGTTTTACACATAATAATAGTGAAAATAATCTTGAGTCACTTACCCAAATAGAGCTTAACTGCAATAAAAAAAACAGCATTATAAAACAGAACCCAAGGAATCCAAGGCTCACACCAGTGTCTAATAGAGAGACAAGTACACTGAGTATAACAAAATTGTGGTAGAGTAAATTACAAATTATGTGAAATTTTACTTCTTTTTATGGGTCAGAAAAGGTGAACAAGTTATTTATTTTTTAAGTGAACATGTTCAGATGTTTATATGTTAAGGGTATATGTTTATGTGTCACTATCACATGCTTACCACCAAAGTGCATATATTTCTACACCTTTATTTGCTGGATTCTTTAAGCCTACTTCTCTTCCTGAAAAAAGAAATAGAAGAAACTTCCTCATTGCTTGTTATGAGTATTAGAGTTATCTTGACAGGCCATTGTCTATTTCCATGCTTTGCTATTTTATTTTCAGTAACAACATTCCATGTGTTCTCTTTCCTTTTAACTTGAGCCATATTGTTTTTATCTGTTATTGGGTACTTTGTCAGTTTCTTGATCTTGTCTATTATAATTGGTGCCACTATGAGCATAGCTGTGCATTCATCTTTCCAAATTAGTATATTTGTATTCTTGGGCTAGATCCTTAGAATATAAATTGCTGAATCATTTATATTATTCTCTTTTAAGAAGTCTTCATACTGTTTTTTATTAAAATTAAAACAGTTTACATTTTTATAAAAAAATTAATGTGGGCTCCATTTTCAACACATCCACACTAATACCTGTAGTTTCTTTCCTTTTTCATATAGGTAATTCTCATTGGTGTGAAGTGATATCTCATTACCATATTGATATGTATTCCCTGAAAAATAATGACAATGAGCACTTTTCATATTAACCATTAGGACTGGATTTTTAAAAAGACACCTATCAAGAGATACTACAGAAATCAAAGATAAAAATAGTCAGACATGCCAAATTCCACCAGCCAGAGGTCATTGAAGTCACACTGAATATATCCTTCCTTTTTGTGGATATTCAATTAGAAGCATAGGGAGAGCAAATCGATCTCTGAACTTTGATACAAGGTAGGTAGTCTGAATTTCAATCTATTTAGCCTTGAAATCTAAGTCAGCCTTTATTTACCCTATAAAGTGGGGATAGTGATAAGGCCCACTTCAGAAAACTGTTGTGAAGAATGAACAAGTGTTGCAATTATAAAAAGAAAAGAATCAAAAACACAAACCAACTTTAGATGACAGAGGGTTGGGTTTGCCAAGCAAAATCAAAGGATCCTTATTTATAACAAAATAAAAATTTCTTATAAACATTTACTGCTGGCTATTCAATTTCAAAATTCTGAGATACCTAGCTAAAGGAATTTAGTGACTTGTAATATAAATAAGCATATTTATTTTTGTTTCATTCCTTCCTCAATACATCACTCTGTGATAGCTTCTTATCTCCTTTGCATCTTCAGCTTTCCCCTTCTTTGATTTTTCGAGATGCGTCTCAATTTTGGAGTATCTACCTTATCCTTTATTTAATCTCCATAAAAGTCCTCTTGATCTTCTCCCAAACTGTCACCTACATCTCTAACAAATTTCTAATTGGCAAGTTCTCTCCCAAACTGTCACCTACATCTCTAACAAATTTCTAATTGGCAAGTTCAGGGCTACCATTAAGAGCTTTGCCCCAGTTGATCTTTCCCAGCACATTCAGTCTGACTGAATTTTTACCCATCTCTGCTCTCCACTCCCATTGCCCTTGCCCTGGTCTTTTTTGATTCTTGCCTGGGACACCATAATAATCAGTTTCCCTTCAACCAGTCTTCCCCACCACCTCCAGTTTTCTTTCTATAAAACCACATCTGTTCAATTCAAAAGGAACTTAATTTTAGTTACAAAAATAAAGAAGACATATCTAAGAACATATGCTTGCAATATTATATTAACTGAACAAAACATATAAAACTATGCATTTGGTTAAAATGGCATAAATGGTATCAATTTTTATGAATATGTGTAGCATATACGTAGTATGGATATATGTTAAAACACGTATTGTTCATGAGGAAAAGGTTGAAAATGTTAACATAATTTTCTCTGAACATACTGAATGCTTATTTTCTAAATTAGCATTTATTTTTCTGGTCACTTTTAATCCGAAGTGTTATATGGCACACATTTACATTTGTTTTAGAAAAGAAAATTTTAGGAGAATTAAAGCATTATCAGATCAGTTAAGCCAAGCTTCTGATTTTACCTTGCTGTACAAGTGAATTTAGATTGATTTTTCTCATCTGTCATAACTATTTCAAATGTGTGGTGAGTGTTTCCGGGGTGGACAAGACAAGTATATTTTAGGCTGCATGAGAAAATGCAAAAATATGAAAGCGCATTACATATTAAAATACAGAAAATATTCCGCTAGACTTAAATATAGTTAGTTGTTATTGTGATAGCCTTTAGCTTCTTTCCTGGAGTAATGATTTCCTACTCACCCTCAATGTTTTTCTAAAAATATACCTGCTCTACTCCACGGCCATCGCATATTGCACAATAGCTCTTTTACTATATTCATAAAAACCTAGACCATCTCGTCTCATCACATAATCATATAACAATACTCATTACCTGGCTAGGTCTCAGAAATTTGTTTCCCACGTCTATTTCACTGACACTTTAATTCTGGTTTGTGTGGGAGGGTTCTAGATAGTAGCATGAGAGAGATAAGTGAACATTAACTATGTTACCTACGCTTCATACACACACACACACACACACACACACACACACACACACACAGAGTTAAATCTTTCTTTTAAAGTATGTATTATCTTCAATAACATAAAATACTTTGAAAATAAAAACAATGCTTAGCCTATAAAAATCTTCCTTCAACATTTCCCATATTGGACAGAACTTTAAGAGAAAAAGGAGTAACTAGCATTCAAAGTTTGCTAGTTATTTTAATAAAAAATTATTCTGTAAGCCCATTTTATTGTATAGAACAGAAGTTAGTGCATTAAAAAATGGCTTCATGTTTTAACAAGTAGTATACAAACATTGAGTAGAATCCTATTATTTTTCAATAGTTCTTTGGCTCCAAGACAACACAGTTACATTTTTTTTTTTACCAAGAGAACCATTTAATTCCGCACTAATTTTGATGTGACCTGAGATGGTGTAGTAATTTAGAAAAAGCAAAAAAGAACTCTGGCCTGCAAAATTAATGAATAATTATTCAGATTCTAGTCTTGTAACTGCTAACTAGCTAAGGGAATTTGGGAAAAATTTAAAATGACTCTAACTTCCTCTTCTTAAATATAACCTTTTAACATAAAATCTTGCATTAGTTAACTTACAACTTCCTTCTGACTCTAAAATTTAAAGTTTTCCACGAAAACTTAGATGCCAATTTACCTTGATTTCCTATCCTATTTTTGCATAGTTGCAAGTGAACTTTGAACATTCCTCCCAATACCTCTTCAATGTTTACATTTGAAATAGTTATGACAGATGAGAAAAATCAATCTAAATTCACTTGTACAGCAAGGTAAAATCAGAATCCTAAGTTCTGGGATATTACTCTCAACAAAACATTTACAAGTCCAAGAAGTCATGAATTCTTAATACTATTATGTCAAATGAACCGCTTTCCTGCACTATAGATTTTATTTGTGATAGGTATATCATTTGATTTCTTACCAAAATCATAACTTTGGGCTTAAAATATATAAGCCAAAATTGTTATATGCAATAACATAATAAAACTAATAAAATATGTGAACAATTTCTCATTTCCTATACTGTGAAACTCTAGACTTTAAAGAATAAATGCATTATCTTCTTACAGAATAGAGTGTAAACTATAAACATGAATCTTAGCAATTATTAAAACTAATAAGACTTTAATCAATAAGCCATATTAAAACTTAGGCTTACAGACCAAAAATCGCAAATTTCCCTTTGTAAAGTCAGTCCTGTTTTAAAGTAGTGCTCATAATTAATATAAAATTAACATAATATAAAATCACAATTCTAAAGTACTCAAACATATTTTCCTAAAAATATGAGCAAATAGTTTACCTCTTACTGTATTCAATAATAATTTTGTGCATGAAGAGACATAAATAACCTTTCACTGATTCCCAAGTCAGCAAGAGAGACTAATTCACTAAAGAGTATATTACTATTTATCCAAAGCATTATAGTACAATTTTACCTTGATTAAAGTGGAAATACTTAGTCTTGTCAAGAAAATTATACAGACAATAGAAAACTCCCCCAAATAATTTTAGTAGCTTAGTGTCTTCATTAGTTTATATTTAACCTCAATTTGTGATTTGGTCATATCCTAACGTAGATTAATGACAACAAAAGTCAATCAATGGCATTTTCCAAACAGGAATATGGTGACTTATCTATAAGTAAAAATGCCCTCCAGAGCCAACTACCTTCCAGTTATATTAATAAAATTAACCTAACACATTAATGGATATACTGAGGTTTCCTTGCAATACCAAAAAATTGCATCGATTAATCAAATTGAGTGTAGAAGGTTTTAGTATGTAAAACAGAACACATCTACTTTTTTGCTAACACAACAAACATATATTTTTGCTAACACAATCTGGGCAGAATGAAAACCACATTACTAATCTACTTTTGCTTTAAAGTAAGTTAAGCAAAATTTCCTATGTTAAGTAACATGGAAAAGCTAGAGTCTATTTCAAAGCAAGCATGTACAACTTTAGTTCTCTGTTAGAATGTCTATATATAATGCTCTACTTCAAAGAGCAAAATTTCAGAGATTCTCTCATTGATTAATCAATCGTAGAGCTTTCAATAAAAACTCACAAGGGAAAAACATAAAGTCTTTATTTTCTAAATTTTTCAAATAAATCACAAAGATATAAGTGTGTAAATATTAAAAATTGTATTTTTATGTTGACTGATTAAAGTCAGCTAACACTAAACAGCAGCCATTAGTTTAAAATCCTGTCCATGCATCATATTTTTAAGAGGCCAAAAATTATATTCTATTACCATGATAAGACTAGAATTAATTTAAATAATTTTGGGCTTGATTCATTAAAAACAAAAAATACCTACGCAGTAGGGGGGCATTATTTCTGCATTTTTTTATATGCACAAGTCATGGTCTGTATTCAACTTTCAATTCAAAAAGAAAAGTTGCAAATTTATGTGGGCTGGTTTTTGTGTGAGTGCACAGTTCCAAAGTGAGAAATAAATAAGCTAGTGGAAAATGTATGCCTTTAAGCAGAATGTTAAAAGGATTGCAAGGCTGAACTCTAAACAAAACAAAAAAATATCTTCCCAATCAATTATTCCTAAAAGGTTAGTAACCACAGTGGTACAAGCAAGAAGCAAGGATGTAATACCGATAGAAAGAAAACAGCCATATAAATCAATTTAAAATAGCCCTTTGCTCCATCTCGGGTAAAACTTCCATCGGCAATTGAATCTCATCTTCACCTTCTCATCTCAATGATAAAATGAAATCTGTCCAAATCACTAAAAACAATTTGAAATAAATCCCTGGAGATATTGCTGCCAAACTTAGTAAAGCCTCCGATATTTAAGAAATAGAAGATGTAAGCAAAAAATAATTCTTCTCAGAAATGTCCTCCCTTTTGAATCTGAATTATGGGCATTAGATTTTGAACTCTACCAAAGACACAGAGATTCTTTTCTTCTTAATTCCTTTTGGGAAATATATTTTTATAAGTAGAAAAGCATAAAAATAATGTATGTACACATAAAGTAATTTATCTTTGCTAGGACCATTTTCCATGGAATTAAGTGTGTTTAACTCAAGGAAAGTCTTCTCCAGATTTTTAAGTGTATTGTAAAAAGCCAGTTTTAAGCATTCAAGTCAGATATGAAACTTCGTTAAAAATCACTCAGTTTAAAATGTAAGAAATTTTTAATAAAAAGGGGCTTTGTAATTACTGATAATAAGTCATGGTAGTAGTAACTAAAGTATTTACTCATAATTTTAATAAAGTGGACTTTCTGCTTGATCATATTTTTGTATTCCTAGAAAATGTAGATGTCAAAATAAGTAATCACTTTTACTGGAAGAGACTGCATTTAGAAAAATTGCAACAGTGTGCTATTTCTTTCATTATTTTTCAATGACAGAAATCGTGTTTGTACCTTCCTCTTGTCCTTCCTTTATACTTCCAGGAAATTCTGGCTTTTTCATACATGGGTGATCCAGTGAAGACTTTCTAGCTTTAGCTTTATTGGATTTTCCTTTAATCATGTCATGAAAATAACGGCAGACACCTCAAAATACAAGATAATTTTCTAAGTCTTGTAAATATTATCACATCATAACACAAAAAGGGTCCCTTGTCACTTTTTAAATAGATTTTTACCATGACCACCTTCCATTTAGCATCCCTCTAGCTGGAGGGGAACACAAATTTACTTGCAATTTAGACCGTTACCAAATTACCAAAACTAGTCCAGCACCTCTTAATGAATAAAACCGTTAACAATTTTTTCTGACTTTAGCCTCTGTTCAAATACCTTGGACACCTTGTTAGCACAGATGAGGCGTTCAATCAAGAGTCTGGGAATTGGAAGTACCAGGGCATACTTTTGAGTGGTGATTACCAGGGCGAGAGGGTGAGTGCCAAAGTAACAGTCTTTTACTCTGCAGGAAGCTGAGAAGCCTTCACTTCTACATTTGTAAATCAGGCCCGATGATTACAGCAGTCACAAGCAAAGGACATATGAAACAATTATTTGCACCATTCTTTCACTGTTTTAATTTGCTCTCTAAATGAATGAGATGATCCCCAGAGTCTCTGGTATTTTGTCTTTATAAATTTAGAGCATGCTTTAGGATTTTTCATGGCACTGGAAGCAAAGGAAAAGACGAAAGGGACCTTTTCAAAGAGTATTTTTCTTTTCTTTTCCTTACAAGCTCTGTTAACGTTTGCTGTAACTTAAAATCGACAAAAGCCTGCAGAACTTAATTTTGATAATTTCCTGGTTGAGTCGTTTTGAAAACAGGAGAATTTTTGTTAATAATTAATCTTTAATTTTTGTATGATTGCTTCCCTTTTAAGTCAAATGACTTAGACATGAACACACTTAAATCAAAGTAAAGAATAATATAACATGTTCCACTTTTTACCCAGTTTCATTCATTCTTGCCAGTTGACAGCCTACAAATAATTTACTGCAATTTTTTTCTTTAGATTATAGCATTTAAACTGGCAAAAAACAATATAGAGGCAAAATTAAATATGTATACAAATAATATAAAGTAAAATGTTAGTTTTAAAATAAGACATTTTAGCTCGTCTGAAAAAGTTGTTCTGTGAAAATAAAGGTGAGCCCAAAATTAAAAAGCTTTCAAATATTGAAGTGATTTTGCAACTTTTTAGCACATTTTTTCTAAGTGGAAAGAAAAACAATTTAAATTTTGGTGTCATATATTTAAAATTAGAAAAGGGAATTGCAAATATGCATTTTAATATAGAGGACAATAAATTGTGTTTACAAATATGCAACTTAATTAATAATTTTCCTCCTTAAAATTAGAGAATGATAACCTAACTGAGTTATCTACTTTTTGCAAGTGTAATTATAGGAGTAAAATAATATCTTGATTTCTATGTATAAACAAGTATATTATGACTTAATTTGAAAATGATTTTTAAAAGAATTCATCTAAGATGCAAATTAATTTTATTTAATTCACATGCAAAGTGTTGCATTTTAAGATTCAACATCTGTATTTTCTTCAACAGTTGGATACTGAAAACTGTAAAAAAAATTTAAGCCTTCAAGCCATTTCTTCTGAATTTGAAAACACTCCAACATACTGCTTTTATAGGCAAGAAAGGAAAATAATATATTTTAACTACTCGCAACTGGCTTCTGAAATTCTATTAAATAATATGATTACGTTTATTTTTGAAACAGTTTTATATATTTTCCTGGAGAGTCTCCTATTTCCTTTTGATTGTTATTTCTGTCAGTTTCTTTGCTGAGTGGTACAATATTGAATTTCCATGTTTTTGATTCCAATACTAAATCAGTGGTTTAAAATCCTGTAAACTCATATGAGATATTAACATGTAATTTTGCAACATATTACAATCATATCATTTGTCCCCAAACACATAGTGATTGTTCAAATACTTTTCAACTTGTAAAATTATTTCCATCATTTGCTATCCAAATGTAGAGGGCGCTGTTGTTCATAGATTTTGAAAGTTTTCCACAAGGCACACACATTCAGCTAACAGTTTACTATTTGTTTTCCGATCCTGTCTATAATTTCCAGTGGAAGTATTAACATCAAAGCCTGGATTTAATTTGAAGTAACATAAAAAAAATGCTTATGTAATAGATCATTAAAGTGGATCTAGTTGCCATTAAGAATAGATGCATTTTTAATTATACCTGAGTTCTAATTAATCTTTAATTCATTTTAACATGCTGACTATTCAATTTTAGAGAACTATTTCAATTTCCTAGTATTACAGCTATATAAAATTAATAATCTTATGCGTAGGAGAGACATGCTTAAAACTGTAGGAGCATACTTTGTTTTCAAATTCTTCTGAAAAGAAGAATATGGTAAGAGAAAATGTTAAAAAATTATTGACTTTCTTTAGGGACATGCCAGTGTTCATTCAATTATTTTTTTAAAAAAATTTCTATATTTAAATGTTTTAAAGCTAAAATGTAAGGGTAATATTGTTTATTTATCGCATTCTAGCTCCCCTGGCCAATTTTCTTATTATGCAAAAAGTATTTTGAAATATTTTATTGAACATAATAACCTTTTTATACTTAGCTTTTAGTTCAGTTCTAAAATTTCTAAGTTTCTCTGGATTACTTGACAAATATATTATTTCTCTCATTAGTTGAGATTGAGCAAATCATAATTTTAAAGTAAAAATATAGTCACTCTATTGTTACAAAAATTTTTAAATCATAATATTGTGAGTAGAATAGAATACAGAAGAGTGATCTCTGAAACTTTTTTAAATTTTTATTTTATCTTATTTTTTATTTAAACACTTTTTAGAATCCCATGAAATCATCATCTGAGTTCTCTTCTTTTGTTCCTTAATATTATAACTGGACATAATTTAAGACAAAATCAAAACTCCAAACAATATAGTCAACCTTGTTACAAATTATAAAATTAAGTCATTACAGAAGTTATAAAAATAAATTTAAAATAAAAATATTTTAAAAAATAAAATTAAATACAAAATTAGATATCTTTGAACATCTAGTTTTTAATAAATTTTATATAAAACCAAGTGGCATATTGCTGGAAATGTTCAATGCTGTGCAAGAATTGTTATTCCAGACCTTAAATATATCAAACTTAATATTAAAATTAGACCTTGAAAAAGAAATTATATTCTAACATTGTTTTCATTCCTACTTCTTTACATAATTATAAGAATACAGTCTCAAATAGATAATTTTATAATTGTGTACTTAATACAGTTGTTTATATATTTTATTTTGTAACATAAAATAACACTCTTATTCAATAAAATTTCATTTGAAATAGAGATTTCTATTTCCCATTTATTTTTGTCAGACACCACTCTCTTTTAAATCCAACTTGCAGAAAGAAAAGAATAATAGTGTACTGGATATGTCAATATACATATTCAAAACATAACCACAAAATCTAAGTCCCAAAGAGTGCAAATATGGCTTAAGGAAAAGTTTTGAATGTATTTCAGGCATAACTTTTCTTCATATCAAATATTTTGAAAATCAAAATAAGCATGGCAGAAAGCACCAGAAAAAGTGGTTGGTTGAAATCAGTTCCTAACTTCTGCTTTTCAATGGGGTATCTGAAACTTAGTATGGATAAAGTGTATCTAATTCGCACAAGCAGGCATTGTCTGGTTTTTATGGCATCCAGGCACATGCAAGAAGTTTTCCACCTTCAAAATAAGGAGGTGGGGGTCAGGGACAGTGTGCATGTTGGGGTTAGAGGGCTGATCTATAACTGAGAAACAGTTGTCCTTATATGATTGGCAAGTTCTTTGGGAGCAAATACCCCCCAGACAGACTGACAAGGTCGCTGAGATGCAGTTCGGCCCTGTCTTTATGTCAAATCACTGCCATCAAAACAATGGCTCATATTACACGAAAATCTTGTGCAAATGAGCCATAATGTGACTGAATGACAATCCCCTAAGACCATACAACAGGATTCCCCTTTGATCTGAAATACTGTTAATCTTTCTCAAACATAGCTCACTAAGTATACTTGGCAAATCCTATATGAGAAAGTCCCTATAGAAAAGACCCAGAAATAAATGAGCTGTAAATTTAAAAGACACCAATACAAAAGAAGTCCATATTGATCATAGGCTTTCATTTGATTTGAATTTTTCATTTTTGTTTTGTTGTGGTGGAGTTGGTGGTGATGATTATTTCGGTTTGGTTAGGTTACTTTTACAACATTTCCCTTTCATCAATCTTTGTTTTCAAAATGATGTAGTACATAACTATGTATACTGGGTTCATTTCAAATAGTTGATGTTAAAATTATTTTGAAAAAGACTTCCAAGAGTTATAATGATTAGCAAATATCTGAAATGCCTTCTTTACATAGGCTTTTATCACTAATTATACTGGTCTCAATCGAATTGCTTTATATAAGGCTCTGTCAATAGAGAGAGGAGAGAGAGGGAGAGGAGACAATCAAATTTGATAGTTTTCATCATAATGAAAGAATTATTTGAGTGCAGCTACATATAGTTACTTAAACAACCACTGAAATAGCCCATAAGGAGTAAGTAGATTTCCCTTTTGCTAATAAAAGGTATTTCCTTTGCACTATAGTATCAGAATCAAATTGTCTGGTTGGGCAGCCAAATATGTAAGGCACATTTAGACTAATGCAAGCGCAGTCAATCATGGTAATTCAGTGCTGGTAGGAAATATGCCTGTTCAGTTGCTCTCTGCTTTTGAAGTGTTGCCTAAAAATCAGCCTTGGGCTTCAAAGAGAGAAGGATTATAGCCTTTATCCAGCAATTAATATGGCTGGAACTCTGAATGTCAGTGTCTAGCCATGATCCAGGATGGACAGTAGCATAACAGGAATCCTTTCTCCTTTGACACTTGGCGTAAATTATATTTAAAAAAAAAAAAAGGCAGTGAAACACTATTCAATGTGTTGCAGGAAAGGGAGGGGGAAGTCCTGCTTGTCTTATTCACATGCAGACAAATCCTCTCCCCCCACCAAAGTGATGTTTCAGACTTTTCATCAGCCTCTCCTACCTAGACCTTTTTAATCTCCCACCAACTGTTCAAGAGAAAGGAGTGCTATTAGAGAGAAAGCTATTCATTTCACCTTCCAACCTAGTTTGGATGTCAACCTCTCCAAGTTCCTTCTCCTTATCAGAGTTCAAGGGTTCAAAAATGGTCAGAGTATCAAACAATAGAAGAAAAAGCAGCAGGGTTTGGAAGGAAAAGTTTAAGAACACTAGATTATCCGGAGAACTTTGAAGAGACACCTGTGGAAGTTTTCATGTTCATTCTCCATCTGATTTTAAGTCACTCTGTTAAGACTCTAGAATAGAAGAGCAAGCCCCTTCTGTAAAGGATTGTTACTGCTAATAATCCTTAGCATGCCTATCATGTCTTCTTAATACCTTGGTATGTTGGAGGTTGAATACTAGGAGATAAATGGCTTCCGCTTTATAACAACAGTTTCATTGGAGTTACATTGCAACAAGATATGGCGATTTGGGGCTAAGGTGAAAAGGGTGATGCTATCCCTCCCTTCTAGGCACTGTGAACAAAAGTGAACAAAATCTCTTATTGAATTTGAGAAACATTTCTCTCTTAAACAAACAGACCTCCCAGAACAACCTTCAAAATCTTACACAGTGGCTGCTTTTTTTTTTTATTTTTTTTTCCTGCTAACTCTGAGGAAACCCCACATGTAAAGTATTTACATAAAAGTACTACAGTGCCATGTCTGGGTAAGCAATGGTTTTCATTAATAAGCAATGCTTATTGCTCATGCTCTTTTATTGCATAAAAGACACTTGAAGAATGATGCCTATTAAATATAATATTAAATATATTAATATATATATAAATATATAAATATAATATTAAATATATATAAATTAAATATAATATTAACAAAAATGTAATATGCAATAGCATTTTAGCTATCATATACATATTTACCCTTTGATTCTACATAAATACAGAATTGAGAGCATGAAGGCATTTTATTGTTTGCTTTCCTCTTGCATTTAACATAGTTTTGTTTTCAGAAGCTCTTTCATTTGGCATTCATGGGTAGTATATTTTTATAGTGGTTCCATGGAAAAATTGGGAGAAAGAAAAAAGGTGATTTAAGAGTTAATAAGAAGCCAGAGTGATAGCCATAGAATCATTCTATTGAAAATGGGGTCAAAATATGTACAAACTTAACCAGAATCCCATTTTCCTCTTTATTTATTGGTCTCTTTCTACTGAATCTATGGTTTCCTGGTTCTAGCTCAATGATCAGGGAACTTATCATGGCTGTCTCACCACAGAACAAGCCTTTAGAAATGAGAAGAACTAAGTAAAAGAAATGAGTCTATAAAATGGAAGAACAAAGACCTCCAGGCAGTAAAAGATAAAGAAGAAAATTGTTAGAGAGGATGTAGCTGGTTGGTGAAATGCTATCTGCGTGATTTTTCAATGATAAAATATTCTTTAATATAACATTATTATTGTTCCAGACCTTGGAATTTAAGCAGCATTTATTATACAAAATATATCATAAAGTATTTTTACTACAATTTTTCATTTTTATTGTCATAACTGCATTCTAAAATAATTTTAATGTTATCTCTTCTTATAGCATTTGTATACACTCTATTATTTAACCACTAAGGATCAAATTTTATCCTTTCAAAATCTGAGGCAGGAACACAGAACAGTAAAATCTTCTTTGTGGAGGTGGCAAAGACCACGGTTTAGGAACCCAGAAGCCACATAAGCAGTGTCCAGATGAAAGAACAGAATTCAATACAAAGAACCAGTGGAGAACAACAGCTTAACTCTTCTCAATGGCTGCACACTCATCCTAGTCAAGGAATGCCAGCATGAGACATAGAAAACATCACATTATGACTGCAACAATGGGGAAACAATGCAGGATTCACCAAGTTTAGAGAATAAATATAGTAGCTCTGATGACCCAGAAAGTACCAATCATCTATTCAGCCTCTCAGACAAGAACTTTAGAGAAGAAATATGGAGGATGTTCATAGACTTCAAAGAAAGCATGGAACAAACTGAACATACCACAAATAAGAATCAAGAGGATGGGAGAGGAGAAATGTGAAAACTTCAAACTGCAAAAACAGGGCTGAAGTCTTGATAGACAAAAAGAAAACCTCACTGGAAAGCCTATCCAACAGAGTAACAGCAGCTGAAGACAGAATCAGTGAGATGAGAGATGCATAACAACTTCATACAACAAAAGAGGTTAAAAAAGAGCCTCAAAAATGATTGGACAAAGGAAAAGTCATGAAAGAATGTGAACAGATGAAAGTAGTCTTTGGTAAACTCAACAGAAACAACATAAGAATAATGGGAGTCCCAGAGACACAGGAAGAAGACACCAATAAAATATCAACAATCAAGGGCATCATTGCAGAGAAACTCCCAGAGCTAGAGTGCATACAACCAAATCCTACATGCTTGAAGAGTAACAGCCAAAATAGATCCAAAGAAAAGCACACCAATACACATTCTAGTTACAATGGCAAACCCCTAGATAGAGATGAAATACTGAAAGCAACAAGGTTAAAAAAAAAGGGGGAAATTATATTCATTAGAGCAAATCTAAGATTTACTATAGGTTTGTCAAAAGACACCCTCAAGGCCCAAAGCAGTGGTGGGATAGAGTGTCAAAACTCAACAAAATTAATGCATGGTCAAGAATACTTTACCCAGCCAGACTTATTTTCGGTTTGAAAGAAGGAT
Source organism: Suncus etruscus (assembly GCF_024139225.1). Classification (NCBI taxonomy): domain Eukaryota; kingdom Metazoa; phylum Chordata; class Mammalia; order Eulipotyphla; family Soricidae; genus Suncus; species Suncus etruscus. Next base: position 20,025,978 of record NC_064860.1, read on the forward strand.
ATGTAGCTTCACGGATACATAACCCTTACAAACTCAAAATTTGACTTAAAGGATAAACTGAAAGATTTACTTTTTTGGGGGGGTGGGGGAGAGGGTTCACATCCAGAAGCGCTCAGGGGTTACTCCTGGCACTATGCTCAGAAATCGCCCCTGGCAGGCTCAGGGGACCATTTGGGATGCCGGGATTTGAACCACCATCCTTCTGCATGCAAGGAAAACACGCTACCTCCATGCTATCTCTCTGGTCCGAAAGATCTACTTTAAAATGAGAGACCACAAGACACACCAAATTCCTACTAAAACATGACAATAATCCCATGACAATCAACTCTCTCAATGTCAATGAACTAAATGCACCATTTAAAAGACACAGAGTGGCAAAATGAATAAAAATATTGAATCCAAAATTCTGCTGCCTAAAAGGAATACATCTGGATAGTCAGACAAAAACAGACTCAAACTCAAGGAAAATTATTCAAGCAAACACCTCCTTTAAAAAACTGGAGTAACCATACTAATATCAAATAACACAAACTTTAGACTTAAGAAAGTTATAAGGACCAGATATGGACATTAATAATCAAGAATATGTACAACAGGAAGAAATCACACTCATAAATGTATAAACACCTAATGAGTACAAGCAAAATATTTAAAACAACTGCTGAAAAACTTGAAAGATGACATCAATAACAACACAATAATAGTGGGAGACTTCAACACTGACCTGTTACCCCTTCATAGGTCAACCAAACATGAATATATTAGTACTTATATATGTACATACATATGGCTCTCCATCCTCAGAAAATTGCATACAATTTTTTTCAAATCACATGGGGCATACTTCAAAATAGACCACATATTAGACCATAAAACATACATATAAAGAGGATGAAAATTGTTCTACTTTCTCAAATCATAGTGCACTAAAAATAGACGTGATTTACAGTCACAGAAGAAAAATTTTTAACAACTGAAAATTAAATAGCTCACAACCAATGGGTCAGAGATTAAGTCAAAGAAGAAATCCAAAGATTCCTGGGAACAAATGAGAACAAAGACAAAAATTAGTAAAATTTGTGAGACACAGTTAAAGTGATGCTAAGAGGAAAAATTATAGCAAGCAGTGATCAAGAAGAAAGAAGGGGCCTACAGATTCTTATTGTACATTAATGCACAACCTATAAAATTGGAAAGTGATCAACAAAAGGAACCAAAAATAGGAAGATGGAAGGAAATAATAAAGTTTTGAGAAGAAATCACGATTGAAAAAAATACAAAAGATCAATGAAAGCAAGAGTTGATTCAATGAAAAGATAAACAAGATCAAAAAACCTCTATCCAAACTCACAAAAAGGAAGAGAGATAAATTTTTTGCCCCCCAATTCACAATACAGACCAGGCAAAGGGCCTGGATTGAGGTGTATATGGTGTGCATTTACTGTACCTCCTCTTTCTATACAATCAGTGTAAGAACACTGCCTGTGGTAAAAATTGGGCGGCCTTATCTTTTCTTTTTTTATTATATATATATATATATATATATATATATATATATATATATATATATATATATAATCCTTCACCAGTGCAACATTCCCATGACCAATATCCCAAGTGTCCTTCCTCCCCACCCCACAATGGTCTGTACTCTAGACAGGCTTTCTATTTCCCTCATTCAGTCACATTTTGTTATGATAGTTCTCAGTGTAATTATTTCTTTGACTGCACTAAATGATCCCTGTGATGAGCTTCATGTCAGGAGCTGGATCCTTCAGTCCTCCTCTATTTTGTTTCTAAGAATCATTACACAAATATTTTTCATTTTTCCCAAAACCCATAGAGATAAATTAATAAAACAAATTATAAGTGAAAAGGGAGAAATTAATACAGGTTCTACAGAAATTCAAAGGTTTATCAAGATTATTTTTGGAAACTCTATGCCACAAAACAAGAGAACCTGGAAGAAATTGATAGATTCTTGGACTCTTAACCTGCTAAGGTTGAACCAAGATAATCTAGCATATCTGAACATATTCTTCACTATTGAGGAAATTAAAATGGTAATTAAAATTTTTCCACAAAAACAAAAGCCCAAGCCTATATGGATTCGCTAATGAATTCTTTCAAACCTTCCAAGATGACCTAATGTCTTTACTTTTCATTCTCTTCCAGGAAATTGAAGAAACAGAAACACTCCCAAATAGTTTTTATGAAGTTAACATCACCCTAATACCAAAAGCAGCCAGAGTCACCACAAAAACAGAGAAATACAGACCAATATTCCAAATTAACAGAGATGCAAAGATCCTCAACAAAATCCTAGCAAATGAAATCCATCTCCTCACAAAAAAGTCATACACCATGACAAAGTAGAATTTATTCTGGAGATGCAAGGATGGCTCAACATACACAAGTTAATCGATGTAGTATACCACATCAACAAAAAAATATAAAAAGCAATTGATCATATCAGTAGATAAGGAGAAAGCAAAGATGGGAATTGAAGGATCTTTTCTCAACATAGTCCAGTCTATTTATCAAAGCTCATGGCAAATAGTATACTCATGGAGAAAAACTAAAGCTTTTCCTCTAAGATCTGGCACAGGGCAAGGCTGCCCCCTCTCGCCACTCGATTTAACATAGTACTGGAAGTACTTGCCATAGCAATTAGGCAAGAAAAAAAATATATCAAGGGCAACCAGATAGGAAAGGAAGAAGTAAAGCTCTCACTGTTTGTAGATGACATGGCACTATATTTAAAATATTCTAAAGAGTACCAAAAACTCCTAGAAACAATAGCTTTGTATAGAAAAGTGTCATGATACAAACTTAACATGCAAAAATCAATGGCCTTCTTGTAAACAAATAATGATAAAGAAGAAATATACATCAAAATATGCCATTCACAACACCACCACAGATATTCAAGTACATGTGAGTCAATTTAACTAAATAAGTGAAGGAACTATACAAAAAAACTATAAAACATTGCTTCAAGAAATAAAAGAGGATACAGTGAAATGGATGCATATACCCTGCTCATGAATTGGGAGAATTAACATCATTAAAATAGCAATACTCTGCATAGCATTACACAGATATAATGCAATCCCTCCTAAGGATACTCATGACATTTTTCAAATAAGTGAATAAAACACTTCTGAAATTCATTTGTGACAATAAGTGTTCAAGAATAGCTAAAGCAATGCTTAGGAAAAAGATGGGAGGCATCACTTTCCCAACTTTAAACTTTACGATAAAGCAATAGCAACTAAATGAGCATGGTATTGGAATAAAGACAGACCCTCTGATCAATGGAATAGACTCGCATATACAAAGAGTGATCCCCAGACATACAATCACCTAATCTTTTACTAAGGGGCCAGAAGCACAAAATGGAACAAGAATTGCCTCTTCCACAAGTGGTGTTAGGACAAATGGTCAGCCTCATGCAAAAAAAAAGTGAACTCAGGCCTTTCTTTATCATCATGCACAAATGTCAAATCAAAATAAATTAAAGATCTTGATATCAGACCTAAAACCTAAAAGTCCATAGAGGAAAACTTAGGCAAAACACTCCCTGACATTGAGACTGTAGGCATCTTCAACGAGATGCCAAACAAGATCTCCAAGATCTCAAAACAAGTGGAAGTAGAGATAAATAGATTGGACTACTTTAAACTAAGAAGCTTCTGCAATTCAAAGGAAACAGCGACTAGGATACAAAGGCTATCTGTGGAATAAGAGGAAACTATTCATCCAATATTCATCTGATAAAGGACTAATATCTAAGATATATAAGGTACTTACAGAACTTAACAAGAAAAAAAAATCTAATTACTCCTAAGAATTTACCCTAGGAAAACAAAAAACACAATACAAAAATGACCTCTGCACTCCTACTTTCATTGCAGCACTATTTACAATGGCCAGAATCTAGAAACAACCCAGGTGCCTGACGAGAGATGAGTGGCTAAAGAAACTGTGGTATATCTGCACAATGGAATACTATGCAGCCATTAAAAATGAAGTCATGAATTTTGCTTCTATGTGGATGGACATGGAAAGTATTTATGCTGAGCAAAGTGAGTCAGAGGAAGAGAAATAAACATAGAATAATCTCATTTATCACTGGAAATAAGGAGAATAAAAGACAATAGAGATGAAAATCAGGAGTACCATGGGGTAGATAGCTGCCACAAAAGAAGAGAATGCAGTTAGAGTAGAGGAGGTCTAATATGGAAAGGACATTCATGGCACTTTTTCATTTGCAGCAGTACAAAGCCACAATCTCACAAAAGAAGAGAAGGAGGGAGGGAGAGAGAAATAGAGTGTCAAAGGGAAACTTTTGACATTGATGGTGGAAAAATGAGTACTGGTTATATGACTATAACTCAATTATGAACAACTTTATCTGTAAAAAAATCTGTATTATGAACAACTTTGCAATCATTACGTTTAGATAAAAAAATAATAATGACATAAAATGAATTTTATTAGAGGCCAAAGTTTGCCTTGCTTGTGGCAAACTGAGGTTCAATCTCCAGCTTCTGTCAAGCCTACCAGGAGTAATTTCTGAGGTTACACCCAGAAGTAACCTCTTAGTGCTGGTAGTATAGCCCAAAACAAACAAACAAATATATATATTTGATTAAATTTGAAAATTATATAGCAGAAATAAAATAATTTAAAGGAAATAAAATTATTAATATTGTCTGAAATTGCTTTTTATTCTATATAAAATTAATCTTTCAAAGAAAGAAGCATTTTCTATCCAACTGCCTTAACTAAGGTGCTTTAAATATCTTAAAAATATTAATTATTAATTATTATTAATTATTGGGCCCAGAGAGATAGCACAGCGGCGTTTGCCTTACAAGCAGCTGAGCCAGGTGGTTGGTTCAAATCCCGGTGTCCCATATGGTCCCCCGTGCCTGCCAGGAACTATTTCTGAGCAGACAGCCAGGAGTACCCCTGAGCACCACTGGGTGTGGCCCCCCCCAAAAAAACCAAAATATTAATTATTAAAATTTCCAAATAAGAGATGTCTTTCATCAACTTACCTCTGCCAGAAGTAAATGCATTATGATTCTCTCACATCATTTGCATTTTTCTTAAACAGCTATAGTTTCTACTAAGATTTTTGATGTAATATATATTTATTAATTCATTTACAATTTACTTTTAGTCAAATTTACTCTGTGCTGTATCTACCTGAATTGTGACAAATGTGTAACTATTGGGTCACAAGCAGACTAGATAGTACTATTATCCCCAGAAATTTCCACTTGTTTATTTTTAGTCCATCCTTTTTTTAAAATCCCTATTCTTTTAACCACTCACTCATTTTCTATCCCTGTCATAAAACATCTTTTCCAAAATGTCATATAAATAGAATTATATAATGTATAGTATTTTTAGTGTGATATTTATTTATCTATTTATTTGGTTTTAGGGGCACACCTGGGGTGTATACCTTTCTCCTGGCTCTTTCCTCAAAGGACTCATTCAGGGAACCATATGCAAGCAAGCACCTTTGCCTCTGTATGACCTCTGGCTCCAGAATTTCCCAAGATACTTATTAAACATTTAACCATATAGATTTCCTTCATAGACAAACTCAAGTTATGGAAACAAAAATTTATATAAAAGATAGGATTGTCTATTAAAATCAATTTTCTAATTCATTTTATAATCGCGTATTTTTACACATAGCCTTATTTAGTCTTCAATGTAATTTATGCCCTTGAGGTACTTACATTTTTGTCATAACATTAATAAATATACAAATGTTTTTGCATATACACGCACAAATATATTACACTAGATATAAGACCAATTAAAATATCATGCATCATAAAAGGACTCTAATGTAAAGAAATATTAAGTTGTATTCAAAATATAGAAATTTAATTGAAAGCATAAAATAAAATGTCAATTCATTCATAAAATAGAATGCTAATGTAAATTTTTCTAATTTTAATTAGAAAAATATAAATAGTTATATTGTATGGTATATAAAATAGATACAAAGATATCTTTGAATTATTCTAAAATATTTAAAATTGCAAGAGATGAATATTTTACTACTACTATAAAAAGTTATAGATTTTCCTATGTACAATTTTTTATATTTGAGATTATTTAGCGTAGGAGAGAAATGATTTTTCTATTTGAACTATTTGCCAATTGTCAAATTTTCACAAATGGTATTAACCATTTAAAAAAAGTCTTCTTCCTTTGAAGCCAGAGAAATAGTACTTATTAAAACAATTGCTCTGTACCACCCCAAGTCCAAATATTTAGCCTCACTTATGGTCTTCTGAGCATTCCTAGGAGTGACCCCTGAGCACAGAGCCAGAAAGAGCCACCAGATATATACCCCTGAATATGGCTCAGGCTTAGCAAAAATTTTGCTTTATAATTCCTAGCCTAATAGATATTCCCCAAACAATACAATCATTTTGCATTTTCTGTCTTGCATAATATTGATATATCATAATTTAATAATTTTAATATTTATTGGATTCCTGTAATGTTAAGAACCATTTTATACAAATAGTTCTCAAATGCCCCATTGCAATCATGCACTTTTAAAGATTTATTTATTTTTATATATATAAATATTGTTCCTCACTGGATCAAATGATAGCCAAATGTGCCAAAATAATTTTCCCTTTCTGGCATTACTTTTTATGTTTCATAGAGTCCATTTTTTTCCTTTAAAAATTGAGTTATTAAATTATTAAAATCATTAACATTTAGTATTTGATAAAAGTTCAGGCCTCTTAAGATTTTCAGCAAAATTATAATACTTCTCTCAGTATTTTCCACATTGCCAAAGAGAAATCAAATCGATTAAAAATATTTTCCTCCCATTTTTCTTTCTTTCTCCCTTTCTATCTTGGAGTTACTGAGTTAGGAGGAGGCAGAAAAAAAAAAAAAAAGCAAAATTATAACCAAGGATTGACTGTATTATCAAGAAGAAAAGATTTTGTGAACTTCACTTATACTTTTGCATAATATATTCTGCAACTTCACCAAATCTGCTGTAGTTTTCAATGTATACATCAGGGTCATAATTAGTACAATATAATACAAATGAGTGAAAATACATGTAAAACCAAGTATGTAATAAAGCAAAAAAACCCTGAATAATAAAAACACAGTCAGTCTCAGTATAGGCAAATAAACTAGGATTCAAAAAACATAAAGAATGAAAACTTTTTCAGTTCTAGATGACTATCTTCTTATTGGAAGATACATTTGCCTATTCTGTTTTTGGAACTCATAACTTATTTTTCTATGTGACATTTCTAATTGTTTGAAATGCTAGTAGTAACTGTCAAATATTTTAAAAACACAGTTGGGCAAATAAAACTCATCTCCTTAAATAATCAGGCCTATTTGTTGACTTACAAATATCCTTACTACAGATACTCTGAAAATAAATATATATTTTAATTACTCCCTCAGACCAAACCAAATAGAATTGGGAGGAGTAATTTAGCATCACGTAAACATTTTATATAACATTTAGAATAAGACTACTGAAGTTCAGTAATCGCAACTCCCTTGTTTGATTTGTTTGGACATTATAACAGGTGCTACTTCTGGTGCTGTGCTCAGAGATCATTCCTGGAAGTTCTGGGTGCCAGTTATCAAAGTAGAGTTGGCCATGTTCATGGCTAGCTTCTAAAATACTGCACATTATTTTATAGAAGAGAAGGCTTATGTCTAAAAAGGAATAACAGTTGGCTCAAAGTTTCAGAAAGCGTAAAATATACAAATATAATTATTTCTTTCTTTTCTTTGAAGGAAGTTAAGTTTTATAAATTCTAAGATATAAATCTTGACTAGATAGCTATATTCACAGACTTTAAATTTGATTTTTACTTTAATTTAAATCATTACTTATCAAAGATTATCCTCTTTCCCTTCCATGAAACCAATCAAAATGATTTCAATGAGCCATTTGAAAGGCTTTATGTAACTAAAACAAATATTAATCATGTGGCTCTTCTATATTAAGTAATATGTACATGAGTCTTTATGAGCTGTTGGCAAGACTCCTACCTTGAACCACCCACATCACTTTGGGTAGACAATGGAAAAATGCTATATTTCATTCAGAGTTCATGTGCCCAGGTAATTTTGAAACTCCCACTCTGGTTCTTGGGACCGAGGATATTTTTAAGAAGCTCTTTTGTAAACTTCACACATTGAAATTTATGGTGCATTTTACAATGTTCCCTGCTGTGGGGCTCATGGGGTCCTGGTGGCCAGGCCACTAGGAAACAAGAAATGAGAGCTGGAAAACCCCGTGGCTGTTCTTAGCTAAAGAACTGCAAAGATGACCAAAATTCCTGCCAATCCTCCTTGGTTGACAGAAGAAAAATGGCAATGAACTGCAGCCATTCAATGAAGCAATATTTTCCTTATTGCTTGCAACGCCTTGTATTTAGCCTCAACAGTATCATATTTGAAATGATTTTATGACTGGGGGCAATTGTTCAGAAGCCATCTGTTCTCTCAGATTAGCTGTCAGATGAGTCTAGTTTTTGCAGTCAGTGTTTTCAAATTACTTTAAAATACCAACAGATTCAATATTTGTTCATAACATTAATGAGCAATATTTTCATGTTTTGAAGTCCCAACCAAAAGTTGGATTTTTATCAGTATTTTATGTGATGTTCCTAATCATCAGGGCAAATTAGTAGATTCCAATAGATTAAAAAGTAAAAGGAAAGAAAGGTGGCCCAAGCATAAAGATAGATTAGTAGCACACAACTTGCTTTGCACTTGCAATTTTAAAAGTAAATCTTTAATTTGAAGATATCTGCCTATCTACCATTACAAGACCCTTTAGGGCAATGATCTATCAAGTTCTGACTGTCTCAAACTGTTTATGCCGGATTGTACATCGATCACACTTGCACTTGCTGCATTCTCAACCAGAAAGCCAAGAACAATAATTTTCAATTAAGAAACCAGAGGAAGACTTGGGGATTTGATTTATGGTCCATGACTAATTATCAACTAGCTGGCCTAATGAAAATTAAGCTGCTGGTTACTAAAAAGATTTAATTTCATTTTCTTGAAGAGATACTGATATGATCCAGAATGTAATTTATTGAAGACTATGATACTTTTTTAAAGTCATAGACATGTAAATGAGATCATTATCATTTTTAAATGACACGGCCAATTATTTATATTATGATGGATTTTTATATTCAGCATATGTATACACCTGAAAGAAAAGATACTTGAAAGTCTAAAAATATTGTATGTTGTATAGGTATTAAAGTATATCCAAAATAAAAAATTAAATTTTAATTACTTGATTCAACTTATTTAAAATAATTTTGAAATAAATAAATGCTGATATCAAAACAAATATAAAATACAATACGAAGTGACTGTTCACCCCACATGTAGCTTGTGATTTTTATTGCATTATTAGTTATAAAATCAATTGCGTAACATCATCAGCAGATGCAGTTTACCTTCCTTTCATAATTAAAACAAACAGTGTGTCATGTTGTATGATGTTCTTTGCTGTACTAAATTGGGCTCTGTTTATAAATTCTCAACTTTCCACCTTATATTTTTTCTACTTCACCTCACACATTCTCCTGTGAAATCAAATGAAACATTACATTCATTGCCTGCCAATCATCCTTCACTAACAGAAGTCTAAGTATAAATTCCCTAAAATTCATAGCCCCAAATTCTGCATGATTTAATTTTATTTGAGGAGTCAAATCCTGCTCCACTCTATGCTTAAGCTCTGTACTCAAAAATCACTACTGGCCATGTTCAGGGAACCATAATGGAGTGCTAGGGAAAAAACCCAGGTTGTATACATGCAAGACAAATATTCTAACTGCTGAAATAACACTACAGCCCCAAATCTTCTTCATTTTAAACATAACCTCTACTATTATATCTTTTATGAAATAACTTTTCTCTTATGGAATAAATGAAACTTTTTTTTCCTCATTCTTTCTCCCTCATCCTCAAATTAAGAAGTCACCTCTCTCTGAAGTCCAACTGTAAGGATATCAACCTTGAAAATCGTTTTAAATACTAACTGGTACAATAAGAACTTATATAATTTCTGATTTGGGTTTTGAATAATGGGCATTCTCATATTGGGGGAAATTAATCATAGTCTATACTTATGAGCAACTTTTGAAATGTACCAATTATATCTAAGTATCATTTGAAAAGTGTTTGTGTTACAAATTTAAAGCAGTCTTTCTTGCAGAGTTTTGGACACTAACAATTTTTAAATTTCTTTCTATTCTGTGATTTAAATAATCAGTGAAGTTTAGAAAAGCTGAACTAACTGGTGTTTTGAGTGTTTCATCTCTGAGGGATAATGTCCACCAAGATGATCAAATGTGACTAAGCACCAAAACAATAGAACTTCTTACCTATACATTCTCACTAAGAGTTTTGTGTTTGACCCTGCAAGGGTAATTAATGTGCTTATTATTTACAATAACATGTTTCAAAGTAGATCTAATATTCTTGAGAATATTTATATCTAAAATGTGGGCATTTCTGGTGATTATTATCATTGTAGAATGTGTGCTTCTCACAGATGCTGGTTTACTCTTTTCCCATAAATATTCATCATAGTACTATTTCAATGTTGTTTGACCTAACTGTTAAAAAGGAAAATATTGCACTGGTGATGGGTGGTGTTCTTTACATGACTGAAACCCAAACACCATCATGTATGTAATCAAGGTGTTTAAATAAAATATATAAAAAAAAGAAAGTGTTCTAATTTTAAGGCAACATATGATAATTATCAGAAAATATTTCCTTTATTTTGGTTTTGGTTTGGGGGGGCACATCTGGCAGAGCTCCGGGGTTACTGCTGGCTCTGCACTCAGAAACCACTCTTGCCGGGCCTAGGGGACCATATAGATTGCCTGGGATCTAACCTGGGTCTGTCTTGGGTCAGCTGAATGCAAGGCAAATTCGCTCTGGCTCCCAGAAAATATGTTTTGAAATGCTTTGTTTTGGCAGGACTTACTTTTAGCTATCCTCTATATTGCTACCAAAGCAGGAATTTTTCACTGGACTAAATTATTTCAGTGACAATCTTCCAATCTTTTTGGTCTACCTATGTCCAGAACTGTTTGATGTACAATCTGAGCATACATGGTCTTTCAGTCCTCATCCATTTCCTGACTTCTCTCTCAGACTGAGGATTTGACTAAAACAGGAAGACAGTTCCCTATCAAGGAGGTATAATCTCCACACCCAAAGAATATTTGAATCTGATTTGCATTTGAATAAGCTCTCCAAAGTGAATTATGTACTTCCCCAAACTTTGAGAAGTTTATCTAAAGTATGAAAAGGTTGAGCCTCTCATTTTTTTTGTCTTGTATTAGCACATCCCGCCTCATTTCTGCTCATTTTCACTGCCAACCTATGTCCCCAGCTGTGCTGGCTGACTGAATCCTTGGAACAAACTGCAATGTTCTTGTAGTTGCACTGACTGTATGCTCTATCTTGGCAGTCTCTCTATCCTTCACCTGGTAACTGATATGGCAAATCACTCATTTCAGCTTCCACTCCTCATGCTTCTCTTTAGACTCTTCACTCCTTGGGAATAGGAATGGCATTTTGTTAAATCCTACAACTTTCTTTGCCATATTTGAGATATTAAGAAATATCATGAAATGTTTTATTGGGGCCGGCGAGGTGGCGCTAGAGGTAAGGTGTCTGCCTTGCAAGTGCTAGCGTAGGACGGACTGCGCAGTTCGATCCCCTGGAGTCCCATATGGTCCCCCCAAGCCAGGGACGATTTCTGAGCACTTAGCCAGGAGTAACCCCTGAGCATCAAATGGGTGTGGCCCAAAAAACAAAAAACAAAAAAAATGTTTTATAAATGCAGAACTAGAGACCTAGATAAGATCATTCCTGAGGACAAAGTGTGTTTTTTAACAAGAGTGTACTTGTAAAAACACACACATTTTAAAGCACTGTATTGTGTTTATCTTTATGTTTCTACTAGTAATGGGATAAGACATAACAAAATGATTAATTCATAAGCAACATAGGGTCATATGATCATTTACTCATTCTTGTTTAAAGAAGATAATACAAGTTATTAAGTTTCTCCTATTATCAGCCCAAAGTTGCACTATTTACAACTTTACTATTTTTACTTTCTCATACCCTAGCAGATAAATTTCTACACAAATTTGAAAATTTATAAATAATTTCTAAAGGGAAGTATGAATTAATTAACAGTTTAGTCTCATTTTCTAAGCTCACCCAATGTAGCCAGTGTAAATTAAGATATAAAATATATTTAACAATGTATTTTAATATAGAGTAACTAATCAATAATAGACATAAATTCTTTTTCCAAGCTTGCTTTAATTTATAGCTTTTATGCTGCAATTAAACCCTCCTATCTTTTATTAATGTTTAAGAAAATGAAAATCAAAAATCTAAAATTAATTTCTAAACAAATTTTAGTTGAAAAGTAATAAAGCAGTCAGCAAAATGGAAAATCAATTTTTGTGTTTGGTTGCTTTTATTTTTTACTGCATATTAACAAAAAATGCCAATATAGTAGTATTTGTTTTTCATGAATAATTTTTGCAGTGCAATATTATATATGTATATATGTATGTGTATGTATGAAGAAGGTAAGCCTGAGCTAAAATGAAGAATGTTGGCCTACACATAATCTACCTACAAAATTTAAAGTTGAATCATATTGAATTCAATTTTTTAAGTATTTCCTGTCTCCTACAAAAGAATGAATGGTAAGATTTCATGTTTAAGCAGGCTTCCTGTATCATATCATTTGATCAAAGGTTCCCCCTCATAAGTATCAAATAATTTAATTCCAAAGAATTACATTCTACCCAGTAAGATTTGAATGAGATCATCAGTTATATCATGATAAAATGAGCCCTTTAAAATTGTTTTCATTATCTGCCTTTTCAACTATTTTAAAAAAGAAATTCGATTTCATGTATTTCCTGGTTCTATTGCTGTTTGTCTATTTAAAGCTTTTATATCTAAATCAATTATTCATCCTATCATTAATAATTTCTCAGTGAGCTAATAATATGGATATTATTAAATAAGTCACCAATTGGGGGGCAAAGACACAATTTAGTATACAAACAGTATATAGGTGGTCTGCCTATGTGAAAACCTTAAATCAGTGTTTTTAAACTTTTAGATAAAAAATCTAGCAAAAAAAAGATGTATTCTTTACATTAGGGAACATTTGTTGGGTAGAAACAGAAAGCTGTAAGCAGGGCCAGAGCTAAAGCAGGTGAAAATGCTGAGTTAAGTCCCTGATACTACATAGTCCTCTGAGCATCACACTGTGAGAAACCTCATTCATTGAGCCAGGAGTACCCCCTAAGAACTACCAGGTGTTGCCCAAACTAAACAAACAAATTATGAAAGTAAAAATGAAGATATACTATATATTATTAAAATTAATTTAAAATGCAAATTTTTCTATGAATGATACTAAACTTATGATGACCCTCATAAATTTATGATTATTATCATAAAAACACTAACAAATATTACTTTATATATTATCACCCATTTATAGAGATAAGAAAACAGACATTAGGTCTGGAGTTGTGGCTGAATGCAAGAGTGCAAGGCTTTCTTATGTGAGACTAGGTCAATTCCTGGCCACCAAAATAAAAAAAAGAAAATGAACCTTAATATAGATTAGATGATTGCTCTGAGCCATACATAAATGGGGGAAATGATTGATATTTTCCATCCAAACAGACTGATTTCAGAACCTTCCTTTCATCCATCTTTACTGTGTTATTAGTCACTGTTCCCAATTAATAGTTTCATATAGCACTTTATATTACTAAAAAGTTTTTATATGCACCACACATACAGAAACTCATATCCAAAATAACTCATAAATATCAGTTTTTCGACAGTGAAGGAACAGAACTTCTAGAACCACAAAAAAAGTCTTCATTATAAGCTCTGTTCCTGGACCTGTGCAGATACCAAGAACTCTAGATACAGAGGTCTGATTTTACCACCCATGAGGGAGCTAAAGCCTTCCATACACCACAAGGCAACAAGGGAAGAGTAAATGAACATGCAAGGAGTCTATAGTTATTCCCATGACAGTATACTTCAAAGGTGGAGAAACCCTGTAGCTTTTCGGCCAAGGGAATTCCCTCTCTAATGTACCCAATATTTACTGTGCCTATGCAGGGAAAACAAAACAAACAAAACAAAAAAAAAGCACAAAATAATCTTTTTTTATTTATCTATTTAATTATTTTTTATTTCTTTGTTTTGGCTTGAATATTGAAGTTGTTGTCTCCATTTTTTTATCTTTTATTTTTATTTTTTAATTTCTTTTTTTTTCTTTTTCTTTTTTCCTTTTTGCACTCTGTTATGTTTTTATTTCATGACCGTGATTATTATGTGGTGCTTGCCTTTATTGCTGTAGTGCTCACTGGATTTTTTATTTGATATCTCCTTTTGTATGGTTGTGGTGTTTCACTTTATTTTTCCCTTTCCTCTCTCAAACTGTGGTTGAGAGCCTCTAAAAGTACTCTGCCCATTTTTGTCTTATTTTATTGTTACCCCATTTTATTGCTTTTCTTTTCTTCAAACAAAACCACATAACTTGAACTATCTAGTTTCTCCTCTCAAATAGAAGGGAAATAATTGAGGGTATCAAGACCAAACAGTTGTATGATCACAAAGTAATAAGCTAAACACAGAGGTTACCACTTATACTATCATCCCAGGAGGTGAGGGTGGGGGATATGGGATGCACGATAGGAAGGGGGGTGGAGGGAGTACAACTTTGGTGATGAGAATTCCCCTGATATATTTTTAATATGTACTGAAAATATTACTGTGAAAGATATGTTGGTCAAAATAAAAATTATAAAAAAAAACATCAGTTTTTACCTGATGTCTTCATAAGATTAGATACTTAATTTTAAAATGGCACTCAAAAATACATTCAATCAAATGAACTATAATAGACAAAATCTAGGTGTGGGTCTTTTTATTTATTTATTTATTTATTTATTTATTTATTTATTTATTTATTTATTTATTTATTTATTTATTTGATTTTGGGCCACGCTTGGTGACACTCAGGAATTACTCCTGGCTATGCACTCAGAAGTCGCTCCTGGCTTAGGGAATCATATGGGATGCCAGGGGATCGAACCACAGTCTGTCCAGGGTCAGCCGTGGTACATGAAAAATGCCCTACCACTGCACCATTGCTCTGGCCCCAAGGTATGGATCTTTAGACACAGGAATGTATCCAATAAAAAGAAGGTGCTAGAAAAATTCATGTATAACAAAATCATTGAACTATTTTAAAGCAAATTATAGTCATAAATACTATTATGGTTCTTAAATATTTACTATATATTGTTCTGTTAAAAGGGCAGGTATCAAAGAAAAGGGACCTCTTGGTTATTTGCACCTAGCACTGGGTCTGGCATATACTGAATATTCTCATTGGCAGTTACAGGACATACATGGTCATCATAAAAGTCATAGAAGAAGATTGCTATAATTGTTGCTCTTGGCTTCTTTGAATTCAAAAAGCACATAGGTCAAGTTTCACTTTGTATCAAAACTATAATGCAGTAACATTAGCCTTTAAAATCAGTAGTTTAGCTTTCTGATCATTCCTTATATCCAGTTGCATCCTCTGTCATCCACATCTTTTAAACTAAGTTCACTATAAAAATTTTATTTAGCTACTAAACCAGTATGGTAAATCCTTGGATCCACACATAAGACATTGTATAGATATTGGAAAACAAATTGTGTGATAGAATATGCCACTAAGATAAAATATTTAGTGGTAATAATAGCATACTGTCATGTTCTACTTGTTTATACTTTAGACAAACACATAGCACATACAAGCTGTGCTTCTCTGGGAGAGAGATAGAAACAAATATGGGTTTAAAAAAAAGGTAAAGACATTATTGTTTTACCTACGTGATGTTCTATACATCTTATGGTTTCGGGCCTGATATAGAGGTCTTTCATCCATTTGGATTTAACCTTTATACATGATGTTAGCTGGGGGTCTAAGTTCAATTTTTTGCAAGTGGCTAGCCAGCTGTGCCAACACCACTTGTTGAAGAGGCTTTCTTTGCTCCATTTAGGATTTCTTGCTCCTTTATCAAAAATTAGGTGATTGTATGTCTGGGGAACATTCTCTGAGTATTCAAGCCTTTTCCACTGATCTGAGGGCCTGTCTTTATTGCAATACCATGCTGTTTTGATAACTTTTGGTTTGTAGTACAGTTTAAAGTTGGGGAAAGTAATTCCTCCCATATTCTTTTTTCCAATGATTGCTTTAGCTATTCTAGGGTGTTTATTGTTCCAAATGAATTTCA
The DNA here is from genome assembly GCF_024139225.1 of Suncus etruscus. Taxonomy (NCBI): domain Eukaryota; kingdom Metazoa; phylum Chordata; class Mammalia; order Eulipotyphla; family Soricidae; genus Suncus; species Suncus etruscus. The sequence continues at coordinate 20,042,411 of NC_064860.1, forward strand.
AAAGTGCCTGATTCACTTCTTTGAAGAATATAATGGGTATCTTTAGAGGGATCACATTAAATCTGTACAATGCTTTGGGGAGTATTGCCATTTTATTGATGTTAATCCTGCCAATCCATGAGCAGGGTATGTGCTTCCATTTCCGCGTGTCCTCTCTTATTTCTTGAAGCAGAGTTGTTTTTTTTTTATAATTTTTTTTATTTAAACACCTTGATTACATACATGATTGTGTTTGGGTTTCAGTCATAAAAGGAACACCACCCATCACCAGTGCAACATTCCCATCACCCAAGTCCCAAATCTCCCTCCTCCCCACCCAACCCCCGCCTGTACCCTAAACAGGCTCTACATTTCCCTCATACATTCTCAATATTAGGACAGTTCAAAATGTAGTTATTTCTCTAACTAAACTCATCACTCTTTGTGGTGAGCTTCCTGAGGTGAGCTGGAACTTCCAGCTCTTTTCTCTTTTGTGTCTGAAAATTATTATTACCAGGGTGTCTTTCATTTTTCTTAAAACCCATAGATGAGTGAGACCATTCTGCGTTTTTCTCTCTCTCTCTGACTTATTTCACTCAGCATAATAGATTCCATGTACATCCATGTATAGGAAAATTTCATGACTTCATCTCTCCTGACAGCTGCATAATATTCCATTGTGTATATGTACCACAGTTTCTTTAGCCATTCGTCTGTTGAAGGGCATCTTGGGTGTTTCCAGAGTCTTGCTATGGTAAATAGAGCTGCAATGAATATAGCTGTAAGGAAGGGGTTTTTGTATTGTATTTTTGTGTTCCTAGGGTATATTCCTAGGAGTGGTATAGCTGGATCGTATGGGAGCTTGATTTCCAGTTTTTGGAGGAACCTCCATATCGCTTTCCATAAAGGTTGAACTAGACAGCATTCCCACCAGCAGTGGATAAGAGTTCCTTTCTCTCCACATCCCCGCCAACACTGTTGATTCTCATTCTTTGTGATGTGTGCCATTCTCTGGGGTGTGAGGTGGTATCTCATCGTTGTTTTGATTTGCATCTCCCTGATGATTAGTGATGTGGAACATTTTTTCATGTGTCTTTTGGCCATGTGTATTTCTTCTTTGTTAAAGTGTCTGTTCATTTCTTCTCCCCATTTTTTGATGGGGTTAGATGTTTTTTTCTTGTAAAGTTCTGTCAGTGCCTTGTATATTTTGGAGATTAGCCCTTTATCTGATGGGTATTGGGTGAATAGTTTCTCCCACTCAGTGGGTGGCTCTTGTATCCTGGGCACTATTTCCTTTGAGGTGCAGAAGCTTTTCAGCTTAATATATGCCCATCTGTTAATCTCTGCTTTCACTTGCTTGGAGAGTGCAGTTTCCTCCTTGAAGATGCCTGTAATGTCCTGGAGTGTTTTGCCTATGTGCTGTTCTATATATCTTATGGTTTTGGGGCTGATATCGAGGTCTTTAATCCATTTGGATTTTACCTTTGTACATGATGTTAGCTGGGGGTCTAAGTTTAATTTTTTGCAAGTGGCTATCCAATTGTGCCAACACCACTTGTTGAAGAGGCTTTCCCTGCTCCATTTAGGATTTCCTGCTCCTTTATCAAAAATTAGGTGGTTGTATCTCTGGGGAACATTTTCTGAGTATTCAAGCCTATTCCACTGATCTGAGGACCTATCCTTATTCCAATACCATGCTGTTTTGATAACTGTTGCTTTGTAGTACAGTTTAAAGTTGGGAAAAGTAATTCCTCCCATATTCTTTTTCCCAATGATTGCTTTAGCTATTCGAGGGTGTTTATTGTTCCAAATGAATTTCAAAAGTGTCTGATCCACTTCTTTGAAGAATGTCATGGGTATCTTTAGAGGGATGGCATTAAATCTGTATAATGCCTTGGGGAGTATTGACATTTTGATGATGTTAATCCTGCCAATCCATGAGCAGGGTATGTGTTTCCATTTCCGTGTGTCCTCTTTTATTTCTTGGAGCAGAGTTTTATAGTTTTCTTTGTATAGGTCCTTCACATATTTAGTCAAGTTGATTCCAAGATATTTGAGTTTGTGTGGCACTATTGTGAATGGGGTTGTTTTCTTAATGTCCATTTCTTCCTTATTACTATTGGTGTATAGAAAGGCCATTGATTTTTGTGTGTTAATTTTGTAGCCTGCCACCTTGCTATATGAGTCTAATGTTTCTAGAAGCTTTTTTGTAGAGACTTTAGGGTTTTCTCAGCAGAGTATCATGTCAACTGCAAACAGCGAGAGCTTGATTTCTTCTTTTCCTATCTGGATTCCCTTGATAACTTTTTCTTGCCTAATCGCTATAGCAAGTACTTCCAGTGCTATGTTGAATAGGAGTGGTGAGAGAATACAACAAGAATTTAGAGGAAAGACTTTCAGTTTTTCTCCATTGAGGACAATATTTGCCTCTGACTTGTGGTAGATGGCCTTAACTATATTGAAAAAGGTTCCTTCCATTCCCATCTTGCTGAGATTTTGATCAAGAATAGGTGTTGGACCTTATCAAATGCTCTCTCTGCATCTATTGATATCATCACATGATTTCTATTTTTCTTGTTGTTGATGTTGTGTATTATGTTGATAGATTTACAGATGTTAAACCAGCCTTACATTCCTGGGATGAAACCTACTTGATCGTAGTGGATGATCTTATTAATGAGGCATTGAATCCTATTTGCCAGGATTTTGTTGAGGATCTTTGCATCTGAATTCATCAGCGATATTGGTCTATAATTTTTTGTAGCATCTCTGTTTGGTTTAGATATCAAGGTGATGTTGGCTTCATAAAAGCTATTTGGAAGTGTTCCTGTTTTTTTGATTTCATGAAAGAGACTTGCCAGGATTGGTAGAAGTTCATCTTGAAAGGTTTGAAAGAATTCATTAGTAAATCCACCTGGGCCTGGAGTTTTGTTTTTGGGCAGACATTTGATTACTGTCTTAATTTCCTCAACAGTGAAGGGTGTGCTTAGATATGCTACATCCTCTTCATTCAACTGTGGAAGATTATAAGAGTCCAAAAATTTATTCATTTCTTCCAGGTTTTGAGACTAAAGGCATCTTCAAAGAGGAAACTGCACTCTCCAAGCAAGTGAAAGCAGAAATTAACAGATGGGAATATATTAAACTGAGATGCTTCTGCATCTCAAAAGAAATAGCACCTAGAATACAAGAGCCCCCCACTGAGTGGGAAAAACTATTCACCCAATACCCATCAGATAAGGGGCTAATCTCCAAAATATACAAGGAACTGAGAGAAATTTACAAGAAAAAAATCTAGTCCCATCAAAAAATGGGGAGAAGAAATGGACAAACACTTTGACAAGTAATAAATACAAATGGCCAAAAGACACATGAAAAAATGCTCCACATCACTAATAATCAGGGAGATGCAAATCAGAACAACGATGAGCTACCACCTCACACTCCAGAGATTGGCACACATCACAAATAATGATAATAAACAGTGTTGGCGGGGATGTGGAGAGAATGGAACTCTTATCCACTGCTGGTGGGAATGCCGTCTAGTTCAACCTTTATGAAAAGCAATATGGAGATTCCTCCAAAAACTGGAAATTGAGCTCCCATATGACCAGCTATACCACTGCTAGGAACGTACTCTAGGAACACAGAAATACAATACAAAAATCTTTTCCTTACACCTATATTCATTGCAGCACTATTTACCATAGCAAGACTCTGGAAACAGCCAAGATACCCTTCAACAGATGAATGGCTAAAGAAACTGTGGTACATATACACAATGGAATATTATGCAGCTGTCAGGAGAGATGAAGTCATAAAATTTTCCTATTCATGGATGTACATGTAATCTATTATGCTGAGGGACATAAGTCAGAGAGAGAGAAAAACACAGAATGGTCTCACTCATCTATGGGTTTTAAGAAAAATGAAAGACATTCTTGCAATAATAACTTTCAGACACAAAAGAGAAAAGAGTTGGAAGTTACAACTCACCTCATGAAGCTCACCACAAACAGGAATGCATTTAGTTAGAGAAATAAATAAGTTTTGAACTATCCTAATAATGAGAATGTATGAGGGAAATAGAAAGCCTGTCTACAATACAGGCGGGGGTTGAGTGGGGAGGAGGGAGATTTGGGACAGTGGTGATGGGAATGTTGCACTGGTGATGGGTGGTGTTCTTTACATGACTGAAACCCAAACACAATCATGTATGTAATAAAGTTGTTTAAATAAAAAAATTAAAAAAAGACATTATTGTAATAATCCCAAAAACAATAGAGTTAAGCACGGAAGGACCGGCTCACAATATGTAGCTCACCACAAAGAGTAGTGAATGCTGATCGGGAAATAACTACACTAACAACTATCATGAAAATGTTAATGAAAAAAAAAATACTGCATTCTGGAGCTGCCCAGCGAGCGGGTGAGTGAGTAAGAAATGGCTGACCGGGGGAACTGCCAGGTAAAGTGCTGACTGACTCACTTGCGGAGTCCCTGCCTGGCGGTTCTTCTTCTGAGGAAACTGAGGACCTGAAGGGAGCCCTGCCCTGTTCTACTCTATTTTTCCTGAACTCTGGAAGCTCTCCTCAGAGCCCTGGGAAGCAAACCACCAAAAACTGCATTCTGAATCTACACAGCGAGTGGAGCCCTGGGAAGCGAACCCCCAAAAACTGCATTCTGAAACTACCCAGCGAGCAGCCCTCCTCAGAGCCCTGGGAAGTGAACCCCCAAAAAAACTGCATTCTGAAGGTACCCAGCAAGCTATCGAGCGACCCTGCGCTCTTTCTACGAAAAGAACACCATTGCAACAAGAAGAAAAAATCACACTAAGAACCATGCTGGATCACAGAAGCAAGCATTTCTCTCCGGACTGTCGTCTCTGCTGCAAGCTCAGGCCTAAGATTTGATCCTGTGTGAGGCTTCATCCACTGAAGAGTCCCCTCCCTTAGAGGCAAGTCGGCCCATCCAGAAAGGTCGGAGCAAGAGGAGTGTGCTGCCTGCATCATATAGCCAATGAATACCACCACAACACTTAGAAAAAAAACACAATACAAGTGTGACAATGGGGAAACAACGCAGGCCAGCATCAGACATAGAGAATGAAGAAGAAAATTCTGAGGACCAGATAATGACCAACCAACTAATCAACCTCTCAGATAAAGACTTTAGAATAGCAATATGGAAGATGCTCAAAGAACTCAAAGAAACCATGCATCAAGTTGAACAGAACACTAACAAGAACCAAGAAAATATGAAGACAGAAATCACAAAACTCCAAACTGAAATAACATGTCAACTAACAGGTCTGAAAAAGTCAGTAAACGAAGTGAATGACAAAATGGATAAGCTCTGGGACAGGGTATCAGAAGCTGAGAATAGACTTGGTGCTGTGGAAGATGAGATACATAACAATTCCATACAGCAGGAGAGGTTGGACAAAAAACTTAAAGCAAATGAACAGACAATGGAAAAATTAGTCAAAGAATAGGAACAGATGAAGATAGAAGTCTATGATAAGATCAACAGAAACAACTTAAGAATCAATGGAGTCCCAGAGAAACAGGAAGAAAATTTCCAGGAAGAATCAACGGTCAAGAGCATCATTAAAGAGAAACTTCCAGAGCTAAAGAATATATGTGATCAAATTCTGCATGCTCGAAGAGTACCAACCAAAAGAGACCCCAGAAAAACCACCCCAAGACACATCCTAGTCACAATGACAAATCCCACAGATAGAGACAGAATTCTGAAAACAGCAAGATCAAAAGGGGAAATTACATTCAAGCAAGCATCCTTGAGATTTACAGCAGACCTGTCACCAGAAACACTCAATGCCAGAAAGCAGTGGTGGGACATTGTGACAAGACTGAATGAAATGAATGCTTCACCTAGAATACTGTACCCCGCAAAACTCACTTTCCGGTTTGACGAAAGAATACATGGCTTCACAGACAAAAAACAGCTCAGAAACTTTACAGACTCAAAACCAGTCTTAAGAGAAAAACTGAAAGACCTAATTTTTTTTTAATTTTTTTTTTATTTAAACACCTTGATTACATACATGATTGTGTTTGGGTTTCAGTCATAAAAGGAACACCACCCATCACCAGTGCAACATTCCCATCACCCAAGTCCCAAATCTCCCTCCTCCCCACCCAACCCCCGCCTGTACCCTAAACAGGCTCTACATTTCCCTCATACATTCTCAATATTAGGACAGTTCAAAATGTAGTTATTTCTCTAACTAAACTCATCACTCTTTGTGGTGAGCTTCCTGAGGTGAGCTGGAACTTCCAGCTCTTTTCTCTTTTGTGTCTGAAAATTATTATTACAAGGGTGTCTTTCATTTTTCTTAAAACCCATAGATGAGTGAGACCATACTGCGTTTTTCTCTCTCTCTCTGACTTATTTCACTCAGCATAATAGATTCCATGTACATCCATGTATAGGAAAATTTCATGACTTCATCTCTCCTGACAGCTGCATAATATTCCATTGTGTATATGTACCACAGTTTCTTTAGCCATTCATCTGTTGAAGGGCATCTTGGTTGTTTCCAGAGTCTTGCTATGGTAAATAGAGCTGCAATGAATATAGGTGTAAGGAAGGGGTTTTTGTATTGTATTTTTGTGTTCCTAGGGTATATTCCTAGGAGTGGTATAGCTGGATCGTATGGGAGCTCAATTTCCAGTTTTTGGAGGAATCTCCATATCGCTTTCCATAAAGGTTGAACTAGACAGCATTCCCACCAGCAGTGGATAAGAGTTCCTTTCTCTCCACATCCCCGCCAACACTGTTGATTCTCATTCTTTGTGATGTGTGCCATTCTCTGGGGTGTGAGGAGGTATCTCATCGTTGTTTTGATTTGCATCTCCCTGATGATTAGTGATGTAGAACATTTTTTCATGTGTCTTTTGGCCATGTGTAGTTTTTCTTTGTCAAAGTGTCTGTTCATTTCTTCTCCCCATTTTTTGATGGGGTTAGATGTTTTTTTCTTGTAAAGTTCTGTCAGTGCCTTGTATATTTTGGAGATTAGCCCCTTATCTGATGGGTATTGGGTGAATAGTTTCTCCCACTCAGTGTATCCTTGGCACTATTTCCTTTGAGGTGCAGAAGATTTTCAGCTTAATATATTCCCATCTGTTAATCTCTGCTTTCACTTGCTTGGAGAGTGCAGTTTCCTCCTTGAAGATGCCTGTAATGTCCTGGAGTGTTTTGCCTATGTGCTGTTCTATATATCTTATGGTTTTGGGGCTGATATCGAGGTCTTTAATCCATTTGGATTTTACCTTTGTACATGATGTTAGCTGGGGGTCTAAGTTTAATTTTTTGCAAGTGGCTATCCAATTGTGCCAACACCACTTGTTGAAGAGGCTTTCCCTGCTCCATTTAGGATTTCCTGCTCCTTTATCAAAAATTAGGTGGTTGTATCTCTGGGGAACATTTTCTGAGTATTCAAGCCTATTCCACTGATCTGAGGACCTATCCTTATTCCAATACCATGCTGTTTTGATAACTGTTGCTTTGTAGTACAGTTTAAAGTTGGGAAAAGTAATTCCTCCCATATTCTTTTTCCCAATGATTGCTTTAGCTATTCGAGGGTGTTTATTGTTCCAAATGAATTTCAAAAGTGTCTGATCCACTTCTTTGAAGAATGTCATGGGTATCTTTAGAGGGATGGCATTAAATCTGTATAATGCCTTGGGGAGTCTTGACATTTTGATGATGTTAATCCTGCCAATCCATGAGCAGGGTATGTGTTTCCATTTCCGTGTGTCCTCTTTTATTTCTTGGAGCAGAGTTTTATAGTTTTCTTTGTATAGGTCCTTCACATATTTAGTCAAGTTGATTCCAAGATATTTGAGTTTGTGTGGTACTATTGTGAATGGGGTTGTTTTCTTAATGACCATTTCATCCTTATTACTATTGGTATATAGAAAGGCCATTGATTTTTGTGTGTTAATTTTGTAGCCTGCCACCTTGCTATATGAGTCTATTGTTTCTAGAAGCTTTTTGATAGAGTCTTTAGGGTTTTCTAAGTAGAGTATCATGTCATCTGCAAACAGTGAGAGCTTGACTTCTTCCTTTCCTATCTGGATTCCCTTGATATCCTTTTCTTGCCTAATCGCTATAGCAAGTACTTCCAGTGCTAAGTTGAATAGGAGTGGTGAGAGAGGACAGCCTTGTCTTGTGCCAGAATTTAGAGGGAAGGCTTTCAGTTTTTCTCCATTGAGGATAATATTTGCCACTGGCTTGTGGTAGATGGCCTTCACTATATTGAGAAAGGTTCCCTCCATTCCCATCTTGCTGAGAGTTTTGATCAAGAATGGGTGTTGAACCTTATCAAATGTTTTCTCTGCATCTATTGATATGATCATGTGGTTTTTATTTTTCTTGTTATTGATGTTGTGTATTATGTTGATAGATTTACGGATGTTAAACCAGCCTTCAATTCCTGGGATGAAACCTACTTGATCGTAGTGGATGATCTTCTTAACGAGGCATTGAATCCTATTTGCCAGGATTTTGTTGCGGATCTTTGCATCTGCATTCATCAGTGATATTGGTCTGTAATTTTCTTTTTTGGTAGCGTCTCTGTCTGGTTTAGGTATCAAGGTGATGTTGGCTTCATAAAAGCTATTTGGAAGTGTTTCTGTTTGTTCAATTTCATGAAAGAGTCTTGCCAAGATTGGCAGTAGTTCCTCTTGGAAAGTTTGATAGAATTCATTAGTGAATCCATCTGGACCTGGGCTTTTGTTTTTCGGCAGACATTTGATTACTGTTTTAATTTCATCAATGGTGATGGGGGTGTTTAGATATGCTACGTCCTCTTCCTTCAACCATGGAAGATTATAAGAGTCCAAGAATTTATCCATTTCTTCCAGGTTCTCATTTTTAGTGGCGTAGAGTTTTTCAAAGTAGTTTCTGATTACCCTTTGAATCTCTGTCATATCAGTAGTGATCTCTCCTTTTTCATTCCTGATACGAGTTATCAAGTTTCTCTCTCTCTCTTTCTTCGTTAGGTTTGCCAGTGGTCTATCAATCTTGTTTATTTTTTCAAAGAACCAACTTCTGCTTTCGTTGATCTTTCGGATTGTTTTTTGAGTTTCCACTTCGTTGATTTCTGCTCTCAGCTTTGTTATTTCCTTCTGTCTTCCTATTCTTGGGTCCTTTTGTTGAGCATTTTCTAGTTCTATTAGCTGTGTCATTAAGCTACTCAGGTAAGCTCCTTCTTCCTTCCTGATGTGTGCTTGCAAAGCTATAAATTTTCCTCTCAGTACTGCTTTTGCTGTGTCCCATAAGTTCTGAGAGTTTGTGTATTTATTGTCATTTGTTTCCAGGAACCTTTTGATTTCCTCCTTGATTTCATCTCGGACCCACTGGTTATTGAGCATGAGGCTGTTTAACTTCCAGGTGTTAAAGTGTTTCTTCTGAGTCCCTTTGGAGTTCACAAATAATTTCAGAGCCTTGTGGTCAGCGAAGGTAGTCTGCAAAATTTCTATCCTCTTGATCTTATGGAGGTATGTTTTATGTGCCAGCATGTAGTCTATCCTGGAGAATGTCCCATGTACATTGGAGAAGAATGTGTATCCAGGTTTCTGGGGATGGAGTGTCCTATATATATCCACTAGGCCTCTTTCTTCCATTTCTCTCCTCAGGTCTAGTATATTCTTGTTGGGTTTCAGTCTGGTTGACCTGTCCAGTGTTGACAAAGCCGTGTTAAGGTCCCCCACAATTATTGTGTTGTTGTTGATATTATTTTTCAGATTTGTCAACAGTTGTATTAAATATTTTGCTGGCCCCTCATTCGGTGCATATATGTTTAGGAGAGTGAATTCTTTCTGCTCTACGTACCCCTTGATTAATATAAAATGTCCGTCTTTGTCCCTTACAACCTTCCTGAGTATAAAGTTTGCATTATCTGATATTAGTATGGCCACTCCAGCTTTTTTATGGGTGTTGTTTGCTTGGATGATTTTTCTCCAGCCTTTTATTTTGAGTCTATGTTTGTTCTGACTATTCAGGTGCGTTTCTTTTAGGCAGCAGAAGGTTGGATTGAGTTTTTTGATCCATTTAGCCACTCTGTGTCTCTTAACTGGTGCATTTAGTCCATTGACGTTGAGAGAAAGAATTGTCCTGGGATTTAACGCCATCTTTATTTCAGAATTTGGTGTGTCTTTTGGGTAGTCTTGTCTTAGATTAGGTCTTTCAGTTTTTCTCTTAAGACTGGTTTTGTGTCTGTGAAGTTTCTGAGCTGTTTTTTGTCTGTGAAACCATGTATTCTTCCATCAAACCGGAAAGTGAGTTTTGCTGGGTATAGTATTCTGGGTGAAGCATTCATTTCATTCAGTCTTGTCACAATATCCCACCACTGCTTTCTGGCATTGAGCGTTTCTGGTGACAGGTCTGCTGTAAATCTCAGGGAAGCTTGCTTGAACATGATTTCCCCTTTTGATCTTGCTGTTTTCAGAATTCTGTCTCTATCTGTGGGATTTGTCATTGTGACTAGGATGTGTCTTGGGGTGGTTTTTCTGGGGTCTCTTTTGGTTGGTACTCTTCGGGCATGCAGGATTTGATCACATATATTCTTTAGCTCTGGAAGTTTCTCTTTAATGATGTTCTTGACCATTGATTCTTCCTGGAAATTTTCTTCCTGGGTCTCTGGGACTCCAATGATTCTTAAGTTGTTTCTGTTGATCTTATCATAGACTTCTATTTTCGTCTGTTCCCATTCTTTGACTAATTTTTCCATTGTCTGCTCATTTGCTTTAAGTTTTTTGTCCAATCTCTCCTGCTGTATGGAATTGTTATGTATCTCATCTTCCACAGCACCGAGTCTATTCTCAGCTTCTGATACCCTGTCCCAAAGCTTATCCATTTTTGTCATTCACTTCGTTTACTGACTTTTTCAGTCCTGTTAGTTGACATGTTATTTCAGTTTGGAGTTTTGTCATTTCTGCCTTCATATTTTCTTGGTTCTTATTAGTGTTCTGTTCAACTCGATCCATGGTTTCTTGGAGTCTGTTGAGCACCTTCCATATTGCTAGTCTAAAGTCCTTATCTGAGAGATTGATTAGTTGTTCAGTCATTATCTGGTCCTCAGAATTGTCATCTTCATTCTCTATGTCTGATGCTGGCCTGCGTTGTTTCCCCATTGTCACACTTGTATTGTGGGTTTTTCTACGTGTTGTGGTCGTATTCATTGTCTGTATGATGTAGGCAGCACACTCCTCTGGCTCCTCCCTTTCTGGATGGGCTGACTTGCCTCTAAGGGAGGGGAGTCCTCCGTGGATGAAGTCTCACACTGGGTCAAATCTTAGGCCCGAGCATGCAACAGAGAAGACAGTCCATAGAGAAATGTTTGCTTCTGTGATATAGCGCCGTTCTTAGTGTGATTTTTCCTTCTTGTTGCAATGGAGTTCTTTCCTTAGAAAGAGTGCACGGCCGCGTAGCGAAGCGAGCGACCATGCTCCTCTGAGCCTCTTTTTGCCCCACTCGCAAGAGTTTCACGCAAGAGGACAGTAGACAGACATAGACAGGTCACACTCACAGTCTTTCACAGCTGAGCCCCACTGGGCCGGTGTACTTTCGCGGATTTTCCCCGCCTGGTGTCACACACAGGGAGCCATGAAAGACCTAATTTAAGACAAGACTACCCAAAAGACACACCAAATTTCAATATAAAGATGGCGTTAAATCCCAGGACAATTCTTTCTCTCAATGTCAATGGACTAAATGCACCAGTCAAGAGACACAGAGTGGCTAAATGGATCAAAAAACTCAATCCAACCTTCTGCTGCCTACAAGAAACGCACCTGAATAGTCAGAACAAACATAGACTCAAAATAAAAGGCTGGAGAAAAGTTATCCAAGCAAACAACACCCATAAAAAATCTGGAGTGGCCATACTAATATCAGATAATGCAAACTTTATACTCAGGAAGGTAGTAAGGGACAAAGATGGACATTTTATATTAATCAAGGGGTATGTAGAGCAGGAAGAAATAACTCTCCTAAACATATATGCACTGAATGAGGGGCCAGCAAAATATTTAATACAACTGTTGACAAATCTGAAAAACAATATCAATAACAACACAATAATTGTGGGGGACTCAACATGGCTTTGTCAACACTGGATAGGTCAACCAGACTGAAACCCAACAAGAATATACTAGACTTGAGGAGAGAAATGGAAGAAAGAGGCCTAGTGGATATATATAGGACACTCCATCCCCAGAAACCTGGGTACACATTCTTCTCCAATGTACATGGGACATTCTCCAGGATAGACTACATGCTGGCACATAAAACATACCTCCATAAGATCAAGAGGATAGAAATTTTGCAGACTACCTTCGCTGACCACAAGGCTCTGAAATTATTTGTGAACTCCAAAGGGACTCAGAAGAAACACTTTAACACCTGGAAGTTAAACAGCCTCATGCTCAATAACCAGTGGGTCCGAGATGAAATCAAGGAGGAAATAAAAAGGTTCCTGGAAACAAATGACAATAAAGACAAAAACTATCAGAATTTATGGGACACAGCAAAAGCAGTACTGAGAGGAAAATTTATAGCTTTGCAAGCGCACATCAGGAAGGAAGAAGGAATTTACCTGAGTAGCTTAATGACACAGCTAATAGAACTAGAAAGTGCTCAACAAAAAGACCCAAAAATAGGGAGACAGAAGGAAATAACAAAGCTGAGAGCAGAAATCAACAAAGTGGAAACCCAAAAAACAATCCGAAAGATCAACGAAAGCAGAAGTTGGTTCTTTGAAAAAATAAACAAGATTGATAGACCACTGGCAAACCTAACAAAGAAAGAGAGAGAGAAAAACTTGATAACTCATATTAGGAATGAAAAAGGAGAGATCACTAATGATATGACAGAGATTCAAAGGGTAATCAGAAACTACTTTGAGAAACTCTATGCCACTAAAAATGAGAACCTGGAAGAAATGGATAAATTCTTGAACTCTTATAATCTTCCACGATTGAAGAAAGATGATGTAGCATATCTAAACACCCCCATCTCCATTGATGAAATTAAAACAGTAATAAAATGTCTGCCCAAAAACAAATGCCCAGGCCCAGATGGATGCACTAATGAATTCTTTCAAACTTTCCAAGAGGAACTACTACCAATCCTGGCAAGATTCTTTCATGAAATTGAACAAACAGAGACAGTTCCAAATAGCTTTTATGAAGCCAACATCACCTTGATACCTAAACCAGACAGATATGCTATGAAAAAAGAAAATTACAGACCAATATCGCTGATGAATGCAGAGTCAAAGATCCTCAACAAAATCCTGGCAAATAGGATTCAATGCCTCATTAAGAAGATCATCCACTACGATCAAGTAGGTTTCATCCCAGGAATGCAAGGATGGTTTAACATCCGTAAATCTATCAATATAATACACAAGATAAACAAGAAAAATAAAAACCACATAATCATATCAATAGATGCAGAGAAAGCATATGATAAGGTCCAACACACATTCTTGATCAAAACTCTCAGCAAGAGGGGAATGGAAGGAACCTTTCTCAATATAGTTAAGGCCATCTACCATAAGCCAGTGGCAAACATTATCCTCAATGGAGAAAAACTAAAAGCCTTCCCTCTAAATTCTGGCACAAGACAAGGCTGTCCTCTCTCATTACTTCTATTCAACATAGCACTGGAAGTACTTGCTATAGTAATTAGGCAAGAAAAATAATCAAGGGAATCCAGATAGGAAAGGAAGAAGTCAAGCTCTCACTGTTTGCAGATGACATGATACTCTACTTAGAAAACCCTAAAGACTCTTACCAAAAAGCTTCTAGAAACAATAAACTCATATAGCAAGGTGGCAGGCTACAAAATTAACACACAAAAATCAGGGGCCGGAGAGATAGCATGGAGGTAAGGCGTTTGCCTTTCATGCAGGAGGTCATCGGTTCGAATCCTGGCGCCCCATATGGTCCCCTGTGCCTGCCAGGAGCAATTTCTGAGCCTGGAGCCAGGAATAACCCCTGAGCACTGCCAGGTGTGACCCAAAAACCAAAAAAAAAAAAAAAAAATCAATGGCCTTTCTATACACCAATAGCAATAAGGAAGAAATGGACATTAAGAACACAACCCCATTCACAATAGTGCCACACAAACTCAAATATCTTGGAATCAACTTGACTAAAAATGTAAAGGACCTATACAAAGAAAACTATAAAACTCTGTTCCAAGAAATAAAGGAGGACACGCGGAAATGGAAACGCATACCCTGCTCATGGATTGGCAGGATTAACATCATCAAAATGGCAATACTCCCCAAGGCATTATACAGATTTATTGCCATCCCTCTACAGATACCCATGACATTCTTCAAAGAAGTGGATCAGGCACTTTTGAAATTTGTTTGGAACAGTAAACACCCAAGAATAGCTACAGCAATCATTGGGAAAAAGAATATGGGAGAAATTACTTTCCCCAACTTTATACTGTACTACAAAGCAATAGTTATCAAAACAGCATGGTATTGGAATAAGGACAGGCCCTCAGATCAGTGGAATAGGCTTGAATACTCAGAAAATGTTCCCCAGACTTACAATCACCTAATTTTTGATAAAGGAGCAGGAAATCCTAAATGGAGCAGGGAAAGCCTCTTCAACAAGTGGTGTTGGCACAATTGGATAGCCACTTGCAAAAAATTGGACTTAGACCCCCAGCTAACATCATGTACGAAGATAAAATCCAAATGGATTAAAGACCTTGATATCAGACCCAAGACCATAAGATATATTGAACAACACATAGGCAAAACACTCCAAGACATTGAGACTACAGGCATCTTCAAAGAGGAAACTGCACTCTCCAAGCAAGTGAAAGCAGAGATTAACAGATGGGAATATATTAAGCTGAGAAGCTTCTGCACCTCAAAGGAAATAGTGCCCAGGATACAAGAGCCACCCAGTGAGTGGGAGAAACTATTCACCCAATACTCATCAGATAAGGAGCTAATCTCCAAAATATACAAGGCACTGACAGAACTTTACAAGAAAAAAACATCTAATCCCATCAAAAAATGGGGAGAAGAAATGAACAGACACTTTGACAAAGAAGAAATACAAATGGCCAAAAGACACATGAAAAAATGCTCCACATCACTAATCATCAGGGAGATGTAAATCAAAACAACAATGAGCTACCACCTCACACCACAGAGAATGGCACACATCACAAAGAATGAGAATCAACAGTGTTGGCGGGGATGTAGAGAGAAAGGAACTCTTATCCACTGCTGGTGGGAATGCCGTCTAGTTCAACCTTTATGGAAAGCAATATGGAGATTCCTCCAAAAACTGGAAATTGAGCTCCCATACGATCCAGCTATACCACTCCTAGGAATATACCCTAGGAACACAAAAATACAATACAAAAACCCCTTCCTTACACCTATATTCATTGCAGCACTATTTACCATAGCCAGACTCTGGAAACAACCAAGATGCCCTTTAACAGACGAATGGCTAAAGAAACTGTGGTACATATACACAATGGAATATTATGCAGCTGTCAGGAGAGATGAAGTCATGAAATTTTCCTATACATGGATGTACATGGAATCTATTATGCTGAGTGAAATAAGTCAGAGAGAGAGAGAGAGAGAGAAAAAACAGAATGGTCTCACTCATCTATGGGTGTTAAGAAAAATGAAAGACATTCTTGCAATAATAATTTTCAGACACAAAAGAGAAAAGAGCTGGAAGTTCCAGCTCACCTCAGGAAGCTCACCACAAATAGTGATGAGTTTAGTTAGAGAAATAACTACATTTTGAACTGTCCTAATAATGAGAATGTATGAGGGAAATGAAGAGCCTATTTAGAGTACAGGCGGGTGTCGGGTGGGGAGGAGGGAGACATGGGACATTGGTGATGAGAATGTTGCACTGGTGATGGGTGGTGTTCTTTACATGACTGAAACCCAAACACAATAATGTATGTAATCAAGGTGATTAAATAAAATATATATATTAAAAAAAAGAAAATGTTAATGAATGACCAAAGTAGTATGCATTGAATCCAGGCAGGGGAGTGGGAGGAGGAGATTGGGGGCATTGGTGGTGGGAATGTTGCACTGGTGAAGCGAGTGTTCTTCTAATGACTGAAACCCAACTATAATTATGCTTGTAATCATGGTGCTTAAATAAAGATTTCAATATAAAAGAATTTCATTAAAGCCCAGCATATTTTCTCCATCTAACAAAATGTTAAAATATAAATGGTATTATAGATTGTGAAATTTATAATAGCCAGATATAAAAATAAAATGATAGTGAATATTTTGTTCAGTGAAAAAAATAAAGAAATCTTTTCTAGAAGTCTTTGTCAGACCCCCTACTCCACCATAATTTCTTGGAAGTAGACCACAGAGAATACAACAAAAAGCACATGCAATACATAGGTTTGCCATAATTTACTGAATTATGAACTGCACTCTGATGCATTTGTGAGTTTAGCATTTTGGACTGCCACTGATTAAAGCAAGCACAGAATAACTCATAGTTACATGACTTTTGGGTCTCATTTCAAAAATATACTGGCTGAGTTTTGCTTTTGCAGTGCCTTGATCACCAACCTAAGCAGTGACCACAAGAAAGCAACCAAACCATGTTCATCTGAAAGAATCATCTCTTACAGTACTAACACCTACAAAATTCTGAAAGGATTAAAACTAAGTCTCACGGACACCCATAAACATCAAAGAAAATTATAATACTGTTTTCTCTGCTTTGAAACCTTGAAAAAGTTATTTTGACTATCATAGGTGCTCTCAAATCATCAAGCAATAAGGGGTACTTAAAATTTATAAATCTAGGATGATCTGTACACAAGAAAGTGTTCTTCTGACATGGTGCCTGGAAAATAAATCAGTAGAAAGAATGTGATTGACCAAGGACATATTTGAACAAACAATGAGTTGCAGAGTTAAACAACAAGTTGCACAATACAAGGAAGAGGCACTGGAAATGTGATACTGGATCTGAACTATAAAAGTCTCCAAATGCTATAAACTTGAGACATTACTTTGTCTCTTTAAATTCATAAAGGCCTTAATTAACATCTGTAAGAAAACCCTGCTAAAAAATCTATTATTAAAACCTGGCATTATTCTATTATTTACAATAGCCAAAATCTGGAAGCAAACCAGACACCCAACAACAGATGAGTGGCGAAGGAAAATGTGGTATATCTATGCAAAGGACTACTATGCAACTGTTAGAAAAAAATGAAGTCACAAAATTTACTTATACATGGATGGTTTTAGAGACTATTATGTTGCATGAAATAAGTCAGAGGGAGAGAGATTAGCACAGTATAGTTTCACTCATATGTGGAATTTATGAAAAATAAAAGACAGTATACTAATAATATCCAGAGATAATAGAGATGAGAGCTGGAAGAACCAGCCCATGATAACAAGTTTATCACAAAGAGTAGTAAGTGCAGTTAGAAAAATAACTTCACAAACAGTTACCATGACAATTAAATATAGAGTAATACAATGCCTGTCTTGAAGACAGGCAGGGGGGTAAGAGGAGGTAGAAAATAGGGGGGACAATGGTGTTGGGAAAGTTGCACTGGTAAATGGGGGTGTGCATTTTATGGCTGAAACCCAATTATAAACATGTTTGTAACCATGGTGCTTAAATAAAAAATAACTTAAAAATTGGCATTATAATATCTCATCTGTTAGACTATTTGAGCCCCAAATCTTGGGTAGGTAATTATTATTTACTTTTCACTAATTTCTGTTCTGCTTAAATCAAATGCGCTTCCATATACATATGTATATATGTACATATATGGAATGTATACGTATGGAAGCTCACATATGTGTGTATATATATATATATATGGAGGGATTAGGTTCACACTTATCTTTGCTGAGGGCCCACTCAGCTTTATGCCTCTGGACTCATTCCTGATAGTACTCAGGGCATCATTTGTGGTACAGGGGATTGAACCAGGGTCAGCCACTTGTAATACAAACAGTTAACCCTCTAAATATCTCTCCAATCCCTCTCACTATATTTTGACATTTTATTTCATTATATAATAGTTTTTTAGAAAAGGTCATAAATTTCCATCCTCAATGACCAAACAGTTAATACAAGTAAGTAAAAATGATCAAACCCACTAAAATGGTAGAGACTTTAGCAAACAAGATAACATATTTTCCATTTAGGTATCAAATTCAGCTTTTGATAACTGTGACATTAAACTATGTGTAATATGTGAGTCACCTGGATGCAATGGATATGTTTATATAAAGATAATAATTGCTAACATTATTAAGGATATTTTAAAATGCATTACTTTAGTCATCACAACAACCCCATGAATTTGGGAAATGTGAAACATTCTCTTTTTATAGATGAAGAAAACTGAGATATTAAGATATTTAGTCTCTTATTTTAAGCTTTTAGTGGTAAAGATAAAATTCAACCTAGAGTAAAAAGGTAGTTCGTAAATTAAGGTACTTGCCTTTTATATGCTGCCAATTCCTGTTTGATTCATGGCACCACATGGTCCCCCCCCAAACTGCTTTGAGTGACCTTTTCCAGTATAGAGCCAGAAAAAGTTCTAGAGCACTTCTCTCTGTATGATCAGCCTCCCAAAATTTAGACCTTACATGATGTGTGGTCTTAAGCATTGAGTACATCCCTTGGACTTAGTAGATTGTTGTTCAAGCTGATTGGTTACTTGTTACCACACACACAGAAATTAGGGATAACATTGGTGAAAACCAATTGTGTCATTAAAGTCACAATCTTAGAGCCAGAGAGCTATCAAAAGGGAGTAAAGTGCTCATTTAATTTCTGGCATCATATAGAGTCCTCCAAGTACTTCCAAGACTGACCCCTCAGCATAGAGTCAGAAGTAGCCCCTTAGCTCTGCCCCCCAAAAGATCACAATTTAATACAATATATTATGCATCTACTAGGTTCAGAGTACTGAGTATAATCCATGCAGCTTTCCTGCCCAAATTTAGAAAGCACCCTCTTGCTGGCCACCTAACTTCCATGAAAATTTGATGATTCAATTGACTGGATATCACTCAACACTAGTCAGCTAAAAGCAAAAAATAAAAATCAAGCATTGAACTGAATTGAAATACCAGTCAACAAAACAAATTTAATTTAAAAGCTATTATGGTAAGATGGATTTTAGTTGGTGGTGGGTAATAAGAAAGATTTCTCAAAATCATAAATTTTATCAATACACCTATCCAATAAAAAGTTACCACCATGCTGACCCAGGTTACTAGTCAAATTAATCTAGACTCTAGAAAAATATTTCTTAAGACCACCTGTTTTATATTCACCACCAGTAGTAATTAATTTAAAATCAACCTCATGCACAGTCCTGATATATCAGAAACTTTTGTAATGAGACTTGAAAATATGAACACATAACAAGCTTTCAGTATTTTGTATATAGACCAAAAGGCTTAAGAACTATGAGTGAGGCAAAGAATGAGAAAACAGACTTGAATGACTTTCAGGAAACGTTGAAGTATGTAAAAGGAATAATTTGTACTGAAGGCTAAATTCATGGTCTCTAAAATTAGGCCTTGTAAATTTAAGTGTGCTCAGAAGGTAGGTAGATTTATTTTTAAATACAAAAATAGCATTGTACTTTGAAAAATTACAGTATTCAATAATTTAGTCCTCTAAGATTAGGCATTTAAATTTAAATGCCTAAGAAAATATATCACTTCTCTTCTTCTGCAATTTACAACAATAAAATAAAACCAAAGCAGTTTCATGTCTAAACAGCTCATTTTCCTCACATAACAGTAAGTCCAGAGACAGGCAGCTGTGGGCAATGGTCCAGCTGCTCAACTTTGTCCTGGAGAAACTTGAGCCCCCTAACTTACTGTTCTTCCATTCTTAGCATACCACCTTGTATCTCATGCTCACAAAATGACAGCTTTTGCTTTATCAAAACATTATAGCAAGAAAAAGAAGGGAAGAGTGTAAGTCAGGGCCCTTGTCCAGATCCTGACAACCTCTCAGCAAATGTCTACTGAGTTTTCATTTATCCAAATTGTTTCCAAATTAACCTCACAAGATGATGAAAAATAGAGAAAGGGGAAGAAGGTGCTTGGATTAGAATCAGCAAATGACAACCCATTTGTACTGGTTAAAGGCTGCCATGCTGTCTGTTTCTTTTTAATATGATATTTATGGCGACCAATATAAATTACAAGTCATTTACAGTTGTATTTCAAATACAGAATAACAATGAAATAGGGCCATTCCCACCATCAGTGTTGACCTCCTTCCACCATAGTTCCCAGCATGCCTCCCATACTTCCACCATTTTTGGAACACAATCATGAACATTCTTTTTTTTTTATCTATCAAGTTACAATAATATGAGGAATTGAAAAACATATCTCATGGACTGCAAAAATCTAAAATAATTACTGCTTAATGTGTGATAGACAGTTTCATGATTCCAGATTTTAGTCTATAATGAATCATTACATGCATCTGTATATCTCAAGGCATTGGAGCTTCTTATAAAAGTAATAAGTGTCAGACAAGTGATCCTAGTGTTGTGCCTATGTGTGGTCTCTGGTCACATTCCTGATTAATTTTTCCACCTGTGAGAAGAGGTGCAGCCTGTAAAGTTGAATATATCTCAAAGTCTTTGTTCATACTAACTGGGATATTAAGTCAGAAAAAGAATGTATGTAGCACAGCGCTACCATAGAGAATAGGGTGAATATACTTTGCACTTAAAATCAACTACGTTTACAACTACTAAAGATCACTTTTATTTTAAGACTCAGAGCTACAAGACTGCATGTGTCTAACAGTTTTGATATTTTGATTAATTAATTGACAGTAATGTGTACATGAAAATACCTGGATAAAAAATGGACTCAGCAAGTATTGCCTAAATAATGCACATTGATGCAGATATACTTCTGGAATATCATCATCAAGTGCAAAAGAATGCTTTACACGAATTAATATGCACTGCAGATACCAAAAAATTACTACAGGGATCAGCAAATCTTCTCTAAAGAAAATTATTATTTTCAGATTTAACATTGAAAACATGAGATCTAAGCTGCAATGACCAGACCTCATAATGTGTCTGTCATTGTGAGAGGTGTTGGGTGGGTAGGGAGCAGGGATTTGTGGTATGGAAACACTGGTAAAGAAAAGTTGACACTGGTAATGGGATTACTATGGAAATATTATGTGTTTGAAATTCAACTATCGGCTCCGCCCCAGCCCACCCGGCACGGCACTGCCCAGCCACCGTGCCGCGCCACATCCTCCCCACCCTGCTGTCAGCGGTAGCGAGGTTGCGTGCGCCCGGCTCATTCATTGGCGACCTCTCCGGGTGGAAGAAAGAAGCAAGAAGAGGAGAGAAAACTGTTTTTGTGCAAATGTTTCCTAGTAACAAAGATAGCATGGCTGTGGTGCAGAAAAAAAACTCCATGAGGAAGAAGTCCTCAGGAAGCGGTTTTGTCCTGGTGCTAGCTGTCCCGGTGGACATACCTTCCCCATCTCCAGTTTGATCTCCCACTGCCCAGCACACACAACTTCTTTCTTGTCTATACCGGCTCTTCCTGTTGGAAGGTATATAGTCTCAACTGTCCTCTTATTGACATCAGACAGTAGGAAACCACTGGAATAAGAAAGGAAAACTGTTCTAAAATTTTGGACACTTGAAAAGTAAAATTACAGGGGCTGGAGAAGTGGCGCGAGAGGTATGGTGTCTGCCTTGCAAGCGCTAGCCAAGGAAGGACCGCCGTTCGATCCCCCGGAGTCCCATATGGTCCCCCCAAGCCAGGGGCAATTTCTGAGCGCTTAGCCAGGAGTAACCCCTGAGCATCAAACGGGTGTGACCCCCCCAAAAAAAAAAGAAAAAATGAAAACTAAAATTACTATTTTAATAGTCACTTTTGCAATTTTTAAAGGCACCACTCCCAAGGGTGGTTGATAAGGGTCATCAAGTTAGTGCACCGGGCCTTGTGTTGCTCAGTATGTCATGTGCTCTGCTGCTTGAATAGTCTCCCTGACCCTTCCAATGTTGAAGTTAAGAAATGTGCATCCCAGGACCAGTACAGTGGTGAGGACACTTGCCTTGCATTCAGCCTCACTAGTTCAATACCTGGCACCACCTATGGTTCTCTGGACACTGCCAGGTGTGAACCCTAAGCACAGAGCCATGAGTAAGCCTCAAAAACCACCAGGTGTGACCAAGCACCCACCACATTCCACACCTCAAAAAAGAAAGCAATGGTATGGATCTCTAAATTCCCTTTTCTCCCCTTTCCCATAAGCATAGGCTGTCATCACTATGAAATGAAACAAGGATGAGATGTTTTAAAATTAAAAAAAAAAAAAACTCAACTATCAGTAACTTTGTAAACTATGGTTCTTTAAGTAAAATTATTTTAATAGTAATTAGTGCTTATTATTAATAATTATTAGTACTGAAAACATGAGATCTAAGCTGAAACCACCGAACTTTAAGATACCTGTCAAGGTAGTAGTCAGGGGATGTGGGAAGTTGCTTCTTGAAATGTGAAGGATGATGGAGTCTGAGAACACTGGTGATGGGAGTTGACACTGATGGTGGGACTGATGTTGATTCATTATGTACCTAAAACTCAGTAATCAATAAATTTGCAAAGCATGGATTTTTTTTAAATATAATTTTTATTTTGATCATAGTGGCTTACATATTGTTGACAATAATATTTTAGGTACATATTTACATAAAATTAGGGGGGATTCCCATCACCAAATTGTCCTTCCTACACCTCCGTTTTTGTCCTACCTCCCATTTCCTCTTCCCTCACCCCCAGGGCGGCTAGAATATGTGGTCCCCTCTGTATCTAACCTACTACTTAGTAGTCTTGCACCTGTTTGGTCTTGATGCCTCCCTTATTTCCCCCTCTAACTGGAAGCAGGACTAGCTAGTTCAAGTTGCGTGGTTTTGTTTAAAAAAGGGAAAAGTAATAAACTGGGGTAAGAGTCTAATACACCGAAAATGGGTGGAATCCTTCTAGAGGCTCTCATCATCGATTTGAGAGATGAAGGAGAAAAAGAAGGTGAAACACTCCACCAGTACCAAAAGAAGTGTCAAATATCCAGTGATGACTCCAAACAAAAAGAAAAAACAAAACAAAACAAAACAAAGCATGGATTTTTAATTAAATAAAATAAATTAAAAAACAATATAAGTGCTTTTATTTTAAAAGAAAAATTTTTCTTCCTAACATGCTCTTTCCCAATTTGGTTCCTATTCAACCTCAGATAAGCACTGCCACAGGTATGATTAGCCTTCAGATTTTTTCAGAAAGCATTCCTTACAAAAATTATTCCTTACAAAAAATTACTATTGCTCCTATACAATTTTTCTTTATTTGTATTTATTCCTTATTTCCCATAACCAGGGGGCATATATTATCTTAAATGCTAATTCCCTTATGAAATAAGTCTAATAGGTATTACTAATAGAGCATTAGATTTTTTTTAAGGAAAGCATAATTACAGAAGACAAACTCTTGTTAGTTTATTTTTAGCATACAATACTAAATTCTGTATTAAAAAGATGTGGAGATCTACTTTCACAACATAATTTCAAACACAGAGAAAAATGTTACATGCTGAGCAATGAAATTGAATTTTTTTACTCATAATGGAGCCCTATCCATTTTATTCAGATATTCCATATTTTTAGTTAAAAAATAGATTTCTACAAAATATTTGGATAAAATCTGTGGCACACTGCGGGGTATAAGGAGTAGTGACATTTCTTCTTTGTATTACATGAATAACTCATCAGCTGGTCTCATCTTCGTTTAGCTCCAATGAAATAATAACAGACTTGTGTAAAAGCAATTTCCTGTCCACTACAATCTCTTGTACTTGTTTTAGAATTATTAATCAAAACCCAAATATGTTGAATGTAGAAAGCTAGAAAAAGTTCTCCAGCCTTTGACTTGCAGCTAAGTATATAGAGAAGACTTTCTTTGTGTGGCAGTCTGTTACAAAACAAGTTGTCTGAAGAAGGTAACTTAACAGTGAAAAAATGCGCTGATCAGGAATTTTGGCCTTAACTTCATCACAATCATCATTAACATATGTAATCACAAATTATTATTTGGGACATAGCTCACTACAATGGTCATTCACTGGTGGACTATTTATTTGTCTTGACTCAATTAACAGAAATCCTTGGGAATGAATAAGCACAGCATAAAACTAAAAAATAAAAAAAAATAACCCAGATCGATAGATAGACCTATCTATCTATACATAGATTCACTAGGTTTACAGCCCTCACTGTTTCACTGTGAAGTGAAAGCGGCCATTGTTCTTGGTCCAGTACTGAAAAATGTAAGCACTGTGATAGGAATGTACAAAGAAATATTTAAGTTCAATTATAAATAAGTGAAGATTTCTAGAAGGAGAAAATCTCCCCAGCCACCTCCATTCTGGAATTTTTTCACCACAAACTTGATGCACCTTCCCCAGCCAGGGTTTCTTTCTACTTTCCTAGGACCTCCTTTGTCACTCTGTCTACACCTTTTCTTTCTGAGAAGCTCACATATGCTGGGCCTTAATAATACCTGAGTCAATTCTAATAGATACCTTGAAGTTGTCTCTTGAACTATATTTACATCCCTTATAGATATAGACCAATTCTATAGTCTTAATTCACTTAAAAGCATTAACTAGAGCTCTTCCTACAGAGATGAGCCTTCACGAGTCAACCATCTAAATGGCATACTGAGAATGCCAAGTACTTATCTAAATAAGCTTTTATTATAACCGAATTGTTTTTGATTAAATGTCCAATATCAGTAAAGTTAACTGAACAAACGATAGTAGAGCAAGAAAGCCTTCTTCAAAACTTAAAAGTAACCAACTGGTGCTATCTAGTTTATTCTTCAAAATAACCTTAAATGAACTTTTACCAAGGCATATTTACAAACCATGAAGCTTATCCATTTTGACTATACAAATCAAACCATTTCAGTCTATTTTAGAGTTTTATATTTGGAAGAATAAATCACTACAATCCAATTTTCATAAAAACAATTATAATGTTTTAAAAAATAGAAATAGGCCAAATGCCCAGCCACAAACCAGCAAATAAACAGAACCTGCCTTTCTTTTTTAATGAGATTGCATAAAGTTTCATGAAATCTTAAATCAGATAAATATATTTTATTTAAATATTTTTGAATTTGAAACATAACAACTTTTTAAATTTTTAAATATCTTTATTTAGACACCATGATTACAAACATGTTTGTAGTTGGGTTTCAGTTATAAAAAAGAACATCCCCCCTTCACCAGCAATGCCCCCATCACATTCTTCCTCCCTACCGTCTGGTTTTGCATTCAATTTCTCTCACTCACTACCACTGTCATAATAGTTGTTAGTGTAGTTATTTCTCTAAGTGAACTCACAACTCTCTGTGGTAAGTTTCATATCGTGGGTCCTTTCCTTCTAGACCTCATCTCTATTGTTTCTGGACATTATTACAATAATGTCTTTTGTTTTTCTTAAATCCCACAGATGAATGAGACTATTCTGTGTTTACCTCTCTTCTTTTGACTTATTTCACTCAGTATAATAGTTTCCATGTTCAAAATGGTTTAAAAGTCTCCTAAATCAAAGTGAAAACATTTATATTTTAAGAAAAAAATAGGTTTACCATAAAAAGTTGAAAAGTAGCAGAGAATAATTTTACCACTTACATAAAGCTCCTTTTACAAAATAAATGTATGAACATATTATGTAAATAAGATGGTTTGTTATTTCAGAGATCAGCAATTCAGTTACCAGTAGTCTAGTTACCAGAATAAGACTCTAAAAAGTTCATTTACTTCAGAACAGCCTTATACAGGTTTTAAAAATACAGGAGACTCTATGTAGTCATTCAATTCTTTCTAGGCAGAATATTTTATGCTTTGAAAACTTAAATGATTCATAGTTGGCAAAGAAAGAGATGATGGAAATAAATGTACAACTGGAAAATAGTTTTATGTGTCTTATAGGATCAAATTCTAATAAATTACTGTAATGTGAGTGCAACGGGTGCCACTTGGGAAAAAATCCTATTCACCCAAAATCTGACCAGATTTTGACTAGGAACAAAGATTTTATTGGATACATTCTAAACTTTTCCATTTAAATAAAACATTAAAAAGAGGGTGATTATTATATATGTCTCTTCTCCCATAAAAATATTGTCAGATAGCTTATATTAAAAGCCTGGAAAGTATGCAAAACCCAGCCTGGAATTATTTCTCTATCTCCTAACTGAAAACTATAGGAATCAAAGACTTAACATTATTTGTATTCTTCATTTCTTGCTTGAAACTGTCTCAGCACTCTCCTATTGTTTATTATTAGGGGATACTTAGTTGTCTTTATCAAAACAAATTCAAATCTGCTCTATACACATAATTATTTTATTGCTGCTTTAATCCCCACCCCTTCCTTTATTTTCATCATTGCTTTTAAAAGCTGAGGCTCACATCCATGCCTTACTACAATGTTTGTGCATTTAGTTGCCGGGCTTGCTGGGAATCGAGCATCATTAAGTATGCATAGGTGCTTCCCAGGAGTCGATTCCTGGTTGTGATGCTCTCACATTTTTAGCATTCTATTGCTCACTAAGAGACACACTTTTTAATTTTGGTGCTCATGCACACCTAGTTATGGTGAGACAAGAAAATCTTGCATTATTATAGATCATAGACAATACAGCTCGGCTATGGTGGCTCCAGGGACTGAAATCAAAATCACACTTGCAAGCTGACATTTTTAGACATGGGGCTACTTACTTCCCTGCTCCCTAATTGTTTTTCTATTGACACTGGGGAAATAGATGTACCCACACAGATGCTCTTCAGCCCAGAAGTAAAGGCCTAACAAGGCCTACAGCTTCTGGGATCAGCATTTGAGCTGTCTTCACATCCATGAATTACTTTTTATCCATTTTAAATGATGGTTTTACTTCTTCAATAAATCTAATTGACAAATATTTTATGGTGGAAGTTGAATTACTATTTGCAAAAATTGTTCTGCCCCTATCCAGAGTTAATCAATGTTTATCATCTAGTTTTTAACCCCTCACTACTACTTCCAACAGACCAGGCCATGGACTCAAAATGGATTTATTTCTCGGGCAAAATATTTATTTGGGCACACACTCAGCGACCTTCAGGGTCAACCTCCTTGGTGCTGGGAAAGAAACTGGAGACAGAATATGCAAGGCAATTTGCCTTAATTCTTGTGCTATCTCTCTAAGCCCTCCAAAATAGTCTTTAATGACATTATCAAATACATTAAAGCAAAGTTCACTTTTATTGCACTAATGCAGATTGTTGCCCTGTGGGTAGAACAAAAGCAAAAATATTAGCATTGTGGTAATATAAAGGCATAAAAGATCATTTATTTCTCCTCTCACAATTCACTCTTGATTGTTAATCCATTTCTCTTGCCATTTATTTGAAGAATTCTCCCACAAGTTTTTCATATTCTACCCATAAATTGTGGAGATGGGGTCAATCAGCTACCAATGTTTTGCAAGCCCATTATTTTATATAATTCACAGAGTACTGATACCAGTAATGTTCCTCATATGCCTGCATAATCTCTTGGAGAGAAGGTTATAGTCATAGCTGGGACAGAAGTAACAAGCATAGTGAACTTCAGTTTATCACAATAACTGATAGACAAAGTATCTTGCAATCAAACTCTATAGACTCTAGTTCCACACCAGAGAGATGGATTTTTCACCTTTAACAACAAAAGCAATAAATGCCCTATAGCTTGAATTATTTTTTGGTAGATAAAAGGTAAAACAAATGAAGAAACAGTACAAAAATATCTACACTACAAGAACAAGATAAAAATGAACAAAATGGAAGGGAATCAGGGTGAGTAGATTAGACAAAAGACATTAATTAAAAAATCATTTATCTTGAATATGCCAAATAATATGTGTAGCAATGATGAACCTAAACTCTATTGATGGCAAAGTCAATCCTAACTAAACTTGTGACTGATAATGAAAAAATTAGTAGTCTTTATTATTTAACACACATCATTGTATTTTAAAAACATCAGAATGATTTATACTAATAAGCTTTACCATTGTTGCCTGTCAGAACATCATCACCCTCATTTTGGCCACAATTAATCAAGAACATTTTACCTTTAGAATATTTTTGAAAAAATATTCTTTTCAAATACTGTGCTCAGTAACAAACATGGCTCTTTTATCATCTTTACTCCTAATACTATTTGTTGAATTTTTTTTGTACTGGAAAAAAAAACTGTGCAGAAAGTTGTACAGGACATTAAGATAAAGAAAATCTGTGGAAAATATCACGTGGATGGGATAGCAGAACAACATAGCTCAAAGCAGAGTCATCATATTTTTGAAGTCTCACATTTGTTTGGGTTAACTTTTATAGTGAATCAACTTAAGTTCAAAATTCAAGCTGGAGTGATAACACAGCAGGCTTTGCAAATAGCAGACCAGCTTTAAGACTTTACATATGTGGATTTTCAAACACTGAGTTGGGTGTCACTTCTGAGTATCACTGACTGTAACTCCTAAACCAAAACTGAATAAAGAAAAGTTTTAAAAACAAAATTAACACCATTATCAACCAATTAAATGATGTCAAATAAATAAAATAAATGGGACCATGTAATAAACTCTAGGATCCCTTATGAAATATAGATAACTATTCAGAGATTTTTTTTATCATCTTCACTTATTAATTCTAACATAACAGCAAATTTATAACAGAAGTCTTGACAATGTCTGGTGTATTTCAATTACTGGATGTAAATCTACAACAGGGAATTTCTGCAAATGTGGAAAACAACTAAGCAATGCCTTTGCCTCTGAGGCTAAGCTGCCTCTAACTTGTCTCCACCTCAATCTATTTGTATAATTATTCTATTATTATCTGTATGTATAGTAAAAGGATTAAGTTCACAAAGGGTGACAAGGAAAGATCCTCAAAGCCCAGGAAAACATTCCTAGTTATCAGAGCAATGCCTTTCTATGTGCATGCATGGAATAGCTCCATGAGACACCAACCTATGAAAAATTGCTTTTCTAGATAAAGGAGGGAGAGATTGGGAGAAAAATGCAAATGACATTTTATATGTATATGTATGTATTATATATGTTTGGGCTTTTCACATCAAGCATAGATGCATTGTGTCATATGAAATAAGCACAGGATGGGGGGGAACTGATGGGTACCCCCACCAGTGCTTAGACCTATTCCTGACTTAGAAGTTTGTCCTGGCAGTTTTCAGAGAAGCAAACGTGGTGTCAGAAATTGAAAGTATGATTTGAAAACATCCTTAATCACTGTTCTATTTCTCTGGACTTATAAGTGAACATTTGAAGAACTTTATTAGCAAGCAGTTGACACAATTTCCAAAGATAGCTTCAGAGCCAGAGAGATAATGTAGGAGTTAAAACATTTGCCTTGCATGCAGCTAACCCTGATTCTATCCCAAATCTTCTAAACACCATCCAGAGATCTCTGAACACAAAGCCAAAAGTAAACCATTCAGCACTATTGACTGTAGTCTCAAACACCCATTCTCCACACACATACACAAAAAATAAAATGCAATCTGCGATTTATATTCTAAGTCCATGTATGCATATTTATTGCATAAACAGATTTGGTGGAGAGTGGGGCCCAAATGTAAAAACTGTGAGTGCCGCCTGTGTGTGTTTGTCTCCTGTCCTGTCTCCTAAACCTCTTGGTTATGGGCCAAAAAAGGCCCAGAAAATCCGCTCTCCCAGAGGCTCCAGAAGAGCATGGCCACGCCACTTCATTATGGGCCATGCGCTCTCTTTCTAAGGAAAGAACGCCACTGCAACAAGAAGAAAAAAAAAATCACACTAATAACTGAGCTGGATCACTGAAGCCCAGCATCTTTCCGTGGACTGTCTTCTCAGCTGCGTGCTCGTGCCTAAGATTTGATCCTGTGTGAGGCTTCATCCACGGAGGACTCCCCTTTCTTGGAGGCAAGTCGACCCACCCAGAAAGGGCAAAGCCAGAGGAGCATGGCCTTGCACATCATTTAGCCAATAAATACCAACACAACTCGTAGAAAAACCCACAATACAAGAGTGGCAATGTGGAAACAACGCAGGCAAGCATAAGACATAGAAAATTAAGATGACAATTCTGATTACCAGAAAATGGCCAACCAACTAATCAATCTCTCAGATAAGGAGTTTAGACAAAAAATATGGAAGATGCTCAAAGAACTCAAAGAAACCATGGATCGAGTTGAACAGAACACTAATAGGAACCAAGGAAATATGAAGACAGAAATCACAAAGTCCAAACTGAAATAACAGGTCAAATAACAGGTCTGAGAAACTCAGTAAACTAGTTGAATGGCAAAATGAATATGCTCTCCAACAGGCTAACAGAAGCTGA
Source organism: Suncus etruscus (assembly GCF_024139225.1). Lineage (NCBI taxonomy): Eukaryota > Metazoa > Chordata > Mammalia > Eulipotyphla > Soricidae > Suncus > Suncus etruscus. The sequence continues at coordinate 20,072,932 of NC_064860.1, forward strand.
GAATAGAATTGGTGCTATGGAAGATGAGATGAATAACAACTCCATACAGCAGAAGAGATTGGAAAATAGCCTTAAAGAAATTATCAAACAATGAAAAAATTACTCAAAGAATGTGAACAGATGAAAATAGAAGTCTATGATAAGCTCAACAGAAACAACTTAAGAATCATTGGAGTCCCAGAGACCCAGGAAGAAAATCTCCTGGAAGAATCAAGGGTCAAGAACATCATTAAAGAGAAACTTCCAGAGCTAAAGAATATATGCAATCAAATCCTGCATGCTCGAAGAGTACCAACTAAAAGAGACCCAAGAAAAAACACCCTGAGATATATTCTAGTCACAATGACGAATCGCATAGATAGAGACAGAATTCTGAAAGCAGCAAGATCGAAAACAGAAATTACATTCAAGAGAATATTCTTGAGATTTACTGCAGACCTGTCACCAGAAACACGCAAGGCCAGAAGGCAGTGGTGTGACATAGTGACAGAACTCCATAAATAAATGCTTCGCCTAGAATACTGCACCCAGCAAAACTCACTTTCTGGTTTGAAGGAACAATACATAGTTTCACAGACAAACAACAGCTCAGAAACTTTACAGACTCAAAAACAGTCTTAAGAGAAAAACTGAAAGACCTAATTTAAGACAAAACTGACCAAAAGACACACCAAATTTCAATATAAAGATGGCATTAAATTCCAGGACAATTCTTTCTTTCAATGTCAATGGACTAAATGCACCAGTTGAGAGACACCAAGTGGCTACATGGATCAAAAGACTCAATCCAACCTTCTGCTGCATAAAAGACACAACTGAATAGTCAGAACAAACATCAACTCAAAATAAAAGGCTGGAGGAAAATTATCCAAGCAAACAACACCCATAAAAAATTTGCATTAGCCATACTAATATCAAATGATGCAAATTTTATACTCAATAAAGTTGTAAGAAAAAAGATGAACATTTTGTATTAATCAAGGGATATGTAGAGCAGGAAGAAATCACTCTCCTAAACATACATGCACTGAATGCGGGGCCAGCAAAATATTTAATACAATTGTTGACAAATCTGAAAAATAATATCAGTAGCAACACAATTAAAACATAATAATAATATATATAGGACACTCTATCCCCAGAAACCTGGATACACATTTTTTTCCAATGTACATGGAACACTCTCCAGGATAGACTACATGCTGGCATATAAAACATACCTTCATAATATCAAGAAGATAGAAATTTTGCAGGCTACCTTCACTGACCACAAGGCTGTGAAATTATTTGTGAATTCCAAAAGGACACAGAAGAAAAACTTTAACACCTGGAAGTTAAACAGCCTCATACTGAATAACCAGTGGGTCCAAGATGAAATCAAAGAGAAAATCAAAACTTTCCTGAAAACAAATGATAATAAAGACACAAACTATCAGAACTGAAGGGACACTGCAAAAGCAGTACTGAGAGGAAAATTTATAGCTTTGCAAGCACACATAAGAAAGAAAGAAGGGGCCTACCTGAATAGCTTAATGAGGCAGCACACATAATTAGAAAGTGCTCAACAAAAGGAACAAAATATAGGGAGACAGAGGAAATAACAAAGTTGAGAGCAGAAATCAATGAAATAGAAACCCAAAAAAAAAATCCGAAAAATCAGCAAAAGCAGAAGTTGGTTCTTCAAAAAAAATAAACAAGATTGATAGATCATTGGCAAAACTAACAAAGAGTGAAAAACTTGATGAGTCATATTAGAAACGAAAAGGAGAGATCACTACTGATATGGCAGAGATTCAAAGGATAATCAGAAACTACTTTGAGAAACTTTATGCCACTAAAAATGAGAACCTGAAACAAATGGATAAATTCTTGGACTCTTATAATCTTCCACGGTTGAATGAGGAGGATGTAGCATATCTAAACATTCCCATCACTACTGAGGATATTAAAACGATAATCAAATATCTGCCCAAAAACAAAAGCCCAGGCCAAGAAAAATTCACTAATGAATTCTTACAAACTTTCCAAGAGGAACTACTACCAATCTTGGCAAGAATCTTTCATGAAAT